>NW_028225548.1:0-310102 GCF_052327205.1 Somniosus microcephalus | reverse complement strand
CCCCCCAGTCTCTCTCTCTCGCTCTCTCCCCCCAGTCTCTCTCTCTCTCTCTCTCTTCCCCCCGTCTCTCTCTTCTCCCCCGTCTCTCTCTCTCTCTTCCCCCCAGTCTCTCTCCCTCTCTTCCCCCCAGTCTCTCTCCCTCTCTTCCCCCCGTCTCTCTCCCTCTCTTCCCCCCAGTCTCTCTCTCTCTCTTTCTCTCTCTCTCCCCCAGTCTCTCTCTCTCTCTCTCCCCCCGTCTCTCTCTCTCTCCCCGGGTCTCTCTCTCTCTCTCCCCCCCCAGTCTCTCTCTCTCTCTCCCCCCCAGTCTCTCTCTCTCCCCCCCCCCAGTCTCTCTCTCTCCCCCCCAGTCTCTCTCTCTCTCTCTCTCTCTCTCCCTCCCTGTCTCTCTCTCTCTCCCCCCCAGTCTCTCTCTCTCTCTCCCCCCCAGTCTCTCTCTCTCTCTCTCCCCCCGTCTCTCTCTCTCTCCCCCCGTGTCTCTCTCTCTCCCCCCGTCTCTCTCTCCCCCCAGTCTCTCTCTCTCTCCCCCCCAGTCTCTCTCTCTCTCCCCCCCAGTCTCTCTCTCTCTCCCCCCCAGTCTCTCTCTCTCTCTCCCCCAGTCTCTCTCTCTCTCTCCCCCCCAGTCTCTCTCTCTCTCTCTCTCTCCCCCCCAGTCTCTCTCTCTCTCCCCCCGCAGTCTCTCTCTCTCTCTCCCCCCCGTCTCTCTCTCTCTCTCCCCCCAAGTCTCTCTCTCTCTCTCTCCCCCCCCAGTCTCTCTCTCTCTCTCTCCCCCCCCAGTCTCTCTCTCTCTCTCCCCCCCCAGTCTCTCTCTCTCTCTCCCCCCCCAGTCTCTCTCTCTCTCTCCCCCCAGTCTCTCTCTCTCCCCCCCAGTCTCTCTCTCTCTCCCCCCCAGTCTCTCTCTCTCTCCCCCCCCAGAGTCTCTCTCTCTCTCTCCCCCCCCCCCCAGTCTCTCTCTCTCTCTCCCCCCCAGTCTCTCTCTCTCTCTCCCCCCCAGTCTCTCTTTCTCTCCCCCCAGTCTCTCTCTTTCTCTCCCCCCCAGTCTCTCTCTCTTTCTTCTCCCCCCAGTCTCTCTCTCATAGAAACATAGAAGATAGGAGCAGGAGTAGGCCATTCGGCCCTTCGAGCCTGCTCCGCCATTCAATGAGATCATGGCTGATCATCCAATTTCAGTACCCGGTCCCCATATCCCTTGATCCCTTTAGCCTTAAGAAATATATCCAACTCTTTCTTGAATATACTTAATGAACTGGCCTCCACCGCCCTCTGTGGCAGAGAATTCCACAGGTTCACCACTCTCTGGGTGAAGAAATTCCTCCTCATTTCAGTCCTAAATGGCTTACCCCTTATCCTTAGACTATGACCTCTGGTTCTGGACTCCCCGGCCATCAGAAACATCCTTCCTGCATCTAGTCTGTCCAGGCCTGACAGAATTTTATAGGTTTCGATGTGATCCCCTCTCAATCTTCTAAACTCCAGTGAGTATAAGCCCAATCGACACAATCTCTCCTCATACGTCATTCCTGTCATCCCAGGTATCAGCCTGGTGAATCTTCGCTGCACTCCTTCCATGGCAAGAACGTCCTTCCTCAGGTATGGTGACCAAAACTGCACACAATACTCAAGGTGTGGTCTCACCAAGGCCCTGTACAACTGCAGCAAGACATCCTTGTTCTTGTACTCGAACCCTCTTGCTATGAAGGCCAACATACCATTTGCCTTCTTAACCGCCTGCTGCACCTACATGCTTACCTTCAGTGACTGGTGTACAAGAACACCCAGGTCTCTTTGTACTTCCCCTTCTCCCAATCTATTACCATTCAAATAATAATCTGCCTTCCTGTTTTTGCCACCAAAGTGGATAACCTCACATTTATCCACATTATAGTGCATTTGCCATGTTTCTGCCCAATCACCCAACCTGTCCAAATCATGCTGGAGTTTCACGACATCCTCCTCACAGCATACCCTCCCACCCAGCTTTGTGTCATCTGCAAATTTGGAGATATTACATCCAATTCCCTCGTCCAGATCATTAATATATATTGTGAACAGCTGGGGTCCTAGGACCGATCCTTGCGGTACCCCACTAGTCACTGCCTGCCACTCGGAAAACGACCCGTTTATTCCAACTCTTTGCTTTCTGTCCGCCAACCAGTACTCTATCCAAGTCAATACCTTGCCCCCAATCCCATGTGCCTTAATTTTGCACGCTAATCTCTTATGCGGGACCTTATCGAAAGCCTTCTGAAAGTCTAAATACACCACATCCACTGGTTCTCCCTTATCTATTTTACCAGTTACATCCTCAAAAAATTCCAGTAGATTAGTCAAGCATGATTTACCTTTTGTAAATCCATGTTGACTTTGTCCGATCCAGTCACTGCTTTCCAAGTGCTCTGCTATTACATCTTTTATAATGGACTCTAGCATTTTCCCCACTACCGATGTCAAGCTTACCGGTCTATAATTCCCCGCCTTTTCTCCACCACCTTTTTTGAATAGTGGGGTAACATTAGCTACCCGCCAATCCATGGGTACTGTTCCAGAGTCTATCGAGTTCTGGAAGATGACCAGCAATGCATCTACTATTTCTAGGGCCACTTCCTTAAGTACCCTGGGATGTAGATTATCAGGCCCTGGGGATTTATCGGCCTTCAGTCCCATCAATTTTCCTAACACCATTTCCCTACAAATACTGATTTCTTTCAGTTCCACCCTTTCATCAGACCCTATGTTCCCCGGCATCTCTGGGAGGTTATTTGTGTCCTCCTTTGTGAAGACAGAACCAAAATATGTATTTAGTTGGTCTCCTTCCCACTCTCTCTCTCTCTCTCTCCTTACCTCCTCTCTCTCCTTCCCCCTTTCTCGCTTTCCCTCTCTCTCTCTCCTTCCCACACAGACAATCCCAACAGTTTCATAAACAGTTTTATAAACATTGCACAGGTTTCTTCACTTCCCTCGGCACCGCCGGGCACTCCAGCTAGTTATATATATAAATGCACTAAAAATGAAAGAAAGACTTGCATTTCTATAGCACCTTTCATAACCTCGGGACGTACTAAAGCGCTTTACAGCCAATGAAGTACCCTTGACGTGTAGTCACTGTTGTAATGTAGGAAACGCAGCAGCTAATTTACACACAGCAAGGTCCCACAAACAGCAATGTGATAAATGACCAATCTTTTTTAGTGAATTTGGTTGAGGGATAAATATTGGTCCCAGGACACCAGGGATAACTCCCCTGTTCTTCTTCCAATAGTGGCCGTGGGCTCTTTTATATCTACCCGAGAGGGAAAATGGGGCCTCAGTTTGGTGTCCCACCCGAAAGACAGCACCTCCAACTGGACAGCGCTCCCATAGTACTGCCCCTCTGACAGTGCAGCTCCCCCTCAGTACTGGCACTGGGAGTGATGGCCTGGATTATGGGACTTGAGTCTCTGGAGTGGGGACTCAAACCCATGACCAGCTGACTCAGAGCGGGGTGAAAGTCCTACCCACTCAGCCACGAATTAAATAATCACTAATTAAAAATAATCATACCAGTGTAAGTTTTCCTCTCTCCCAAAATACCACAGATAGATGGTGCTTAAAATTCCTGTACCTGCATCAGAATAGTTCCATCAAACAATAAGGGAGAATCACTGGGATGAAGTGACAGATCAATCATGTTTTTTAAAAGAGCAGCCTGTAGGATTTGCTTAGTCAGTAAAGGAATCAATGTCAAAAAATAACAACATCCACTTAATATTAGAGTCAGAAACAGTGGGGAAAACAAGGTGGGATCTGTGTATATGGAAAATAAGATACATTTTGTAACAACCTCTTTAATTCCAAAAGGAAACTTGTATGTCTTTTTGAGGAAGATGTCTAACTCATTAAGCGCAATTCCTATAGGAAGGGAGCCTCTTTTTCAGCCTTTATCAATATGGCGGGTGGCGAACTTCTGGGCCGTGCTCATCATATTGGACGCTTTTGTGCAAACCAATTTCTAGGGCATTAAATCTAGAGTAGTGCAGAAGGTAGGAGTATAGTAATTGCAGGATCAGGAGCAAGGCCACTAGTGTGTGTGGGATGTTCTGGATCTGCAAAACATCCAGAAGGAATATATGTGCAAATAGTGTCAGAGAGCTGTGTTGCTTGAGCAGAAGAATATGGAAGAAGTCAGGAAAATTTGGGGATCTGGATTTGTCCAACAGATTTAATGCTTTTAATGAGGATAGGGACAGAGGCATAGAGGAGGGTATTCAAGAGCAACACCATAGAGCAAGGGGTTACTCTTGGGTAAAAAAAAAACTCGTTTTGCTGCTGGGATTGGAAGTGTTGAATGGAGTGCTGCCTCCCAGGCGCTAGGGTAAGGGGAGATAAAAGAACAGGTAGAAAAACTTCTTAAAAGGGAGGGAAATCAGCCAGAAGTCATAGTTCATGTAGGAACCAATGACATAGGAAAGACAAGGATGGAGATTTTGCAGCTTTAGCAGTTATGCTCTTGATTGCGGTGCAAGACCTTAAGGACAGTCATCTAATAATTACGCCCAGTGATATGAACTGGGCAAGTTACAGAGGTACAGATTAGATACATCAACATATATTGCCAGAAATATGGTGTAGAAAGGAGAGTTTCACATTCCTCAGACTTTGGGACAAAGGGGGAAGTCCTATAGATGGATGGATTTCATCTATACTGAACTGACATGAACGTCCTTGGAGGGAAGGTTAATGGAGCAGTGGGGGTGGATATAAACATATAAGGGAGAGTTTAAGAATAAGTAGAATGAAGGAGAAAAGAAGTCTGTAAGCTCAAGAGGGTTTATGGAGACGTATATCTAAGGGAAAATAGGAATGAGGTTATGGAGAAGGATAGAGAAGGAAAGAATAAGGAAAAATGTACTGAGGAATATAAATGGATCAGGTTGCAGTGTTAGTACGCCAACGTGCAAAGCATCAGAAATAAAGCTGGGGAGCTACAGACATTTATTAGAATGGAGGAACACAATGTCATAAATTTGATGGAATGTTGGCTTCAGTCGGCACGATTCAGAACTAAATATTCCTGGTTATAAAAATAGAGAGGCAAAGAAAGGTGGAGTAATGGCCTTATTAATTAAGGACTCAATTACAGACGTAGAAAATACAGTTATTTGGGTCTTACAAACGGCTTTGAGATAACTGAACAGATCAGTTGTTTTTTCAGTGATGTTGGCTGAGGGATAAATATTGGTCATGATGCAGGGAGAACCCCCACCCCCTGCTTTTCTTTAAATAGTGCCATTAAATCTTTTACCTCCACCTGAAAGGGCAGACAAGGCCTCGGTTTAACGTCTCATTCAAAAGACAGCATTTCCAACAGTGCAGCACTCAGTGGCAAGAGTGCTACCACTGAGCTAAGGTTGACACCGGAGATGAAATGAAGTGTGCATTATCTGGTGTAATGGATCCGTTTCAAAGCTCATGATGCCATCTTTCTGTGCCACACAAATCCCTATTTGACCTAGAGTGTTTGTGTTTCCTTCCAGATCGAGATTGCAGACCGAATTCAAAGGATCGAATGAGGAGTTAAGCACTGAGTAATACAGCAAAAACAAAGCTTCATTTGTATGAGTAGTTTAACTCTTATATAAAAATGTGCAGTTGGAGAAATACTTGTGGATGGACTCAGAATGGTTCTTGCCACCTCTCCTTCGATGCAAGAACTATTACGAATTGATGTTGCTGAGGAATTGAACCTTTTACCTCTTTCCTAACAGAATAGCAGGTACCTTATCAAACTTAAAAGTTTTAATGCTAAAGTAATATAGTTAGAAGTTTATATTGCTGTAGCTGATGTTGTCCAAACCATTGGGATCTCTTGTTTTATGGGGCTTCCTTGGAACTTCTGGAAAAGCTCTTGCAATATTAAATTATGGTACAGCTAGGGCATTGGTTACATTCTATTACAAGATAGGCTGACTGATTTAGAAGCCTGAAATACAGCATCAGAATGTAAAATTGGCTCTAATAAAATAATTCAAGCCCACAGGCTGAAAATGGATTCAATACTGTCTGAGACAAAGTGACTTTCAACTGCAAAAGCAACGCAAATGCAATTAATTATAATGATTGGGGTGGGGGGGGAGGCAACAGGCATCCCTATGATTCTCTTTAGTTGGCTGAATTACCCATAGTATGATGAAGATTAATAAAAAACAGAATTGGCACAAATATAGCAATCCTCAGGGAGGCCACATTGGGCATGGATGAAATGGGACAGCTTTCCCAACAGAATAGGCTAAATAATGTTGTTAGAAATGTATATTGCTGTAGTTGATGTTGTAGTTGATGTTACGAGAAAAAAAGGTTAAGTTCCTCAGCATCATCAATTCATAATAGTTCTTGTGTAAAGGAAGGTGTTACATGGGAGGAGCGAATGTTGAAAGGGTGTGACCATAGCTATAGTGCAAAGTAGCTATCCCGCACCCGCCGCCCCCACGCCATGTCTTCCACTCAATTCCATTTTTAAAACATGTCATGCCTATCAGTAATCATCTTGTAATGAAAGATTTAACTTTATTGATAATAATGTGTCACTTCAGGGACTATGTCAACAACAACAACTTGTGTTTATATAGCACCTTCAACACAGAAATCTTCCAAAGTTGCTTCACATGAACGTAATCAGAGAAAAATTGACACTGTGCCAAAGAAGCAGATATTGGGATGGGTGACTAAAAGTCCATTGGGAACAATAGAATTTGCTGTTATTTTAATTTCTATATGCTATTTTGTCAGCAACTGTTTGCTTCTTAAATTGGTATTGACAAAGGAATAGTTTACAAAGTACATTTTCAGTTGCCAAATAACATGTAGGATTTAAAGTAAACATGAATTCCACTGTTCCGACGTACATACCTCTCTGATGAGGCTATGAGATGTGGGTGGAGCAGCTATTCAGCAAAAAGGTTATTTTGCACAGCTAGTAGCTGTGTTTCTTTCCCCCCAAAAAAGGCTGAGACACACAATAAAGGTAAGCATTTCACAATGAAAGCATTCCTTGATACAGTATTGGTCTCCTTTAAACACTCAGTGAGAATTAAGTCACCAGAAATTTAGACCCTGCATTTCTGTTCTTAAGGGTTAAAGAAACAAAATTATTACTTCTGCAGATTTCTTCATGAAGCAGTCTTCATAACATAAGTTCTTTGAAATGATTTCTGGAAGGAGCTCATACTGGGCAATACTATAGTGCAAAATCTTCCACTTTTGGCCTTATATCTCATTTACAACTGTCACAGCACAGCCTTCTTTTCCTTCAAATCTTCCAAGGCGTACAGTGGATGGTAATTCACTTGCGTAATTGGCTCAAGAGATGAAAATCTTGTATCAGCCTCTACAGCCACTAATCTATCCAACTGACTGCAGGCCTAATTGGCAGTTTGTTTAGTAATTTGGATCCTAAAGTGGCTGTATTGATGTTGGATAAGAAGCCATACTGTGGGGATACAAGGTGTTTCAGTGCTTGAAGCCAGAGATAATGTTTGGTATATGTTATGAGTTTTACGGACATAAGGGATGTTTTCTTTTTCTCCTCTTAATAAAATAAACATTTTGTATAAGTAACAATATTTTGCTAAATTCTGAATTGTGCAACCAGCTAAATCAACTAGTTTAGTGCTATGAAACAAGATATTTTCCAATTACGCACTAGAATGACAGATTAACTGTAAAACTAGGAGTTGTGTATACTGTAATCTATTTTTTATACACAGACCCCATATATATGTAAAACAATTAGCCACATTTAGCATTATGGCTTGCTCTAGATTTAAGATGAAAAATTTATGGTTCATATTACTAAGATAACAGAAACAAAATATATTTCGGTTTGTGCTTTTGGTACAACAGCCAATTCAGCTGTAATGTTTTCACTGGTCAAACAAATGTAAACTGCATAAAATCTTTTAAAATCATTTATTAAGGCTACAGATGTAATTCATTACTTAACTAGCAATTTCAAACAATGACACTGACTTTGATTCAGAGCTGAGAAGTAGCTGTAAATTCAGAAATCAATATTTGGGTATATCAATATTAATTTTGTTGTTCAATACAAAGAGGGAAGTGTATTGAATATCAGCAATGAAATAAATAGTATAAATCAAGTGCTTGTGTCATTTTTCAGATGGCTAAAAATTAATGCTGTTCTGCTGGTATCATGGCTTTTTTGTATAAGTTGAAATATATAAGCATTTTAAGGAAAATATGACTTCTTTTTTTAATGTTCTCACTGGCCGGATTTTCCAACCCCCACGGGTGCGTATGCGCCCGTAGGGGTCACGCAAGTGCCGGCTTCAGGCATACAAAGCGCATGCGCTGAAACCTGGCACTTGCAATCTGTCAAGAATTCTCTTGACAGATTATCCGCATGCCCAAGAAAAGTGCCTCTGCGGATGGACAGTTTCGCTTTTTGCACAACTTCCGCCCGCTGAGTAACTGTCAAATTCTTACGCTTGGTAAAAGCAGGCGTCGGGCCTGCTGTTACAAGCTTAAGAGTTTAAAAAAAAGAAAATGAAATTTGATAACTCATTTATAAATTAAAAATACTCTTCAAAAAAGTTTATTTTTAGCCCTGTAAAAAATATTTTGTTTCAAATATTTAATTAAATGGCATTTTAATTAATTTTAATTATGTAATTTTTTAAACATTTAATGTTTTATTGTGTTTTTAAATGTGATCCCCATTCATACTTATGACAGTTCTGTCCATACAGAACTGTCAAAAGTATGAAGGGGATTCCCTTCTTTCATTGGTTCGCCTGGCCCACGTGTTCCCGGGGTGCTTGAGAACCGTATGTGCCCCTGAGATACCTGGGCCTCTGTGCATTTCGAAGAGGAGAGGCCTAGGATCGCAGGTAAGCTCGTAGATTTTTTTCTGATCGGAGGCATCCGCCCGCAGGAAGCCTCCGATTGGAAATTCAGGGCCACATTTGTTAATTAAATGAAATGTAATTCTGGAAAATGCTTTTGCTGTGCTATTCAGGATTGATGATGGGTTACTAAAGCCTGATTTTCTTCATCTCTCCCTAAGTGGCCATGTCTTTAGCTGTCTAGGCCCTAAGCTATGGAATTCCCTCCCTAAACCTCTCCGCTTCTCTACCTCTCCTTCTTTAAGATGCTTTTTAAAACCTACCTCCTCTTTGACCACCACCTGTCCAAATATCTCCTTATGTGGCTTGGTATTAAATTTAGTCTGATTACGCTCCTGTGATGCGCCTTGTGACGTTTTACTATATATATGCAAGTTGGTGTTGTTTCTCGGAGAATTATCTACCGTGATTTGTCGTTTTAAGAAGCATGTGCAAATTGTACAAGTTTCTGCCTGCACATTTGGCTGGCCAATGATGCTTTGGCACTGGTTAGGCAGCTGAGCAGCAGTTAAATGGCTTAAACCCCATTTGAAACTTCTCCATTTGTGCAGAAGAAAGCTGGCCAGGGTTTAGTGCTTCAATATTGTTGTTGAGTATAAAATGGAGCCTTTCTGTGTGAGAATGACTGGAGTTCCAACTGACTTTTCTCCTGTGGCCCTAATTTGGTAAGGATTGTGGGTTTGGATAGGTTTACTGCAGCTGGGAGGGAGGAAATTCAAAGCTGCAGTGTTTAAAAATGTAGCAAGTTAAAAGGACATGGCAGCAGGCAACATTAACCAAACGGGGTAAAATTGAACGGTCGTGCAAAACGGGCCATAGTGAACCAGCAGCCTGCTTTACGCTCCACTTGATTTTATCACCCAAGAAGAATTTCACTCCAAAAATCTCTGAAAGTGCAGCAGATGGAAGAGTCCCCAGATTCTCCAATGCAAATGGCAGAGTCAGTCAGTGCAACTTAACCTCCGCCACCCAAGAACTGCCACAGTGCAGAAAGAGGTTCAATGACCTCACAAGGGTAGGTAAGTAAGTCTAAGTACTGGTGCCAAACACATCTCCTACCACTCATCTCCTTACCTGTTATTCTCTTTCTCCCCCAGCACTTGGCTCTCATGGAAACTCATGAATGCAAAATGCAACATTTCAAATCACTCAAGCCCCATCTTGACTAGCAAACACTCTGTCAACTCATAGCTTGCCATAAAGGCTTCTAGCACACTTCATTTAAGGGGACAATGCACCCACTACTCTCATCAGCATAGCATGCATCACTTGGGCATATCCAGATACACAACTACTGCTACTTCATCACCAATGCCGTCATAGCATCTTACCTGTGCAAGCGCCAGCACAGACATCCACTCAGGTGAAAGTAGCTAGTGAGTTAGAAGAGCTGCCACTGGGTGAAGCACTGAGCACTAGTGAGAATGAGGACCTGGTATTGCAAGAGAGGGAGAGTGCTATCCCTTCACAGAGAATGGAGAAATGACCACCCTTAGCTGAGGAGGCTAGGAACCGAGACCTCAGAGGCCCAATCTTTAAAAGAGCTATAATTAGGGAGCATCAATCTCATGTGCAGGTAGTTGAGAAGGTTTCCGTGCACATGGTTGAGATAATAGATAAGTGGGAGGTGGCCACTACCCTCACTTGCAACACATTGCAGGAAATTTCCCATGACTTGCAGTCTCATGACCCTGGAGACTGTGACAGCCCGGGAGATTTCTGCAGCATCAAGACAGTAAGAACAGCTTTCAAGGATATTCTGGACTGGCAGTTATCGCTCTTTTAATAGATGCTTTGGTATCAGCCTGAACACCATAGTTGCACAGGGCTTTCAAGACCTGGTTGGGACTATTTAGTCTATAATGACACTGACCAGTAGCACCTCTGAGCCTGACCAGCACCAATGGGCTGCAAGGAGTGGGCACAGATATCGCAGTCTTTCCAGAGAATGGCATTACGTCTGCTTTCTTTAAGCCCCCTGCCTATACATGAGGTAGCTACAGACGTGGGCCTGGCACCCTTACTACTGTCTACAGCTCCTACCCATTTATTTCACTTCACACAAAATACGCTGCAAGGTCAGGCTAGAAGTATGGAGGAAGTCCACTAGCTGCATCTGTGCAGTCATGGATAAACAGTAATCTGCACTGCAGTCTACCATAGAGAATATGGCAACTCCAGGTGCAGCTGAGCTTCCAGTGTGGTTGAATTAGTTGCAGGACCATGGAGAGCATACAGAATTTACTAAAATTATGCTTGTGATGAGAGATTTACTTAAGAGGAAAGGGCGCCCTTTTCATTGGAGCAGAGAAGGTAATGAGGAAATCTAACCGAGGCATTCAAAATTATGAACTATTTGGATAGGGTAAATAGGGAAAGAATATTTCCTCTGGCTGTAAAGTCAGTGACAAGGGGTCATCAATTTAAAACTAAGTGAGGAGAGAGGGTCATCACTGAGAGAGTGAGGAGACAGCTGTGGAGATATTTTGTTACTCAGAGGGTTGTTGGAGCATGGAATGTTTTACTACAGAGAGTGATCGAGACAGAGACCATTGCATCTTTTAAATAATTGAAGCAGAGGAAGGTAGAAGGCTACTGGGAGATCAGGGCAGCAGGAGAAGCTTTGGATTGCTCTAGCAAAGAGCCAGCAAAAACAATGGGATGAATGGCCTCCCATTATGCTGTAGCTGCCAATGGTTCTTTGATTCTATATCAGGAACCAGCACAAGGAGGTACAGGGCCACCAAAATCCCAACTGGCCCCCCACGGAAACTCTGCAACCTTATGGAACGATCACTTAAAAGTCACAGGCTAAGGATTAGACGCCACACATGATACACCAGCACCAAGTGGAAGCACCATAGTGATACAGTAAAAAGGGCGCTATTGATTCAGTCGCTTGTTATACATCTCTCCTGATTTTCATTTCCATTGACTTCAATGTATAATGGGTGCCTGAATTGATATTGCGCATTTTACACTATCACCCAGTCACAATTATCCCCACATACATTGTTCACACATGGCACAAAATAAGTTAATAAATTGGTTACACTGTATCTAAGGTTTTTACTCATTATGTAGAATAAGGTAGTAACACAGCAAACAATAAGCCCTGTTAGTTGAGGAAAATGCAGAAGACAGTGTTTCACAAGATGCTTCGAGCCACATTATTGGTTACATATGGAAAGCAAGGTTATTGAACATGCAGCTCAAGCACTTAGCTAGACAGGCACCTGATGCACCAGGCTTGCTGGTATTTCTGCAGCTATATCCTCTTGGTCAGTGCCTGTGTCTTACTATGGCCTTGATTCTGGGTTACTTTTATCCTTCTATATGGTCATGCCTCTTTGTATAGCAAAGTTGTGAAGCATGCAGCACACAACAATGATCTTGGAGAACAGTGGTGAGGTGCCGTAATAAGGTGCCTTCTGATCTGTCAAGACATCTGAAGGTCTATTTAAAGATGCCAATGTGGTATGCTTAAAAATGATCCTGATGGTTGCATGGCCTAGGCACCTCTGCGTTCAGATCTGTCCTTGGGTGCTGCAAGTGTGCCATTAGCCAGGGCTGAAGAGGGTAGCCTTTGATCTCCAAAGAGCCATCCTTCCAGTCTGCCTTTCCCTTCAAATAAAACTGGGACAATTGATTGACACAAAATGAAGCATTGTCACTATTGCCTGATAACTGGACACTAACCTTCATAGTGTTTGGCAGTAACTGACCAGCTACATATTGATGTAATAAAATTCCTTTCTGTTCATCAAGGGCTTTGTACTGTGTCGAGGCCCAGATGGCCACATGGTGTTTAACAAGCATCTCCTGTACTTTCAGAAGTCCAGCAGTTAAAGGAAATGTGTATGTTTATGAACAAAACAATTATTGGGCCTACTTTATACCAACAAGATACACCTCCTTATTGCTTATAAAATTTGGGTAAGTTGATGGCCTACTCTCTTTGCTGAAGACAGAGAAAAAGGGCAGATGCAAAACTTCAAAGGGGATAATAAAGCAGAAAATAATGAAAATATGCTGAAAAATATTCTCACAAATTATGCTGTAAGTAGTAAAATCAGTTTCAAGATTGATTCATCTCTTCCACTATGTGGCAAAGTCTTCAATAGAAGTTAACAAAGAAATTTCCTAAGGTTGAATTATTAATATGAAACAGTCTTCCAAAATGGTCTTATTAAAACTTGCTGGAGACGAACAAATAATATGTCGATTTTATTCTGCCTTTGTACAGTACCTGCTGCCGAAGGTCCAGGGGGAGGTGCTGCTTTTCTTCTACGTTTGATATCTCCTGTACACAGTGATCCGAAATGAACGTTTGTTTGTCTGCAAGTAATTATCAAAGAAAGTTATTAACTGGGACAAAACACCTCTGCCTGTCTCCATACAAACACAAAGCCTGTATGATCTAACCCTGAATCAAAACACCCACAATGAAGATGTAGCTGCATAATAAAGCTACCAATCTTGTTTATATCAAAACATAATTATGCTTTTGGACAACTGCTCAGCAGCCAAACTGCATCATAAATTGTTACCAGAATGAATAATATAAAAGGAATGCTTTTTAATTTTCAAAACTGGCAATCTTTCCAGCTCCACATAAAATCAGGCAGCACTGCTTTGACAGGCAAATGTTGGAGATTAATTATCTATAGGGATTACAATACAGTTGCTGAGATTTCAATTGGCCACTAATACTTCACTGTCAGCATCGCATTCATTAAGGCACAAACGGGCAAAAACTGAAATGAATCTTTTAGATAGACCTCCAATTGAACCTGAAGACCCCATGAGCACCCAAGGTACAGGCTTAGCAGAGAGCTTTGCTTCAGTAATTTTGCAAAGAATTGATTATCTGTTATGCTGCATTGAGATATCTACACTATTGATCACGGAGATTAAGGTACTCAGGCATCTTTTATTTTCTCATAGAAAGACATGCTATACTTGCAACAAATAGCACTAAGTAAGGACTAGTTTGTTATTGTTGTCACTCTTCATGTAGAACACAGCAGTTACTTTTTAATTTAAAATCAATGACAGTCTGAAAGGCAGCCTTGTTCCATCAGCATAAATGAACCATTTGTCTTTCCAAGGAGTACCACTTTGATCACCAGCCAAGGTGAGAGTGAAACAAATATATTTTAATAACATGAAATGCTTCAGAATCACATGCACCAAGAATTATCACCTGATTAAAAGGGAGCTAGGAACAAGGCACCTCAAATGAGAAAAGTACAACCTGTGTGAATGTGTTTTTCTTGTTTGCAAACAAATGCCAGTATGCAGCATTTTTTAAATGGCTGGAGATGTGAAATGTTTCACACATACACACACATTTTTATATATACACACTTAAATCAGCAGCATTCTTTTATTGGCTTATTCATCATACATTTGAAAAATACAAAATAAATGGAAATTTCACTTACACTGATGTTAACTGAAGGCCCCTTGATATTTTTTTCAACAATTTACTTGTACTTGATTTTATATTTAACTTGAGCCCGTAGGATCTGGGCATGAATAATTACAATATTTAATTTCAATAACAATAAAAATATCACAACACATCTGGCTTGAAACTAATGTTTCACCTAATATGCATGCCAACAGAAAGGGAAACTGTGGCTTTAAAAGAGACCCACAGTTTTTTAAAAAGTGTAATCAATAAATCTATTTGTAACAATGGAAAATATTAGATTTTTAGGATCTCATTTTTATTTACAGTTAGCTGAAATTCTAATCACAAAAGCCAGCTCTATAGCTATTTTGAAGCTTAAAATATATTTATGGTAATACTTTGGAAGTATTATTTTTAAGGATGACAGAAAGGGTACTTGTGTGCAATATCATGAGCATATTTCAAATCATTGTTTAATTATTTAACATATATACACACAATACAATGATGACACTCCTGTATCATGAAAAGGAAGCATTGTAATAAGCCATATATGACCATTAACAATCTTCAAATATTAAGAGACATATCCCTGCACTTGACTATAGAACAAATTGAAAATCTATCCCTTTAAATTTCAGGGCAGTCTTCCTGGGCCTTCTGATGCAAGAAGGGTGCTTTTCCCCTTCTGTCGTGTATATGTAACTGTCATTCCTTGGCAAAGGCCATAGGGGGAAAAATTCAGTATCGCCCCATTTGGGGCGCTATTATTGGCGGTGCGCAAAG
Source organism: Somniosus microcephalus (assembly GCF_052327205.1). NCBI lineage: Eukaryota > Metazoa > Chordata > Chondrichthyes > Squaliformes > Somniosidae > Somniosus > Somniosus microcephalus. The sequence goes on along the minus strand of NW_028225548.1, from coordinate 295,000 downwards.
TTTAGCGCCTGGCGCTAATTATCGCCTCCAACAGCAAATTTGGCTTTTATCACCCCGAAGGTGATTGGAGCGCTAAATCAGGCGCTACACACTTCTCTTAAGGCGCTAAGGCTGAGGAGCGAGGTGCTACCTCACAGCGCTGGCGAAGCTCATGTGATTTCAGTCAGCAATGGAACACAGACACACTGGCACCGGCCAGTTCTTAAAGGGGAGTTCTGAAGAATGGTCATCGACCTAAAACGTTAAATCTGTTTCTCTCTTCACAGATGCTGCTTGACCTGCTGAGTTTCTCCTGCATTTTCTGTTTTTATCTTAAAGGGGAGGGTTGATCTTGCTCTCCCTCCACATCCTGCTCATTGCAGCCTTGAATATCGGACTGAATCTCAGCCTGGAGAGACCTGTACATCAAATCTGCTGGAAAGAACAATGGAGAGAACCAGGGGAAGAGCTCAGAGTGCAGACCCCATCGTCTCTTCTAAATCGATACAAGGGCAAATCAAAATAAACCTGCAAAGTGCTGCTCAGTACCCACAACTCCTTCACACAGCGTTGAATCTCTCCAGAAATTTCTCCCTCTCTCTCTCAGAATGCGTAGTGCAAAAATGTTACTGACAAAAAAAGGCAGGAAGTGGTCGCCTTTAAATAGCGCTCCCCTAGTCCCTTTCTGACAGCATAACGTTCCCCTCAACCTGTTGTTGCTAGCGGCAGGCGGTAAGACAGGGGGCGCCACTCAATTTCCGGTCCGGGGCACTAACGGGGCGTTGCACACTCGACTGATGTCACGATCTGCCGGCGCAGGAGATCGTGGTGGTATTGTTTAGCGCCGCTGCAAAATGTCCGGTCAATTTTGCGAGAGGCGCAGATATTGCCGCGCCCGGGCGCTAGTTGCTTTGTGCCCCACTTAGCGCCCTCTTAAGGCGCTAACAGGTGGCACTGCCAACTGAATTTTTCCCCCATAATCTCAATACTAATCATTTTACATATCTGAACTTCAACAACAAAGCAGAGCTGGTATGCTGTGGATGGGGGCGTAGAGACATCTGCTGAGGGCTGTAGATGGAGGGGAGGTGGGCAGCATTGAGTACCATTGGGTTATTTAATGCGAGCTGCCTTCCCTTATAAGATAAGGAGAGGAAGAAGTTGGTGGATGAGGACATTTTATTCAGAGAATTAATATTACTATGCATGCAAGTCATAGAATCAGAAAATGATACAGCACAGGAGGCCGCCATTTGGCCCATCATGCCTGTGCTGTCTCTTTGGTAAAGCTATCCAACTAGTCCCACCTACCCGCTCTTTCCCTACAGTCCTGCAAATTTTTTCCCTTCAAGTATTTATACAATTCTCTTTTGAAAGTTACCACTGAGTCTGCTTCCACTACCCTTTCAGGCAGTGCATTCCAGATCACAACACCTTGCTGTGTAAAAAAATATTCACCTTAAATCTGTGTCCTCTGGTTACCAATCCTTCTGCCACTGGAAACAGTTTCTCCTTATTTACTCTATCAAAACCGTTCACCTCTATCAAATCGCCTCTTAACCTTCTCTGCTCTAAAGAGAACAACCCCAGCTTCTCTAGTTTCTCCACATAACTGAAGTCCCTCATCCCTGGTACCATTCTAGTAAATCTCTTCTGCACCCTCTTCAAGACCTTGACATCCTTCCTAAAGTGTGGTGCCCAGAATTGAAAACAATACACCAGCTGAGGCCTAACCAGTGTTTTATAAAGTTTCAGCATAATTTCTTTGCTTTTGTACTCTACACCTCTATTAATAAAGCCAAGGATCCCCTAAGTTTTTTTTTTAACAGCCTATCAACTTGTCCTGCCACTGTGTTAAGTTTCATTGGCCATGTGTCTGACCATTTCACTAGTCTGTCTATGTCCTCCCGAAGTCTGTTACTATCCTCCTCATTGTTTACTACATTTCTGAGTTTTGTGTCATCTGCAAATTTTGAAATTATGCCCTGTATACCCAGGTCCAGGTCATTTATACCAAAAAGAGCAGTGGTCCTAATGCCAACCCCCAGGGAACACCACTGTATACTTCCCTCCAGTCTGAAAAACAACTGTTCACCACTACGCTCTGCTTTCTGTCCCTTAGCCAATTTTGTATCCACACTATTACTGCCCCTTTAATCCCATAGGCTTCAATTTTGCTAACAAGTCTAACAAGTATTTTTTTCCTTTTTCCTTAACTTTAGGCTCCTCCACACAGTATGGATCAACATTTCTGAAGCTGTACTTCATGGGAGGCAGGACAATTTAATACAGAATCTGCATTGTTTAGCTCACAAGAAAGCATAAAACAAGAACAGGCTACTCAGCTCATCAAGTAATTTCTTCCCTTAGACCATGTATAACCCAATCTATAATGGACTCTAACCAATCATTTAAGAGGAAGTATTTCAGTTAATTACATGGCAGTATTAGAACATGCTAACCATAAACAGCTTTTTCTTCTTATTTGAATGATAAAGAAAATCCTGTGCTAAACAAAAACATTAATCTTTGAACAAGAGGCTCTAATCTAACTAATTTACACCAGTGACAAAGGCAAAACCAATGGATATGTTTTAACTCCCTGTCTCCCTTTTTCTGTCCCCCTTCTCGTGTTTGATCAGGTATCTACCAAAACTTGCTTTCACAGCCACATATCTTTCCTCAGCAACTGTTTCCGGCTCCGACTTACTCCACGTGGATTCCAACGGAAATTCCACCCTTCGTGTTTTGGATCCACCCAGGACTACAGATATCTCCAAGATATTCAGCGTTCCTCGAACCACTGCTCTCGCCGTATCCTGAGATCCACGTTGAATGTCATGCGCCGCCACATGAACACTCTTGACCTCTCTCTTCAGGAGCACCGATTCACTCTATCTCAAAGCTGTCCTGGTCCGCAGTTCCATTTCATCCTTTGCTTTAACAAAAAACTTTTTTTCTTCCTTTCAGGTGTCAAGGATCGCAAGCTTCAACAACTCTTAGACACCAACGCCCCTCTGGAACCTTCTTCCCCTTCACTTTCCTCTGACCCCATCCCTTCTCCCAATCTCACCCCCGCCGCGTTTTCACTATCCCCTCTGACCTTCCCCTCTCTGATCCCAAACGATCAGTCCTTAGCAAAGGCCTGAGCTTCATCCCCTTACGCACCCACCTCAATGAATTTCGAGCTCGGCACGATGCTGAGCTCTTTTTCCACCGCCTTCGTCCCTGTGCCCACTTCTTTGGCCAGGAGTCTTCCCCCCGCACGGCCGACCCTTTCTCCCGCTTTCAGAATTCTCATTCTACCTGGACACCTCCCTCTGGCCTCTTAAACTCTTAGATCTTTTCATTGCAAACTGCCGGTGTGACATCGGCCGTCTCCCTTTCTCTGCTCCTCTCACTCACTCCAACCTACCTCCCTCTGAACTTGCAGCACCACATTCTCTCAGATCCAACCCCAACATTGTCATTAAACCTGCTGACAAGGGTGGTGCTGTTGTTGTTTGGCGAACCGACCTCTAACTAGCGGAAGCTGAAAGCCAACTCTCCGACACCTCCTCCTACCTCCGCCTGGACCATGACCCCACTACCGAACATCAAGCCACCATTTCCAAGACTGTCACTGACCTCATCTCCTCTGGAGATCTTCCCCCCCCACAGCTGCCAACCTCATAGTTCCCCAACCCTGCACTGCCTGCTTCTACCTCTTTCCCAAGATCCACAAACAGGACTGCCCTGGTAGACCCATCGTTTCAGCCTGTTCTTGTCCCACGGAACTTATCTCTTCCTATCTCGACTCTATTTTTTCTCCCCTTGTCCAGTCTCTGCCCACCTACATCAACGACTCTTCCGATGCCCTCTGCCACTTTAACAGTATCCAGTTTCCTGGCCCCAACCGCCTCCTTTTCACTATGGACGTCCAATCCCTCTACACCTCCATCCCCCACCAGGACAGCTTGAGGGCGCTCCGCTTCTTCCTTGAACAGAGGCCCAACCAGTCCCCATCCACCACCACCCTCCTCCGCCTGGCTGAACTTGTTGTCACATTGAACAACTTCTCCTTTGACTCCGCTCACTTCCTCCAAATCAAAGGTGTTGCTATGGGAACCCACATGGGTCCTAGCTATGCCTGCCTGTTCATGGGATATGTGGAACACTCTTTGTTCCAGTCCTTCCCAGGTCCCCCCCCTCACCTCTTTTTCCGGTACATTGATGACTGTATCGGTGCCGTTTCCTGCTCTCGTCCTGAACTAGATAATTTCATTCACTTTGCTTCCAATTTCCACCCTTCCCTCACCTTCACATGGTCCATCTCCGACTCTTCCCTTCCCTTCCTCGACTTCTCCGTCTCCATCTCTGGGGATAGGTTATTGACAAACATTCACTACAAGCCCACTGACTCCCACAGCTACCTGGACTACACTTCCTCCCACCCCGCCTCCTGTAAGGACTCTATTCCATTCTCCCGGTTTCTCCGTCTCCGCCGCATCTGCTCTGACGATGCCACCTTCCATACCAGTGCTTCCGACATGTCTTCCTTTTTCCTCAACCGAGGATTCCCCTCTACTGTGGTTGACAAGGCCCTCGACCGTGTCCGTTCTATCTCCCGCACTTCTGCGCTCACCCCTGCCCCTCCCTCCCGGAACCACGATAGAGTTCCCCTTGTCCTCACCTTTCACCCCACCAGCCTCCACATTCAACGAATCATCCTCCGCCATTTCCGCCACCTCCAGTGTGATCCCACCACCAAACACATCTTCCCCTCACCTCCCCTTTCAGCATTCTGAAGGGACCGCTCCCTCCGCGACACCCTGGTCCACTCCTCTATCACCCCTTCCCCTTCGCCCGGCACCTTCCCGTGCAAGCGCAGGAGATGCAACACATGCCCCTATACCTCCCCCCTTTCCACTGTCCAGCGCCCCAAGCACCCCTTCCAGGTGAAACAGCGATTTACTTGTACTTCTTGCAATTTAGTATACTGTATTCACTGCTCACGATGTGGTCTCCTCTACATTGGGGAGACCAAACTCAGATTGGGTGACCGCTTTGCGGAACACCTCCATTCAGTCCGTAAGGGAGACCCTGAGCTTCCGGTCGCCTGTCACTTCAATTCACTGTTCCAATCCCACTCAGACCTCACCGTCCTCGGCCTCTTGCATTGTTCCACTGAAGCTCAGCGTAAGCTCGAGGAACAGCACCTCATCTTTCGATTAGGCACTTTACAGCCTTCTGGACTCAACATAGAGTTCAACAATTTCAGATCATAACCCCGGCCCCTATCCTATATATATTTTTTATCCACAATTTTTGTTTGTGTCTTTTCTTCTCTCCCACATGGCAGCTGTCTTTCATTCTGCCAGCGCAATTTACACTTCATCTTGTTTCTTAACCTGCCTTTGTTTCTTAACCTGTCCCATTACCATCTCCTTTTGCCTTGAATATTTCTTAATGTCTTTTAATCTCTCCTGCCTTCTATCCTATCATAGACCTTCCCTTTTGTTCTTTCATCCCCTCCCCGCTTTCCCAGCCCCTACACTTGCTTAAAAATCTGTTCCATTTCCTGCTTTTTTCCAGTTCTGACAAAAGGTCATCGATCTGAAACATTAACTCTGTTTCTCTCTTCACAGATACTGCCTGACCTGCTGAGTATCTCTAGCATTTTCTGTTTTTATTTCAGATTTCCAGCATCTGCAGTATTTTCTTTTTGTAGATATGTTTTAACTATAGGTTTGTAAAGATTCCACCTCTTGTATGGCATTACCATGTGCCACATCAGCTTAGGCTCTAGTTATACTGTAGCATCGTGGTTATGTTACTGGCTAATAATCCAGAGACCTGGACTAATGATCCAGCAACATCAGTTCAAATCCCACCATGGCAGCTGGGGAATTTATAGTCAGTTATTTCTGGAATAAAGGCCCTGAAATTAGGATCGGGAGCTTGCCGCGCGTGCAAGCCCCCGATCTGCACTCACCCTGCGCGCCAACATCTGAAGCCCGGGCCTGCTCGCATTTCCTGTCACTGGCCCGGTTCAGATGTCGGCGCGATGTGCTTACCTGATCCAGCGGCGTAGTTAGTGCGATGTGCCGGCTGGGATCAGGTGAGCACTGTGCAGCCAATCAGGGGAGGGGAAACTCATTCATGAGTTTGACAGTAAGAGCTGTCAAACTCATGAAAAGTATGGGCTGCCAAAACACTACTTTAACTCTAAATAAAATTTTAAAAAACATCCCACTGATTATATTAACTATAAATAAGTTTTTAAAAATGTTTTAAACAATTAATCAATTTTTTGTAAAAAATACATTTTTTAAAAATAGGGTCTAAAACTAAATTTACCTTACTGTAAATTCTTTAAAAATAACAAATCTGTGGAAAAAAAAATTCTACATTGTACTAAAAGCCCACTTACCTGTAAAACTAAATACTTACGTCTGGTTTTTCCACGCGTAAAGACCGGAGGCCTTTACACTCGGGCAACTGTGAAAAAAAAAAGGAATTTCACTGCGCGCGTACTGCCTCTTAACCCCTTGGGTCAGAGGACAGGAAATGCCGGTTTTCAGCGCATGCTGAAAACCGGCAATTCCTCCGGGCACACGCGTGAGTACCCCGTCCTTACTCATGCGTTGTGCCCGGAATTACTGGGCCATCAAAGCTAGTATCAGTAATGGTGACCATGAAACTTTAGGGAAGGAAATATGCTGTCTGGCCTATGTGTGACTCTAGAGCCACAGCAATGTGGTTGACTCTTAAATGCCCTCTGAAATGGCCTAGTAAACCGCTACGAAAAACAATAATAAGAATAAAACCGGACGGGCCACCCTGCATCGACCTCGGCACCATACACGACAATGGCACACCCAGCCCAGCAGACCCTGCATAATCATACTCACAGAATCATACCTTTCAGCCAATGTCAGACTCCTCCATTACCACCCCCCAGAGGTTGCGGCATAGTAGTATACAGTCGGGAGGGAGTGGCCCTCAACATTGACACCTGACCCCATGAAGTCTCATGGCTTCAGGTCAAGCATGGGCAAGGAAACCACCTACTGCCCTCCCTCGGCTGATGAATCAGTACTCCTCCATGTTGAACACCACTTGGAAGAAACACTGAGAGGAGCAAGGGCACAGAATGTAATCTGGGTTGGGGGACTTCAATGTCCATCACCAAGAGTGGCTCGGTATCACCACTACTGATTGAGCTGGCCGTGTAGCTGCTAGACTGGGCCTGCAGTAGGTGGTGAGAGAACCAACACGACGGAAAAACCTACTTGCCAATCTACCTGTCACAGATACAGCTGTCCATGACAGCATTGGTAGCAGTGACCGCCGCATAATCATTGCGGAGACAAAGTCCCGTCTTCATACTGAGGACACCCTCCATCGTGTTGTGTGGCACTAAATGGGATAGATTCAGAGCAGCGCAAAACTGGGCATCCATGAGGCACTGTGGGCCATTAGCAGCTGCTAAATTGTATTCTACCACATGTAACCTCATGGCCCGGCATATCCCTCACTCTACCATTACCATCAAGCCAGGGGACCAACCCTGGTTTAATAAGGAGTGCAGAAGAGCATGCCAGGAGCAGCACCAGGCGTACCTAAAAATGAGGTGCCAAACTGGGGAAGCTGCAACACAGGACTACATGCATGCTAAACAGCGGAAGCAGCATGCTATACACGGAGCTAAGCGACCCCACAATCAACGGATCCGATCAAAGCTCTGCAGTCCTGCTACAACCAGTTGTGAATGGTGATGGACCATTAAACAACTAACGGGAGGAGGAGGCTCCATGAATATCCCCATCATCAATGATGGCGGAGTCCAGCACGTGAGTGCAAAAGACAAGGCTGAAGCGTTTGCAACCATCTTCAGCCAGAAGTGCTGAGTGGATGAGCCATATCAGCCTCCTCCTGAGGTTCCCTGGATCACAGAAGCCAGTCTTCAGCCAATTTGATTCACTCCACGTGATATCAAGAAATGGCTGAGAGCACTGGATACGGCAAAGGCTATGGGCCCCAACAATATCCCGGCTGTCGTCTGGAAGACTTATGCTCCAGAACTAGCCGTGCCTCTAGCCAAGCTGTTCCAGTACAGCTACAACACTGGCATCTATCTGACAATGTGCAAAACTCCCCAGGTATGTCCTGTCCACAAAAAGCTGGACAAATCCAATCCTTCCAATTACCGCCCCATCAGTCCACTCTCAATCATCAGCAAGGTGATGGAAGGTGTTGTCGACAGTGCTATCAGGCAGCACTAACTCACCAATAACCTGCTCACTGATGCTCAGTTTGGGTTCCGCCAGGACCACTCTGCTCCAGACCTCATTACAGCCTTGGTCCAAACATGGCAAAAGAGCTAAATTCCAGAGGTGAGGGAACAGTGACTGCCCTTGACATCAAAGCAGCATTTGACCGAGTGTGGCAACAAGGAGCCCTAGTAAAACTGAAGTCAATGGGAATCAGGGGGAAAACTCTCCACTGGCTGGAGTCATACCTAGCACAAAGGAAGATGGTTGTGGTGATTGAAGGTCAATTATCACAGCCCAGGACATCGCTGCAGGAGTTCCTCAGGGCAGTGTTCTAGGCCCAACCATCTTCAGCTGCTTCATCAATGACCTTCCCTTCATCATAAGGTCAGAAGCGGGGATGTTCGCTGATGACTGCACAGTGTTCAGTGCCATTCGCAACTCCTCAGATAATGAAGCAGTCCATGCCCGCATGCAGCAAGACCTGGATGACATTCAGGCTTGAGATAATAAGTGGCAAGTAACATTCGCGCCACACAAGTGTCAGGCAATGACTATCTCCAACAAGCGAGAATCTAACCACTGCCCCATGACATTCAATGGCATTACCATCACCGAATCCCCCACCATCAATATCCTGGGGGTCACCACTGACCAGACACTTAACTGGACCAGCCACATAAATACTGTGGCAACAAGAGCAGGTCAGAGGCTGGGTATTCTGCAGCATGTGTCTCACCTCCTGACTCCCCAAAGCCTTTCCACCATCTACAAGGCACAAGTCAGGATTGTGATGGAATACTCACCACTTGCCTGGATGAGTGCAGCTCCAACAACACTCAAGAAGCTCGACACCATCCAGGACAAAGCTGCCCACTTGATTGGCACCCCATCCACCACCTTAAACATTCACTCCCTCCACCACCAGCGCATCGTGGCTGCAGTGTGTACCATCTACAAGATTCACTGCAGCAACTCGCCAAGGCTTTTTCGGCAGCACCTCCCAAACCCGCAAACTCTACCAACTAGAAGGACAAGGGCAGCAGGCGCATGGGAACACCATCACCTGCAAGTTCCCCTCAAAGTTACACACCATCGTGACTTGGAAGTATATCGCCGATCCTTCACCGTCGCTGGGTCAAAATCCTGGAACACCCTCCCTAACAGCACTGTGGGAGTACCTTCACCACACGGACTGCAGCGGTTCAAGAAGGCAGCTCACCACCACCTTCTCAAGGGCAATTAGGGATGACAATAAATGCTGGCCTTGCCAGCGATGCCCACATCCTATGAACGAGTAAAAAAAAAAGTTGTGATGCAGTCAAGAAACTCCTATTTTGGACACTGATTTCAAATCTAACTGGCAAAAGTGCAGGGACAGCAAAACTCCGCAAACGTGTGCTTCTGATGCACTAGCAGAGCTCGTCTCTTTCCAATGTCAGAAGAGAGTAGCAGGGGTGACTACTTTGTCCTAAAATTAAAAAGTTTAAAATCTACAAAGCAGTCCAATGCCTGCAACTTCACTAGAATTGTATTGTAGCTGCTATGAAGTAAGGTGACAAATCTGACACCCGAATTACATAGTCATTTTTCACGCTGCACACCTGAAACTGCTTCTCATCAATGCAGGAGTGGCACATCCTAAGTTTGCAATAAGTCTGCCTCTGGATGGGATATTTTTCCAGTGAGTGGACCTGACATCATTATTCAGTCCAGCCTGCCAGTTGCTTAAATATCATGTCCAGTGGAACTCCAAGGTGTCTACTCTATCTCAAGCTTTTAGAGGGGCAATCCTAGAAAAAAGGTACTATGCCAAACAAAAGGTCAACCATTTTGAGGCATTTTATGAGGGTATTATTCCCAGCAATATTCTGCTTCATTGGCAGATCTAAAACTAACTGATGGAAACTGTCCTGGTTGAAGCATCTGGGAGCTTCACTTGCAGTTCATAGCAATGCTTATTATTCACCATCATAAAACTGTTTCCCAGTGAAATAAGAATTCTTAGTTCCATGTATGAGACTGATTGAATAACTCACAGTGGATGATATCAGAAATAATTATAGCCTGACTCACTTGTGCAAATTTGTGGAAATAAAAACATATCAAAGGCAGGTATTAATTGTGTTTATCATACTTGCTGCATTTTCCTTAATTAAAAATGTATTTCTAACAGACGTGTTCATTTTTAAGGTTGAGCAAACTATCAGACTATATCACAATTTCACATATATAAAGTGAAAATATGGAAAATATTGCCTTAATTTCTACACTAGTGTGATGAATTATATCAATTTCATAACTTACTGCCTTGAAAGAGATGAACACGATAAAATTTTCCAAAGTACACAAATAACTTTTGACATTTTAAACAGTCTGCTGGTTCATTATCGGAGCACTGGCAACGCCAAGGGATTTCAGGCTACCTGGACTATTTTCAGTTCACAACCCCAACACTGCAACAAACCAGAATATTAAATGCTATACAACTAACAGTAACTCCAAAAGCTGTTTGTCTTCAAATGCTCAAGAACATCAGTTATGACCAGATTCACTTAGTTCAATCAATACAACTTCGTGTAATAGAAAGAACTTGTATTTATATAGCACCTTTCATGACCTCAGGATGTCCCAAAGCGCACTACAACCAATGAAGTACTTTTAAAATGTAGTCACTGCTGTAATGTAGGGAAATGTGGCAGCCAATGTGCACAGAGCCTGGTCCAACAAACAGTAATGAGATAATGACCAGATAATCTGTTTTAATGCCATTGGTTGAGGGATAAATATTGACCGAGACACCAGGTGAACTCTCCTGCTCTTCTTCAAAAATGCCATGGGATCTTTTACGTCCACCTGATCGGGCAAATGGAGCTTCAGTTTAACATCTCATCCTGAAAGACGGCACCTCTGACAGTGCTGCACTCCCTCAATACTGCACTGAAGTGTCAGCCTTGGTTATGTGCACAAAATAAAGAACATCCATGCCTCCCCACATTGGTGAGTAATCTTACTAGACTTAAGGCCTCTGTAGTGTATGTGCCTTTAAGAGCCCCAGGTGTGCTGTAATGCCGGTAATGGCCACTCGGGCTATATAAGCCTGTATATCCGTTAGATACCCCCCCAGACTTTGCTTAGTAAACACCTATGAACCAACTCCTGTCTTCAGTGTCTTTATCAACACACGGACACGACAGTGGCGACGAAGTGGAAACGGACTTGCCTGCAATTCGGTAGCACCTCAAGGACATCGATTCCTCGGGCGTCCAGAAGACTCAAGAAAGTGAGAGAAGCTGTGGTTTCACCAGCTGGCCAAGCTGGTGGCAGGTACTGCGCTAATCCTTCCTGGGGCTCCAGCGGCTGGCTGTACAGCTGAGACAGGCAGCGAAATCGGAGGCAAGCAATAACGGACTGGGAGGGAGCACTCGGGAGACGGCCGGCGCGGCAAGCAGGTCAGCGTTCAGACCTGCAGAGAAAGTCCGGCGGGAACGAGTCTCCAACTGTAAACAAATTTTTAAAAAAAACAAAGAACGGAAACCGCGGGAAACAGCGTTGTCATCGGCAGCAGCGGCGGGAAAGCGCAGGAAGCGCCATATCTTTTCTGAAATGCCTAAGTCTGGCAATATTGATGCTTTTGATAGCGAAATAGAGGATTGGACCACATACGTGGAAAGAGTAGAGGTATATTGCACTGCAAATGGAATAGAAGATGAAAAAAAAGCTTCAGTACTGCTGAACCTAATGGGCGCAAAGGCATACGGGCTGTTACAAAATTTAATCACTCCAGCCAAACCAAAGGACAAGAATTTTAAAGAAATTGTTGATACCCTGCAGGAGCACTTAAACCCAACACCGCTGCTGATAGCGGAACGATTCAAATTCTTCAAGAGAAATCAACACAAGAATGAAAGTAACGCTGATTACCTAACCGAATTAAGAAAGCTATCAAAGTACTGCCAATTCGGGGCAGGACTAGCAGATTATCTTCGAGGCAAATTCGTTTGCGGTCTCTTAAGTGAAGGAGCACAAAAAAGGCTGCTTCTGAAAAAGATTTAACATTGGACAAAGCTTTCAGTATGGCTGTATCATACGAAGCAGCAGCAAGAGGAGCTGCAGAGATACAACAAAAGACACAGGACTTCGGCACCCATGAAATGACACAGGGTTTCGAAAGATGTTATCGCTGCGGCAGATCCACCCATAACCAGAAGGACTGCTGGTTCAAGGACAAAGCATGCAGGCAATGCGGAAAGATTGGACACATTGCACGGGTATGCCGATCTGGACAAAATAAATCCACAGACAGAAAAAAAAAAATCAATAAAGGAAAGTACAGGAAGGTACAAATGATGACGGACAGTAGCTCCGAAGACCAGAAGAGCGATAGCGACTCCGAAAACAAGAGACTAAGCTGTCTCAAATTACATAATGTACTTGCCAAAGATGATTACCAAACCATTTGGGTTACCCTCACGATAGCAGGGTCCCCTGTTAAAATGGAGCTAGATACAGGATCAGCTCTAACCGTAATAAATCGACGGGATTACGAGAGGCTATTTTCGCATATACATCTAAAAGACACATCCGTTATCTTAAAAACATATACGGGGCAGAAAGTATACCCCAAAGGAAAAATAAGGGTGCCCGTTGTATACAACGGCAAAGAAATACAAAAGTTGTATTTATACATTCTACAAGATGGTGGTCCACCATTGTTGGGACATGAATGGATCAGAAAGATACGTTTAGACTGGTACTCCATTCAGGCACTGACGGTGACCAGTAAGAAAATAAACAATGATGACATCATACCTGAACGATTAAAAGACATCTTGGCCAACGCCAAAGAAGTGTTTCAAGAGAAACTAGGAACCTTGAAAGGCATCACCGCCTCAATAAAAGTGGAAGATGCAGCAATTCCCAAATTTTTTAAGGCAAGACCGGTGCCATACGCAATTCGTCCAGCAGTCGAGGCAGAGCTGGAGAATTTGGAAAAGGCAGGCGTATTATCCAAAATAGATTGGAGTGAGTGGGCAACACCCATCGTTCCAGTCATGAAAAAAGCATTGAATAATGATAAATCTGAAGAACAGAGAAAATTTCGCATCTGTGGAGACTTCAAGGTGACTGTAAATCTGGTCCTTCACACAGTACAGTATCCTCTTCCGAGGATAGAAGATATTTTCGCCTCACTATCCGGAGGGAAACGTTTCAGCAAATGACTTGGCACAGGCATATCTACAGATGGAGGTTGAGGAGGCCTCTAAAAAGTATCTCACGATAAACACACACAAAGGCCTGTACCAGTACAATCGACTGGTTTTTGGAGTAGCATCAGCTCCAGCTATCTGGCAAAGAGCTATGGAGCAAGTCCTGCAAGGGATTCCGGGGACTCAATGCTACCTAGACGACATCCTTGTAACAGGAGAAAACGACAACGAGCACCTTGCCAATTTGGAGCAGGTGCTCACTAGGCTGAAAGAACGGGGCCTACGAGCAAATCGCCCCAAGTGCGAATTTTTCCAAAATCAGATATCATATTGTGGCCACATAATTAATAAGGAAGGGTTGCATAAGTCACCTGAAAAAATTGAAGCGGTCATAAAAGCCCCAGCACCTGAAAATGTTTCACAATTAAGGTCGTTCCTGGGATTAATAAATTACTATCATAAATTTTTACCGAACTTATCAACTCTTCTACACCCTCTTAATGAACTTCTACAAACAGGAGTGATTTGGAAATGGAACGAAGACTGTAAACGTGCCTTCCATAAATGCAAAGACTTAATCACATCCGAAGAAGTTTTGGCTCATTACAACCCATCACTGCCAATCAGACTGGCGTGCGATGCATCCCCTTACGGCATAGGAGCAGTATTATCCCATAAATTCCCTGATGGCTCAGAACGGCCGATAGCTTTTGCGTCACGCTCATTAAACTTAGCTGAGCGTAACTATGCCCAAATCGACAGGGAAGCACTCAGCCTGGTATGGGGAGTGAAGAAATTCAACCATTACCTACACGGACAAAAAATTACCTTGTTGAGTGACCATCAACCCCTCATCTCCATATTCAACCCTAAAAAGGGTGTTCCCATTATGACAGCGCAAAGGCTACAGAGGTGGTCCCTTTTTCTAGGGGCACACCAATACAACATAGAATACAAAGGATCAAAACAGCATGGGAATGCTGACGGTTTATCGCGCCTACCGTTGCCAACGGTAGAAGAGGCACCTACAGTAGACCCAGTAGAGATGTTCCACTCTACCATAGTGGAATGTCTACCAGTAACAAATTCTGCCATTGAAAGGGAGACGAGAAATGACCCGACTCTCTCACGGGTCTACAATTTAACAGTGAAGGGATGGCCAGCACATGGCGAACCACTGTTGCCAGCATTCTCGCAAAGAAGAGAACAGCTGTCAGTGTGCCGAGGAACCTTGATGTGTGGATCCAGAGTGGTGATTCCACCCAAACTCCAGGATAAAGTGCTAAAGGAGCTTCACGAGGGGCATCTGGGTGAAGTGAAAATGAAGAACCTAGCTAGGGCGTTTGTATGGTGGCCAGGTATCGATGGAGACATCGAAGAAATGACCAAGAGCTGCCTAGGATGCCAGAAGGTCCAAAACGCTCCACCACAAGCCTCTCTACATCCATGGGAGTGGCCCTCATCTCCCTGGCAAAGGGTGCACATCGACTTTGCTGGTCCATTTATGGACTCAAATGTTCTTAATCGCGGTTGATGCACACTCCAAGTGGCCGGAGGTAATAAAGATGTCCTCCACCACCACGGAAAAAACCATCACAGTATTAAGGACCATATTTGCCAGGAATGGGCTGTCAGAACAGATATGTTCTGATAATGGACTGCAATTTGTGTCCGAAGAATTCAGAAAGTTCTTAAAAAACAATGGGGTTAAGCACTACACGTCCGCCCCATACCATCCCGCCACCAATGGATTGGCTGAAAGGTTTGTCCAGACCTTCAAGAAGGCCATAAAGGCCATGGGTAATGAAGACATAAAACTTCAGCACAAGGTGGATAACTTCTTATTCGCATACAGGAATGCAACACATATGGTTACCAACCAAACTCCCGCCATGATGTTCTTCAATAGAAACCTAAGATGCCGGCTGGATTTGTCAAGCCCAACATCAGAAGGGACGTGGAGAACCAGCAGTTTCAAGGCATGAATGAAAGGCCAACTAGAACCTTCCAGATAGGTCAACAAGTTTTGGCCCGGGACTACCGTACCGAGAAATGGCAGCCTGGAACTATCTGCACACGACTAGGACCACTGATGTATACCGTGGACATCGGAGAAAGCATAATAAGGCGCCATGCTGACCAAATCATAAAGTCATCCGAAAAGGGACAACCTACACCACAACTCTATATGTCTAACGATGAAGTAGAGATACCCATATCTACCTCCGATCCGGTGATACTGGAACCCGATGAACCCGACACTGGCATTCAAGCCGAATCAGCCTTGCCAAAAGAACCTACTACACCACCAGAAACTACTACACCCCCGAGGCGTTATCCGGACCGAGTCAGGAAGCCTCCTGAGAGACTGACTTATAATTAATTAACTACAGCAATGTGTATATTATTTTTCTTATAACATGTAATTAATAATTACTTAAAATATGATGTACTGGTTAGCTAAAAGGGGAGGAATTGTAGTGTATGTGCCTTTAAGAGCCCCAGGTGTGCTGTAATGCCGGTAATGGCCACTCAGGCTATATAAGCCTGTATATTGTGTATATCCGTTAGAACCCCCCCAGACTTTGCTTAGTAAACACCTATGAACCAACTCCTGTCTTCAGTGTCTTTATCAACACATGGACACTACAGCCTCTTCTAACTATTCTCCAGCATTTCTAACATCTTCACCTCAGCCAAGGCTCTCACAGCTTTCCTTTTATCAAACCTTACTGCTAATATGTGGAAACAATAAACAGAAAAAAGCTGGAAATACTCAGTGGGTCAGGCAGCATCTGTGGAGAAACAGAAGCCAGTCAGTCATTGTTTCAGATATTAAGATCCTTCCTCACGACTGCAGAAGTGTCTTAGGCCCTGAAATGTCGAATGGCTGACTTCTGCTTCTTCACAGTTGCTGCCTAACCTGCTGAGTATTTCCAGCTTTTTCTGGTCACGCCAGAAGAGTTGCTAATCAAACCAACTGCTGCCTCCCGCCAGCCCCCCCCACCCCAATGCAAAACTCAACAGGAAGGGACATTCCATCCCCCTATGGCATGTTTATTGCGAGCCTCTGGGATGAAATAATGACTCTCCCATTGTTCTCAACAGTCCTGGATAACAGTATCAATGTCAGACCTTAAAACACATTCAGCAAATGCCTGCAGCCTGTGGCCTTCATTTTTAAACCTGTGCAAATCTACTTTGTTTTAAAACCCAATACTTAAAAAAAATAACTCAAATTTTCAAATCTTTTTTGTGGAAAAATGGCCACACATCTTGAAACATGCAGTAAGTTAAGTGTTAAATGGAATGCCAGCAACAGTAGCCCTTTAATAAATCAAATAGTGGTATATATTTATGATGATTTAAACATTTACCTTGCGCATTGGGTCAGCTCAACCCCATCATGAGAAAATCGGGGCTCAAATGTTATCAGAGCCACACTCCACCCATAAGCAGACAGGGATATGGGCACTAAACAACACCACCCCAGTGTTTGCTGCCACAACTGAACCCCTGTACCAAAAACAAACAGATAGTTTCAGCTCTTGAGCCTGCATTGCTCCCAGCTTAATCTCAACTCCACAAGAAAACTTAATATATCAATGACCCCTCCCGCGACCATCTTATAATTGAAATGTACAGTGATTTCATAAAATATTTAAATGTAAACTCTTAAAGATAAAATTTAAAAAAAACTAAAAAAAAGTTTTACAAAATCTTACATATTATGTAAAAATAACTCACTCAACTGCAAGACTGCATGTTGATGCATGCTAGAATATAATCTTGATGTAATATTTTTAACTTGATAAATATTGTAAGTCAATTTTGGAGTGGCAGAAAGAAATAAGAACAAACTTGCATTTACAATTACAATTCAATTTTATTTGTCATAGTGCAAGGGAATGGTAGCGTAGTGGTATTGTCACTGGGCTAGTAATCCAGAGGCCTGGACTAATGATCCAAGGGCAGCACGGTGGCATAGTGGTTAGCACTGTTGCCTCACAGCGCCAGAGACCCGGGTTCGAATCCGGCCTCGGGCGACTGTCTGTGTGGAGTTTGCACATTCTCCCCGTGTTTGCGTGGGTTTCCTCCGGGTGCTCCGGTTTCCTCCCACAGTCCAAAGATGTGCGGGTTAGGCTGATTGGCTATGATAAATTGACCCTTAGTGTTAGGGGGATTAAATACGTGGGGTTACAGGGATAGGGTGGGATATGTGTTGGTGTAGGGGTTACGGGGATCGGGTGGGATATGTGTCGGTGCAGGCTCGATGGGCCGAAATGGCCTCTATCTGCACTGTGGGGTTTCTGTGATTCTGTGATATGTAGCAGACGTGTGTACTGCACAATGAAATGTTGATTTTTACGAGTCCTCCCAACATTGGAATAAATATGACATAACAATGATAAAATACTAATAGAAATACAAATACAAATAAATATTTATATAGCACCTTTCATGTCCTCAGGACATCCAAAAGCACTGCATAGCCAATGAAGTACTTTTGAATTGCGGTCACCATTGTAATGTAGGGAAATGCGACAACCCCTGTAAAAGCACTAAGATCCCACAAACAGCAATGAAATAAGTAGGAACATAGAAATTGCTAGAGGAAAAAAGACCACAGTCCATCTAGTTCGCCTTTTACCATCCCAATAGTCACATGATACAATGAGAATGGAGTTGTTAACTAATCATAGCAATCAATTCTATCAATTAGTCTACAACGGACCCAGAAATGACACGTGGAAAACCTCAGAGGTGGAGAACTGTGAGAGCCATAGGTCCAAAGTCACCTGTTCAACAGCAACTTGTATTTATATAGCGCCTTTAACATAGTAAAGTGTCCAAGGCGCTTAAGCTTCCTCTCAAGCATGCAACACTTACCACATGTTATGTCTCAAATTACTCATATACTGTATCCCAAAATGTTATTTTCTGAAAAAAAATTGATCTAATTTGCATCTGAATGGATTAATACTAACTGCTTCCACCATCTCCATAGGGAACATATTTCATAGATTGGCCACTCGCTCACTAAAATATTGTTTTCGCAGATTAGTTTTGAATTTACCCCCCTTCAAGTGCTGGTCACGTTCTCTGGTTCTACTGTTCTGGACAAGGTGAAATGACCAGATAATCTGTTTTAGTGATGTTGGATGAGGGATAAATGTAGGCCGGGAAAACTCTCCTGCTCTACTTCTAATAGTGCCATGGGATTTTTTAGATCCATCTGCGAGGGCAGACAGTATCTCAATTTAATGTCTCATCCAAAAGATGGAATTTCCAACAGTGCAGTACTTTGAGTTGCTCAGACTCGGAGCTCAGAATGAGCTCTGACTCAGAGGCGAGAGTGCTACCACTGAGCCAAGCCACTTACTAATGACACTAGTAAGATAAAGGTTTGGCCCCGCTCGTCCACATGTAGTAAATTGTTGGGTCTTAGCAAGTGGAGAGGACGATCTTGCCCGCACGCACAGAAGGAATGGAAAATCAGAGGAACTGGGAAACCCACATAACTTTTACACAATTCTATGATTAGTCTTAGAGCAGGATTAGTGCAGACATGGGAGCATTTGCCTGCCTCAGGCTAGATTAAGTCAGGAATGGTAAGTGGTAGAAAAGTATCTCAAAAGAATAAAGAGAAAAATAATTTCCAAAATTGGGTAAACTAAACTTAAATGAATAAAGTGTCTAGAATGATTGTGAAAGTGAATATGGAGTTTGAAAACTCTGCTGCAATAGCAGCTGACATTTAGACATTATGGATGGAATGCATGCCCTAATTGATTAAGTGCATCTGAAACAGTGTACTGTTTGAGTTTTATTCCAAAAATGCACACAATTGGCCAAAAGCCACTTCTACAATAAGATTTTACATCATTTCAGTGTTCCAATACAGTTCATTTCTCTTAAGGAAATTATTTTGGATCTGAACATTTTGATTTCCTTAAGCAAAATGGTCCTCAATCCCTTGCTGCTATTTTTTTTAACCAACATTTTCATTATAGACTAGTCTTTTATGTTGGGTTCATTCGCAGATAAAGTATTGGAAAGTAGATTATATATCGAGTTCAGTCCCAGTAGGCTTCTATCACAATAAATCTGAACACGATCTATAGTTTAAAAGATCAAGGCCTAGAAATTGGACCTTGTTACGCATGCTTTATGCTCATAAAATGGGCGCAAAGAGGGCCAGTTTTAGGGACCGATATTGGGTCGGGTTATTTTTCAGGCTTCATTAGCAGCTGCCTTAAACAAGAAGGCCCATAACATATGCAAATGAGGGGCTGGATGCCTATTTTAGGTCCCCTTTAGGAAATTGAAAATTACGGACTGGAGCAGTAGCCAGGCCTGCTCCACTCTGCATTCTTCAGTGTTTGCTGATCCCTAAGCAGTGTCTGCCACTGAAGGCTAAAAATTAAAAAACATTTTGGTGTAGCCAGGAGGAGCAGGGGTGCTCCCTCAACTCCCCATTATTCATGACTGGTTTCCCCCCTCCTGCCCCCCAGGATTTACCTTTGGACTGCTGCTGGTGAGCACCGTGGCCCGAAAGTCATCTTTTCAAAAGTCACTGCTGGTGGAGGTGCAACAGGTACCAGCAGCTTGTCCAGATAATGTTATGAAGCCCGAGGCCCAAGTTTGGGCTGGCCTCAGGCCTCCTGGTTCAGGCACTTGCTGTCTGCGTGCCACTGGTTATACACCTGAAAATGTGCCATAACCAATTTCTAGGCCCAGGTGGAATGCAGAAAGATTTTCTGAGAGATGAATGAAAATCAAACTGATGCCTTTTGGCTAAAACCATGTTGCAAACAATATTTACAGTTTAAAACTTGAATTAGGAATGGGAGCTTGCTGTTCAGGAATGGCAAATCACGTGCTGCTGTGCAACATAGAAACATAGAAGATAAGAGCAGGAGTAGGAGTAGGCCATTCGGCCCCTCGAGCCTGCTCTGCCATTCAATGAGATCATGGCTGATCATCCAAATTCAGTACCCTGTTCCTGCCTTCTCTCCATATCCCTTGATCCCTTTAGCCTTAAGAAATATATCCAACTCCTTCTTGAATATATTTAATGAATTGGCCTCTACTGCCTTCTTTGGTAGAGAATTCCACAGGTTCACCACTCTCTGGGTGAAGAAATTCCTCCTCATCTCTGTCCTAAATAGCTTACCCCTTATCCTTAGACTGTGACCCCTGGTTCTGGACTCCCCGACCATCAGGAACATCCTTCCAGCATCTAGTCTGTCTAGTCCGGTTAGAAATTTATAAGTTTCGATGAGATCCCCTCTCATTCTTCTACACTCCAGCGAGTACAAGCCCAATCGACCCAATCTCTCCTCATACGTCATTCCTGCCATCCCAGGTATCAGCCTGGTGAATCTTCGCTGCACTCCTTCCATGGCAAGAACATCCTTCCTCAGATAAGGCGACCAAAACTGCACACAATACTCAAGGTGTGGTCTCACCAAGGCCCTGTACAACTGCAGCAAGACATCCTTGTTCCTGTACTCAAACCCTCTCGCTACAAAGGCCAACATACCATTTGCCTTCTTAACCGCCTGCTGCACCTGCATGCTTATTTTCAGCGACTGGTGCACAAGGACGCCCAGGTCTCGTTGCACTTCCCCTTCTCCCAATCTATTGCCATTCAGATAATACTCTGCCTTCCTGTTTTTGACACCAAAGTGGATAACCTCGCATTTATCCACATTATACTGCATCTGCCATGCTTCTGCCCAATCACCCAACCTGTCCAAATCATACTGGAGTTTCTCGGCATTCTCCTCACAGCACACACGCCCACCCAGCTTTGTGTCGTCTGCAAACTTGGAGATATTACATCTAGTTCCCTCGTCCAGATCATGAATATATATTGTGAATAGCTGGGGTCCAAGGACCGATCCCTGCGGTATCCCACTAGTCACTGCCTGCCACTCGGAAAAAGAGCCGTTTATTCCAACTCTTTGCTTTCTGCCTGCCAACCAGTTCTTTATCCAAGTCAATACCTTGCCCCCAGTCCCATGTGCCTTAATTTTACACGCTAATCTCTTATGCGGGACCTTATCGAAAGCCTTTGAAAATCCAAATACACCACATCTACTGGTCCTCCTTTATCTATTTTACCAGTTACATCCTCAAAAAATTCCAGTAGATTAGTCAAGCACGATTTACCTTTTGTAAAGCCATGTTGACTTTGTCCGATCCGGTCACTTTTTTTACAAGTGCTCTGCTATTACATCCTTTATAATGGACTCTAGCATTTTCCCCACTACCGATGTCAGGCTTACCGGTCTGTAATTCCCCGTTTTCTCTCTACCACCCTTTTTGAACAGTGGGGTAGCATTAGCTACCCGCCAATCCATGGGTACTGTTCCAGAGTCTATCGAATTCTGGAAGATGACCAGCAATGCATCTACTATTTCTAGGGCCACTTCCTTAAGTACCCTAGGATGTAGATTATCAGGCCCTGGGGATTTATCGGCCCTCAATCCCATCAATTTCCCTAACACCATTTCCCTACAAATACTGATTTCTATCAGTTCCTCCCTGTCATTAGACCCTATGTTCCCTGACCTCTTTGGAAGGTTATTTGTGTCCTCCTTTGTGAAGACAGAACCAAAGTATGTATTTAATTGGTCTGCCATTTCTTTGTTCCCCATTATAAATTCCCCTGATTCTGACTGCAAGGGACCTACACTTGACTTCACCAATCTTTTTCTCTTCACATATCTATAAAAGCTTTTACAGTCAGTTTTTATGTTCCCTGAAAGCTTACTCTCAGACTCTATTTCCCCCCTCTTAATTAATCCCTTTGTCCTCCTTTGCTGAATCCTAAACTGCTCCCAATCCTCAGGTTTACTGCTTTTCCTGGCCAATTTATATGTGCTCTCCTTGGATCTTATGCTATCCCTAATTTCCCTTGTTAGCCACGGTTGAGTCACCTTTTTGGTTTTATTTTTATGCCAAACTGGGATGAACAAATTCTGTTGTTCATCCATGCGATCTTTGAATGTTTGCCATTGCCCATCCACCGTCAACCCTTTGAGTGACATTCCCCAATCAATCCTACCCAACTCGCACCTCATATCATCGTAGTCTCCTTTATTTAAATTCAGGACCCTAGTCTCTGAGTCAACTATTTCACTCTCCATCTTAATGAAGAATTCTATCATATTATGATCGCTCTGACCCAAGGGGCCTCACACAACAAGATTGCTAATTAATCCTTTCTCAATACATAATACCCAGTCTAAGATGGCCTGATCTCTAGTTGGTTCCTCGACATATTGGTCCAGGAAACCATCCCGTATACACTCCAGGAATTCCTCCTCCACAGTATTGTTACTAATTTGGTTAGCCCAATCTATATGTAGATTAAAGTCACCCATGATAACTGCTGTGCCCTTATTGCACGCTTCTCTAATTTCCCGTTTAATGCCATCCCCCGACCTCCGCATTACTGTTTGGAGGTCTATATACCACTCCCAGTAACGTTTTCTGCCCCTTGGTATTTTTCAGTTCTACCCATACAGATTCCACATCATCAGAGCTAATATCCTTCCTTTCAATTGTGTTAATCCCCTCTTTAACCAGCAATGCTACACTACCTCCTTTTCCTTTTTGCCTGTCTTTCCTGAATATTGAATACCCCTGGATGTTGAGTTCCCAGCCTTGGCCACCCTGGAGCCATGTTTCCATAACCCCAATCATATCATATTCGTTTACCTCTATTTGTGCAGCTAATTCATCCACCTTATTACGAATGCTCCTCGCATTAAGACACAAAGGCCTAGAAATTGGGTTGAGGCGCCAAAGTGGCGCCAAGTTCGCCTGGGCGCTGATTTTTGCGCAGCGTTCGGAGCATTAGCGAACGTCAGAAATTCAGTTTCAGCGCCCCTAGAGGGAGACGGGGCGAGGCTCGAGGCGCTCCGCGTCCCTCTTAGGGCGCTGAAACTGAATATCGCAGTGCAACGTGCCGCAGTGTGCACGCTGCGGTACTGCAGGCCTTCCTCCCATTGTTAAGGGGGAGGGGCCTGCAGCAGCGCGATCCCTGATCGCGAGTGCCAGCAAAAGAGCCTGGTACCGAGGAGAAGTGCCGGGCTCTCGGGAAACAGCTGGCAATGCCGTGGGGAGGTTGCGGGGGGGGGGGGGGGGGGGGGGTCAGGAGGCCGGGGACGGAGGTGCTGGCAGGCGGCCGCCGAAAAAGGAAGCCGCCCCGCACCTCCACCTTAACTTGTGCCACTGCCGGCACAGCAAGGCCCCGTGAACCGGGCGTGGGTAGCGAACGGCGCTACAGCGGCGTTCGCAACCAAATATCGCGATCGGGGCGCTAATGGGGCGCTGTGCACACCGATGACGTCATCGGTGGTGGCGCAGCGCAACAGGCTAACGCCACCATTAGCGCCCCCGCTGAATATCGCGGGAGGCGCGCCCAGTGGCGCTACAGCCACTGACTGCCCTCTTTAGGCGCTAACTGGTGGCGCAGCCCACCGAATTTCTAGGCCAAAGCCTTCAGGCTTGTTTTTTTAACGCTCTTAGATCTTTTAGAATTATTGTTTACTGTGGCCATGTTTGATTTAATTTCAAGGCCTGCAGCAGCTTAAAGGGGCAGGCATCCAGGAATTTCCAACTGAGTAAATTTTGTGCCAAGGATGTTTGGAAGGATGTCTGGAAACATTCACCCAGAATTGTTTAATCTTTTGTCTTCGTGGGCTGCATAGTTGCAAACCATGGAGCTTCAGAACCACATGTAAAATTTAAATCTATGTTCCCAATTAATTTGCATATATCTCAAGTCACTGATACCAACAGATCTTTATGTTTTGATTTAGGATTTATCCACCAATGAGACAACAGTGTTAAAAACAATAATTTCCAAACCTCAAGGCCCACAAAATTCAAACAGGACAAACCAACAAATAAAAACTATAAGTGCAAATAGGACAGAGGTGCTTGGGCTTTGAGTGCTTCGGGAAGGTTGGTCATCCCAGGTGTAGGCCACAGAGAAGCCCACTTCTCCGATGGGCAGCAGAGGTTCTCCTGGAAGACGTGAGGCAGAGGGGGCGGCACTCTTCAGCAGTGAGTGTCACAGACCCCCCAAGAAGAGCAGCTCAGTGGGAATGGGAAGCAGTTTCCTCCAGTGCAAGTGTCAACTCCACACTACCATGCACATAAAAGTGGCACAGGAAAAGATTCAATTACAGGAAACTCTCTTTTAACCGGCACCTAAAAATCCAGAAATCTCTCTTAACCGGCAAAATGCAGGAGTAGGTTCAGGTAAGTTTTACTATATATTAGTGGCCGTGTAACCGGGGTTCCTGGATCTGTGGTCGTGTAACCAGGGTTCCTGCACCTGTGGCCGTGCAACAGGGACTCCTGGATCTGATCCGTGTAACCGGGACTCCTGCACAAGTGCCGTGTAACCGGGGCTCCTGCTCCTGTGGCCGTGTACGGGGCTCTCGTACCTTGGTAAGTATACCTCTCTGTAATCCGGACTTTTTGATCAACCGGCACCACGCCGGTCCCGTCGGTGCCAGATAAAAAAGAGTTTCCTGTACTTTACCAAGTCAGTCAAGGTACAAGAACTCACTTGCGCCTAACATTATTGACGTACACTCAGTATGTATGGCACTTACCATTATTTGTCTCTTACATAATCTTACCATGAATGCCAGTGAAGCAACAAGGTGCTCATTACAACCCGAACCTTCATCTTGTATGCATTCAGCCCCCAAAAATGTCCTGCATGTTAATATTATCAGACCTACTATGGTTTGCATGCAATGCATGTTGACACTTGACTATTACTATGAGAAAGAAGCCCTCAAAAACCTTGGAAGAGAGGCCATGCAGGGTGCTACACTTCCTTTGAGTTTACTTTTTAAATTTCCATCACGGGTGTATCTGAGTTGACGCTTGGGAGAGAGCAGAAATCCAGCACTGGGATGGATACTTTAGTACCAACTTCTGCTGCTTCTCTTCCTATTTTCTCATTTACTAACTGATAACATATACTGAAGTCCTTTACCATGCCATTGCTTCTACTGAAAGCTGTAAATGTGAAGGCTGCTCATTCGGATACCACTGTAATGCGTCTTTCTCCTGTCTTTTTCTACATGTGCCAGACAACAGCGAGCCAGGCCCAAGTGCACCCGACCACCTCTTCACAGTGGATTGCGGCACTCACTGTTTCCCTCCCAAGCATCAATTCAGATACACCCATGATGGGAATTTAAAACGTGAGCTAGAGGGGACTTCATTGAGTGAGACAGTGCATAGTGACACAGAAGGAGAAGAAACGTGCTGTCCAAAGGGCCAACCTGCGTTGCGCTTCAGTGACGAGCCTGAAGATCGGGATCTCATGGATTCTGCTTCTAAAAAAATGCTGTCTGAATATCAAGCCTTGGTAAAGGGTTGTTCCAAACTCTGTGTTGCAGATGGCAGAAGATCACTAACCGCAATGACAGTACCCTGCAGAATAACTTTGTAACACTGCAGTCCACTATGGTGGATGCAACAACTCCAGAGGTAACTGCAAAGGTGCTGTTCATGTCAGCGGCCTCAAGAGCAGTCAGAGTTTCTGCCACAGATATTCATTCTGCTTCAGAGTAGAATGGCCTTGACAGGATTGTCTATTGGTTACAGTGAACTCTGAGAGGGGGGCTTTACTGATCTTATTGATGTTATTAGGTTTGCCATTACACTGATCAGTGGCCATGGTAAGGCAATGCCCAGTAGATGGGGCATGGCTGGAAATGGCACAAATGATGGTGCTTTGACTGAAGAAGCTAACAAATTCAGACACTCCCCTGCCAGCCCCGTACAATGCCGGCACAGGTGCTGGAAAACATGCAGGCTCAGGGTGCCAAGCAGTAGCAATAGTGCTACAAGTCCATCCCGGGACTCTGCTGTTGTGAAGCAAGGGCCACCTCAATCCCAGGAAACGCCCATTGACATGCATCAACTGCCACCTGAAGCACTCCTGCTACTAATGTAACATCTACACGAAGCACCATATTAATGTTAAGAGGGCATACTTTCCATACTGTCACTGAGGAAAAACACCATGGTGGAAAACATTAGGCAAACACACAAATAATGTTTGGAGATTAGAAATACAGTTGCATACAGTTGTTTGTGGAGTGCATGTTCCTGCAAAGGTTTGGAAGCAGGCTTCATCAGGTGCCATGAATGGCAAATTTGTGAGTTGGGTTGAAAAGAGAAGGAACTGTTGGTGAAGGCACATGCAGAGAAGGCATGGGGAATATATAGATACAACTGTTAATGCAGTGAGCATATTTGTGAGTTAAAAGCTGCACCAATTTCTCTTGCAGCCGGCAAAGGGTTCTGTTACCTCTTCCTGCTGCTCCAGCCCCTCTTGGTGGTCCCCTTGCTGCACCTGGGGGCCTTACTTTTCTATGGGTTACATAATGATACCTCTTTGCAAAATAAATTTTGTGTAGCATGCAGCAATAATCCTTGAAACTCACTGGGCTGTTTTATAGGGCACCTCCAGATGGATTCAGGTGTTTCAAATTTAAAGAAACCTTGTGTGCTGCCACGCTAACTTTTCATTTATGATGACTGAAAAGAAGTGGCTATCATGTTAGCTCTTTTCAATCATTAAAAATGTCCATATACAGTTGGGGGTCAGTGAGCAGAGCTCTGTGTATGTGTCCATGTATGTGCAGAGCTCTGCCTCTCCCACTCAACAGCAGTGTAAGTGGTCAGTATAACTACTATTCTCCACTCACCTTGGTTATTAACATTCAATATTGTACCAAGTGGTGCAGTAAAACAAGACCAACTGAGAAGCTGCCATCTTGTGGGCATAGATGGTGATCTGCTGAACTGGGTAAGAGATTTCTTGAAGTGCAAATATCAGGTATTAGTAAATGTTTATTTGTTGTAACACAACAACTATGTAGGGGTCCTTCAGGAAAGCTTCTTTTACCCTACTCTGTTCATTTTCATCAAGAACCTAATGGTTGTCATCAAAAGTGACGTTCTCTGCAGAGCAGTTAATGCACCATGTGAAAGACAAGCAATGACTGAGTCTCTGCTGGGAGATAAAACAGAATTGGACAGTAGTCATACGACTGGTCTATTACCTTCAGTACTGAGATGAGCAACTCAATAACTCTGTCGAGAAATATTGATCATGATGTTCCACACCCACTATAAAAGAGTTGTTAAATGCTTTTGGTTATAAACATTCAGCTACTTGGCTTGGTAATCCTATTCACACCACTGGAGCAAACAAGTGGTAAAGTTACCTAGAAAATCTAGAAGGGTGGCAGGAATCAACACAAGCTCGAACCTACTTGTCAGTCAGAAAGTTCAACCGTTTAAATTGTATTTCCACCTGTAATCTTGTAGCTCTGTTTGGCAGGCTGCAGAGAAAACATATTCTGGATTCAGTACGGTCCAAAGCTATGCTGATGGGGATGATTTACTCTAACCCAGACGGATGTCGTCTGGCTGATAAGTGTAACAACATGAGAGGAATTGCTAACACTTATATCAGACATGACGACTGCAGCTCAGCACTGCACAACAATCCAAAGTCCGTTTAGAATACCAGCATCAAAGCTTCAGATTGCTTTTACTGACAGTGGAGCTCTCTTCTTGACACTTTGGTAACCTGGAACTCAGACACTGAGCAACTACAAGGGTCACATTTGTGAAACATCTGTCATGGTTACAGTTGCATGCTCAGGTGGAGAAGTCCACTAGCTGCAATTGCAGTACCATCCAGCTGCATGGCATTGTTATGTTACCGATTATCCACCCCCACCCCAACAAAAAAAGAAAATGGCTTCAGCCTTTCCTGTTCAGTAAACCAGGCAATAAATCAACAGTGCGGGATGCCATATTTTCTCTTCTCACTGACAGTAGAAATTTTTTCTGTCTGGAATTACTTTTGGTCTTTTGGTCTCTGAGCTGGTGACTGCTGGTCTTTAAACAGATAGATAATTTTCTTCTGCATTGTTTTGCCAATTGTCCACATATTACTCAGTAGCTGAATTTCACAGGAGGAGTGGAATAAGAAAGAAAAAATCATAGACAGCACTCTGAAGATGTTTTGACATTACAGGTAGACTATCCTTTATCCGAACTTCCAAAAACCGAAAACCTCTGAAAACCGAAAGTTTTTTCGTTCAGCGTAAGTCGTGCGCATGACATGACCCGAGTGGCGCAAAACATGACAGGAGTGGTCCTCCGGGGCCCAGAACAAGAATTCCTGCAGATTGTCGACATGCCGGCCTTCGCTCTCGATGTTAAGTGTGACTGAGGGAGCTCTGCCTTTCCCTGTGAGCAGGGCAGAGGGTCACAGAGTTCCCTCCTGGGTAGGAGATTGCAGGCTGAGCCGGGCAGTGTGAAGGAGGTACCAGGAGAGTGAACCCAACAATGCAGCGGCCCGTCCGATATTCTTCCCCCCCACCCCCCGACCTGATTTGCGGGCCAGCTTAGCGTAGGAGTCAGCCGATATCCGGCTTTCCCACAACTGGCGGCGGCAGTTGAGCCCCAGACCCCCGCTAAGTAAAGGAATTCAGATACGGACTGGGAGCGGCAGCACAGAGAAGCAGGAAGGGGAATGAGACACGGAACAGTCGCAAGAGGTAGCCTGAACTTTTAAAATTTATATTAAATACAAATACTAATTACCAAATTAATTTAATGTTCAGAGTTTCCCAGTCTGAAATAATACCTTCTGAAATCCGAAACACAGCTGGTCCCAAGGTTTTTGGATAAGGGATAGTCAACCTGTATAATGAAGTGATTTGTGCCTTTCCATGTGGATATAAGCTTTGCCCTTGAGCAGCTCCTAAGGAAGCAGAGCTAAAGAGCAATTGGCATATATCAAAACACACAAAAACATATTATTTGAGATAAATATATATTTATATAATATACAGATATAAAGAAATATAGTCACAAATTCAAATCATTATATTGTGGACAGAGGATATAGTAGAGTAATAATTTGGTAGAAAGAGGATAAAATCAAAGAAATCAATCTGAATTTCTTCAATTATTCCTTTTCCACATAACATACAATCCTGACCTAATGATGTTCCAGCAAGCTTGTGAAATATTTGCCAGAGCAGACCTAACTGTAAATCCAAACAATTGGGTGAAATTCTCACAAATACTCCATACAGCAGTCTTACAAATTCAGTCCGAGGGCACCTTCTCAAAATTGGCTCATTATGTGGCTACAACTCTATCAGGATGATTTTCATAGAATCATAGAAAGTTACAGCAGAGAAGGCGGCCATTTCGGCCCATCGTGTCCGCGCCGACCAACAAAGAGCTATCCAGCCTAATCCCACTTCCCAGTTCTTGGCCCGTAGCTCTGCAGGTTAGAGCATCCCAAGTGCACATCTAAGTACTTTTTAAATGTGGTTAGGGTTCCTGCCTCTACCACCCTTTCAGGCAGTGAGTTCCAGACCCCCCACAACCCTCTGGGTGAAGAAATTTCCCCTCAAATCCCCTATAAACCTTCCACCAATTACTTTAACTCTGTGCCCCCTGGTTTTTGACTCCTTTGCTAAGGGAAATAGGTCCTTTCTATCCACTTTATCTATGCCCCTCATAATTTTATACACCTCAATAAGGTCGCCCCTCAGCCTCCTCTGTTCCAAGGAAAACAGACCCAGCCTATCCAGTCTTTCCTCATAGCTAAGATTCTCTACTCCCGGCAACATCCTTGTAAATCTCCTCTGTACTCTCTCTAGTGCAATCAAATCTTTCCTGTAATGTGGTGGCCAGAACTGTGCGCAGTACTCCAGCTGAGGCCTAACTAGTGTTTTATGCAGTTGAAGCATAACCCTCCTGCTCTTGTATTCTATGCCACCTTATCTACCTGCCCTGCTACCTTCAGGGATCTGTGGACATGCACTCCGAGGTCCCTTTGTTCCTCTACACTATTCAGTGTCCTACCATTTAATCCCAGAAATTCCGTTCACAGCCCTCCCGGGAGCCCTCCGGTCCAGGCGGAGGGCTGCGATTTGGAAAAATCTCCGCCTGGACCGGAGTGCTCCCGGGGGGCACAGAGTTCCGTTGCTGTGCCTCTTCAAACTGCCGGTGTGCAGGGCACGCATATCCCAGGGGCGCAGATAGTTTGCAGCGCCCCTGGGATCACGTGGGCCATGGGGAGCTAATCAGAGCAGGGAATCTCCATTCATAGATTTGACAGGAAGACCTGTCAAATCTATGAATAGAGATCACCCCCAAAACATAAGTAAAACTTCAAATAAATTTTAAAAAAAACATCACATTTTTAAAATGACTATATAAATTACATAAATTAACTATTTTAAACAAAAATTTAAATTTTTGAAAAAAATAATTAAAGTTTTTAATGAGGCTAAAGTATTTTAAAAAGGTAAATCAGTGGAAATTTTTTTTTTTTTTTTTACTTTCTTCAACTCTTGCCTGGTAAAAGCAGGTCTTGCACCTGCTTTTACAGGCGCAGGAATTGTAAGTGTTTTCTGCGGGCGGAGGGTCTCCAAAAAACAGAACTCTCCACCTGCAGAGGCCCTGCTCCAGGGCAGGCATCCGATCTGTCAAGAGCTTTCTTGACAGATCATAAATGCCGGTTTTCAGCGCATGCCTGAAACCAGCATTTCCGATGTCCCGACGGGTGAGTACACAGCGTGTACTCGACCATAGGGATCAGAATTTCTGCCTCAATATGTATTCCCTTTCCTTGTCAGCCCTCCCCAAATGCATTACCTCACACTTCTGCGGATTGAATTCCATTTGCCACTGTTCTGCCCACCTGACCAATATCTTCCTGCAGTCTACAGCTTCCTTCTTCAGTATCAACCACACGGCCGATTATAGTATCATCTGCAAACTTCTTAATCATACCCTCTATATTCAAGTCTAGATCATTGATATATACCACAAAAAGCAAGGGACCTAGTACTGAGTCCTGTGGAACCCCACTGGAAACAGCCTTCCAGTCACAAAAACACCCATCAACCATTACCCTCTGCTTCCTGTCTCCGAGCCAGTTTTGAATCCAACTTGACTTTGCCCTGGATCCCATGGGCTTTTAACTTCGTGAGCAGTCTGCCATTTGGAACCTTATCAAAAGCCTTGCTAAAGTCCATATACACAACATCAAATGCAATACCCGCATCTACCCTCGTTACCTTCTCAAAAATTTCAATCAAATTTGTCAGACACGACCTTCCCTTAACAAATCCGTGCTGACAATCCTTAAGTAATCCGTGTCTTTCTACATGAAGATTTATCCTGTCCTTCAGACTTCTTTCCAATAATTTTCCCACCACCGAGCTTAGGCTGACTGGCCTTTAATTACTCGGTCTATCCTTTTCTCCCTTTTTAAACAAGGCTACCACATTAGCAGTCCTCCGGCACCACACCTGAAGCCAGAGAGGATTGAAAAATGATGGTCAGGGCCTCTGCTATTTCCTCTTTAGCTTCGCTTAACAGCCCGGGATACATTTCATCCGGGCCTGGGGATTTATCCACTTTTAAAGCTGCTAAACCCCTTAATACTTCCTCTCTCAGTATGTTTATTTCATCTAATATTTCACACTCCTCCCCCCTGGTAGCAATGTCTGTTTCGCCCCTCTCCTTTGTGAAAACAGACGCAAAGTATTCATTAAGAACCCCTGACGTCTCCCGCCTCCACACACAGATTACCCTCATGATCTCTAATAGGCCCTACCCTTTCTTTAGTTATCCTCTTACTCTTAATATATTTATAAAACATCTTTGGGTTTTCCTTGATTTTACTTGCCAAGAATCTTTCATGCTCTCTTTGCTTTCCTAATATCCCTCTTCAGAGATTCCTCATCCTTCCTGTTAGTTGGTAACAAGGCAAAATACATTCCATTAACCAATTAGCTGGCCTTTGTTTAGAACAGACTTTCTTAAAATCAGAGAACTTCTGAAACAGCTGTCTTGACTTCTTGGTAGACACAGAGCAAACGCAGGCATCATTTAAATATTATAATCACAGCCCTTTCCTGAATTTAGTGTCCATGCGCCCTTCAAATGTCATCTCAACCTGCCCAGCACATCATGACAGGAACAGGCTAGAAGCAGCTTTTAGAAGTGGTATTTAAAGCAGGTTAAAAACCCCTCCATTAAGGAAAGTCTTTGGTTAGTCGTTTTAGGCTGCTAGGGTGCTTAAGGGCCAGGGTTTTGGCTGTTTTGGATACTGTTTGGCTGTTAAATACTTTGGAAGAGTGAGTTTCTGGAGGGCTACAATAATTTCACTGATTCTTTTTGTTCATAATTGCTGAACATGGGCATACTGCTGGGCTTGCCCTTCATGTTCCCAAATGAAGAGGAGGAGGATCAGCAAGGAAGGCAGCAAAGACTTGCACAGGCTGCAAGACGAGGGCAAAGGCACAGGAGGCCTTACAGCATGTGGGTTTTCAGGAACCCATCATCATACCTGGACCTCTCAGAGGTGCAGTGTGTAAGGCGGCTGCATTTCCACAGGGAGACAGTCACGTATCTGTGTCACCTGCTGAAATGAGAATTGGAGCCCAACACCAGGGCATGCACTGCACTGCCTGTGGCTGTGAAGGTCACCGTGGCTCTGCATATTTATACCTCTGATTCCTTCCAAATTGCTTGTGGGGACATCAGCAACATCAATCAGTTTGCTGTGCACATAATGATCTGGCAGGTCATGTGTGAGGTAGAAAGAACTCATTAACTTCCCCATGGAGGCTGACAATCAGGAAGAAAGAGCACTGGGTTTTGTCCATTTTGTTGGATTCTGGCAGGTGGAGAGCATCATTGGCTGCATGGATGTAGCTCTGGTTCTGAACAGGACGGATTTCCATTTGCTCAATGTGTAACTTGGTTGTAACCACAGGCAACGAGTTATACATGTCTGTGCCCAGTTTCCTGGCAATAGTCATGAGGCTTTCAACCAAACCATCAGGTGGTGAGATGGCTTCTTTGGGACAAATGATATTCTCCCACCAACTGGCTCATAACTCCTCTCAGGAAACCGGGCACAGCCACTGAGCTCAGATATAATAAGAGCCATGCATCAACAGGGGTTCTCACTAAGCAAACCATTGGTCTCCTAAAGCAATGGTTCTGAATTCTGGACAGATTGGAAGAGGTCCTTCAGTACAGCCCAGAGCAAGTCTCAAGGTTCATCATCGTTTCCTGCATGCTCCAAAATCTAACTATTCAAAGAGGGCTTGCCTTGGAGATTCCTGAGGAGGGCAAAGTGGAGCTGGAAGATGAAAAAGGGGATGAGGAGCTGGAGGAAGCAGACGAGCATGGCCCAGTAGTACTGTGAGCTACCAGAGCTGTAATGCAGTAAATTATTGAGGAGGGAAGGGAGGGAAAATGGTTAGGACTTGTCCTCCAGCCTAGCCAGATGCCATGCTCCTGACGTACCCCCTGCCCACGATGTCCATAACCTGCCCTTCAAGTGAGGACAGCACATGGATGAAGCGTGGTCCTCCCCCTGTGGCTGTCTGCTCCCTGCTGTGTTTCAGGATAGTGGTGGTAATCGAGGAAGGAAAGGGTAGTGTGTGCTGAGACAACAGGTAATGCAAGGCTAATCTTAGAGTAATGATAGATATGAGGTAGGAGGCTTACCTTAGCTACCCTCGTGAGGTCATTGAGCTTCTTCCTACATTACAGTTATGTCCTAGGGGCCTTACTCCTTGCACTGACACCTCTATCCACTCACGCTAGGCAGCTTGCTTGGAAATCGTGCTGCTGCCTGGTGGATAGAAGATGTCCTTCCTCCTGCTGACCTCCTCCACCAAAACCTCCAAAGCAGGGTCTGAAAACCGTGTTGTCCATGTAGCTTCTCCTGTGCCTGCCATTTTCTACAATCCTGTTATAGATACCTGCAGGCAAAGTGCACCTCCCCTTTAGAGGTGCAAGCTGCCTTTAAATAGCATCAGGAACGCCCTCCATCGGGAAGCCATCAGCAACAACGAGAATAGCGCTGGTAGCCTGCCTATTTTATTTTAATTAATAAGTTCCACTTATTTTGGGATCTTCTTTCCGCCCATGTGATCAGGCGGAAGTTCGTCCATTCTGCCCATGAAAAAGCATTTAAAGGAATTTCTATCTTTTTTTGGCTGAATGCAGAGAACTCTGTTCTCACACCAAATGACACAAGGCTGTTTAGCAATTAAGAATCTGGATCTCGGGACTCTTTCTGCAACACAACCAGCACCAGTGAGGCTCAAAAAGTGGGGCTCATAAGCTTGTGCACCAAACTCCACAGCTGTTTCTTCCCACTCTGTTTCCATCTTTATATGTAACCTACCAGAAGATAAATATTTAAAACATTATATGTAACTTTTAAGTTTTATTTTTAAAAATATTAACAGTTTAAGTCTGCTTATGACAGCTCTAAGACCAACCTACTTCCCCTCCCCATGGCCTCCTCTTTCTTTGCACGCTCACAGGTCTCTCCTAATGTGTCACTGCACCATCAGCATCCTTCCTACTGGGCCCTGCTGTGCCTCTCCCCGGTCTTTTAGCCCACTAGGACCAGCCTACCCCAATCCCACTTTGGCCCTCCTGTTGTAGTCTGCTCTGCATTCCATTTTCTGAATGGCCCTGCTCTGCCTCTGCTCCTGGGATTTCACTCCAGTAGTGTCAGACCCCCTTGGCCAACCTATCCCACTCCCTCTTTGGCCCTCCTGCTGGGCCATACTTCACTGCTCCCCCCATGCAATAATATTTTCCCTCATTTTTATTTTACATTCTCTCCTTGTTCCCATCTGGTTTGCTGCATTTATACAAATAATAAATTAAATTTTTACAATTCTCTCCTGTTACTGCCTAAGCTGCTCTGTTTATTTTTATATTTCCAGAAGATTCAGGTGTCCACATTCATAATGGAAACTTGTCATGTTGTAATTACACCTTGCCGTCAGTGTCTCCATTGGGGGGAGGGTGCAATTACACTGCGACAGGTTCATATCGCCAGCTGCCATTATAAATGTACACATAGGAATTAAATAATGGAACAAGTTGATGGGAAGTCTACGCAGATGCAAATTTCTTAATATTTCAGAAGTCTTCCATATAGCATGCACTTCCTGTCAGTGTCGTCACACTCACCGTGAGCAGCGCCATGGGAGATCTCTTACTACATACATGCGCTTGTAATAGAGCCACCTGGTGGACTACTGATGTATATAAAAATAAAGCCATGCGCAGTACAGTTCTTACCGGAAGCCATGTTGTGGTGTTGTATATATATGCTGTGTCCAAAGATATCACAGAATTGGCGATGAGGATGCGATTGCGGATTCCCTAGCTGAAATTTTTGTTGGAGGATAATCCTGCCAACCGAAGGAGGGACTGTTAGGGGTTCTTCGTTCTGCAGAAAAACTTAAAAATCTAAGGTAAATTTTGAGCACACGTGGCTGAACTGTCAACGTTGCCAGAGTCCAGATGGCCGGGCCTATGGGAATAATAGGGTGCTTGGGTGAGTTCCATCACGACAGAGAGACTTTCGGAGCGTACGTGGAGCGGCTAGAAATGTTTTTCACAGCGAATAGTGTCGTCGAAGTCCTCGATGATGTAAACTGTAACTGGGCGGTTTTAGAAATGAAACGGGCTACTTTATTTGACTGAATCAGGCCCCAAGGTGTATGAAACCCTGAAAAATTTGCTTGTTCCCGCCAAGCTGAAGGACACACAGCTGAAGGAGATCCTAACCAAGTTAGAACAGCACTACAGTCCTGAGCCCCTGGAAATTGCTGAATGTTATCGTTTTGGAATACGTGATCAATTAAATGACGAGAGTATCAGTGAGTACATTGCAGCTTTAAAAAGCTATCCATTCACTGTCATTTCGGAAACTTTCAGGACCGAGCTTTGCGTGACCGCTTTGTTTGTGGGTTGAAAATGAAAGTATCAGAAGTAAATTGTTGACAACCCCTAACTTGACTTTTGACTTAGCTTGTCAGACAGCTGTCAATGGATATGGCCGACCGATACTCCAGAGAGTTCCACACCATTTCCAGTCGTCAGTCAACCGAGGTGAATCGGCTGCAGGCTAAAAGTAAAAGCAGTTGGGCCCCAAGGCCTCAGCAACTGGCCAAGGTAACAGTGCACTGAAGTCGTGCTATCGGTGCCTGGGACAACACATCGCTCAAGCTGTCCATATGTGAAGGCAGAGTGTTTCTATTGCAAGAAAACTGGGCATCTTGTGAAGGCGTGCCGCCAGAAGAGTAAACCGACTGGCAATGCTAGAAGTAGAAATCGCCAGACACTGCATACCGTTGAAGAGAAGCAGCAGGATGAGAAGTTTCTGGAGATTCACGTCATCAGGAGCACAAAGGTATCTAACAGCGATTCGCGAGGTATCGTCATCCAAGTAGATGTCGCAGGAACCAGGATACCCATGGAAATCGACACTGGTGCATCAGTGAGCGTAGTACCGGAATCACTATATCACAACAAGTTGCGTGATTATCGACTAGAGAAATTGAAGGTAGAGCTGCGAGGCTACTCAGGAGAGCAAATCCTTGTAGTAGGAAGTGTCACCATACCAGTGAAATACAAGGATCTGTGTCAGAGCTTGCCTCTCATCGTAGTGGCAGGAGACAAGCCTGCCTTGATAGATAGAAATTGATTGGGATCACTGAAGCTGGATTGGAATGAGATTTTTCGTGTGGAAGCAAAATTTGCATCGAAAGATGATGTCATCAAGCAGTATCCGAAGATGTTCAGCGAAACGGGCAGTCCGATCCAAGACTTCAAGGCGAGTGTCCGAGTGCAGAAGGATGCAAGATCAGGTTACTGCAGGCCACGTCCCTGTACCATACGCACTCAAGGAGAAAGTTGAGCAAGAACTCAAAAGACTAGAAACTGAGAACATTATCTCTCAGGTAGATCTGAGTAATTGGGCTACACCCATTGTTATTGTACCTAAATCAGATGGTAAGGTAAGGTTGTGTGGTGATTATAAGGTAACCGTAAACCAGGTTCTAGAGTGTAATCTACCCAATACGTTGCCAAATGTGGAAGATTTGTTCACAATGCTAACAGGTGGTCAGATCTTTTCAAAGTTAGATCTAACAAACGCCTACCTACAACTTGAGTTAGATGAAGAGTCCACGTCATGCTTGACTATAAATACTCACCGAGGCCTATGTCAGTTCAATAGACTACCATTTGGAGTGTCTTCTGCCCCTGACATATTCCAGGGGGTGATGAACCAAATTTTGCAGGGATTGAAGGGGTAGTGTTATTTGGATAACATACGCATTTAAGCACCAAACAGGCAAATCCGTGATGAGCTGTTGAATGAAGTGCTCAAAAGGCTAGAGAACCACATAGTACGAGTGAAATACTTAGGGCACAGAGTAGACAAAGATGGTTTACATCCAACCAAGAGAAAGCTGGATGCAACCAGAAATGCACCCACTCCCAAAAATGTCTCTGAACTTCGATCATTTTTGGGTCTTTTGAATTATTATGGAAAGTTCCTCCCAAACTTGGCTATATTGTTATATCCACGGAATGAGCTGTTGAGAAAACAGGTCCCTTGGAAGTTGTCAAAAGAATGCGACACAGCATTCAAAGAGTGTAAAAGCCAGTTAGTAGAGGTTATCCCAAATAGGTTCAGGTCTAAAGTTCACTATGATGTACCTAAGGAGGTCATGCTAGTGTGTGATGCCTCTCCATATGGAGCTGGGGCAGTGATATCTCATGTACTAGATAGTGGGGAGGAAAGACCAATTGCTTTTGCTTCACGTACTCTCAGTGCCAGTGAGCGGAATTATGCGCAGATCGAAAGGGAAGCTTTGTCATTGATTTTTGAGGTTAAGAAGTTTCTCCACGGATGTTGCCTGGCCTGCTGAGTTTTTCCAGCATTTTCTGTTGTTATCACAAATACTTGTTTGGTCGTAAGTTTACCATAGTTACTGACCATAAGCCCGACAGCAATCCTCCATCCAAAGTCCTCAGTTCCAACCTTCGCTGCAGCCCGAATGCAGAGATGGTCTTTGAATTTGTCAGCGTATACGTATGACATTAAGTACAGACAATCAGCTGATCTCAGTAATGCTGATGCTATGTCCAGGTTGCCATCCCCAACACAAGTTACACCCAATAAGGAAGAAGTGTTCTATTTCTCATACATTGATGAGCTGCCAGTCACAGCTGAAGAGATTGGTAGGGCAACCAAACGTGACCCAATTATGTCAAAGGTGTACGATTACATAGCAAATGGATGGTCAAACCAGGTATCAAAGGAAGATATCCATCCATACTTTGTTCGTAGGAATGAATTGTCAGTGGATAAAGATTGTATTATGTGGTGAGCAAGAGTGGTTATCCCAAATAGGTTCAGGTCTAAATTGTTAGGAGATCTTCATGACCAGCGCCTGAGAACGTGCTTGACCAAGAGCTTTGTATGCAGTTACTTATGGTGGCCAGGTTTGGATAAAGTGATAGAGTACATTGTCAGTCAGTGTATAACATGTCAATCAGTGAGCAAGAAACCACCATCAGTACCATTACAGCCATGGAAATGGCCTCCCAGACTGTGGCAAAGGTTACATGTAGATTTTGCTGAGCTAAAGGACAGCAATTGTTCATAGTGATAGATAGTCACTCGAAGTGGGCAGAGGTGTTTTCGATGCGGATAATAACAAGCAAAAGACTAGACAATTTGCGAAGATTATTTTCTTCATACAGCCTCCCAGAAGAAATTGTATCTGATTATGGGCCGCAATTTTGTTCAGAAGAGTTCACACAGTTCATGAGTAGAAACGGTGTGAAACTTACCAAAGTTCCACCATACCACCCTGCTTCAAATGGTGCAGCAAAGCGCACAGTACAAATTGTCAAACGTGCCCTCATCAAGCAAATGTTGGATCCAAATTCGAAGAAATGTCAGTTGTCGTTGGACCACTGGCAAATTTTCTGATTACTTATCGAAATACTCCTCATTCCACTACTGGTAGAAAACCAGCAGAGTTGTTTCTCAAACGACAGCCACGAACCAGGTTCTCGTTGCTAAAGCCAAACTTGGCACAGTCCGTAGAAGAGAAACAATCAAGGCAGAAAGAGAGTCGTAAGAACATAACATAAGAAATAGGAGCAGGAGTAGGCAATTTGGCCCCTCGAGCCTGCTCCGCTATTCAATAAGATCATGGCTGATCTGATCTGATCTTGGCCTCAACTCTACTTCCCTGCCCGCTCCCCATAACTCTTGACGCCCCTATAGTTCAAAAATCTGTCTATCTCCACCTTAAATATATTCAATGACTCCGCCTCCACAGCTCTCTGGGGTAGAGAATTCCAAAGATTCACGACTCTCTGAGAGAAGAAATTCCTCCTCATCTTTTTAAATGGGCGACCCCTTATTCTGAAACTCTGCCCCCTAGTTCTAGATTCCCCCATGAGGGGAAACATCCTCTCTGCATCCACCCCGTCAAGCCCCCTCAAAATCTTATGTTTCAATAAGATCACCTCTCATTCTTCTAAACTCCAATGAGCATAGGCCCAACCTGCTCAACCTTTCTTCATAAGACAACCCCCTCATCTCAGGAATCAATCTAGTGAACCTTCTCTGAACTGCCTCCAATGCAAGTATATCCCTCCTTAAATAAGGTGAACAAAACTGTACGCAGTACTCCAGGTGTGGTCTCACCAATGCCCTGTACAGTTGTAACAAGACTTCCCTACTTTTATACTCCATCCCCCTTGCAATAAAGGCCAACATTCCATTTAGCTTCCTAATTACTTGCTGTACCTGCATGCTAACTGTTTGTGTTTCATTTACAAGGACATCCAGATCCATCTGTACTGCAGCATTTTGTAGTCTCTCTCCATTTAAATAATAATTTGCTTTTTTATTCTTCCTACCAAAGTGGATAACCTCACATTTTCACACATTATACTCCATCTGCCAAATTTTACTTAACCTATCTATATCCCTTTGCAGATTCTTTGTGTCCTCCTCACAACTTGCTTTCCACATATCTTTGTATCATCAGCAAATTTGGCTACAAGGGCAGCACGGTGGCATAGTGGTTAGCACTGAAAGCCTCACAGCGCCAGGGACCCGGGTTCGAATCTGGCCTCGGGCGACTGTCTGTGTGGAGTTTGCACATTCTCCCCGTGTTTGCGTGGGTTTCCTCCGGGTGCTCCGGTTTCCTCCCACAGTCCAAAGATGTGCGGGTTAGGTTGATTGGCTATGATAAATTGACACTTAGTGTTAGGGGGATTAAATACGTGGGGTTACGGGGATAGGGTGGGCTATGTGTTGGTGTAGGGGTTACGGGGATCGGGTGGGATATGTGTCGGTGCAGGCTCGATGGGCCGAAATGGCCTCTATCTGCATTGTGGGGTTTCTGTGATTTACACTCGGTCCCTTCATCCAAGTCAATATAGATTGTAAATAGTTGAGGCCCCAGCACTGATCTCTGTGGCACCGCACTGGTTACAGTTTGCCAACCTGAAAATGACCCATTTATCCCGACTCTGTTTTCTGTTAGTTAGCCAATCCTCTATCCATGCTAATATATTACCCTCAACCCCGTGAATTACCCCCAACCCCGTGAGCTCTTATCTTGTGCAGTAACATTTTAATAGGCACCTTATCGAATGCCTTCTGGAAATCCAAATACACTACATCTACTGGTTCCCCTTTATCCACCCTGCTCGTTACATCCTCAAAGAACTTTAGCAAATCTGTCAAACACGATTTCCCTTTCATAAAACCATGCTGACTCTGCTTGACTATATTATGATTTTCTAAATGTCCTGCTACTACTTGCTTAATAATGGACTCCAGCATTTTCCCAATGGCAGATGTTAGGCTAACTGGTCTATAGTTTCCCGCTTTCTGTCTCCCTTCTTTCTTGAATAGGGGGGTTACATTTGCGGTTTTCCAATCCGCTGGGATCTCTCCAGAATCCAGGGAAATTTGGTAGATTACAACCAATGCATCCACTATCTCTGCAGCCACTTGTTTTAAGACCCTAGCATGCAGACCATCAGGTCCAGGGGACTTGTCCCCTTAGTTTGCCTAGTACTTTTTCTCTAGTGATAGTGATTGTTTTAAGTTCCTCCCTCCCTATAGCCCCTTGATTATCTATTATTATTGGGATGCTTTTAGTGTCTTCTACAGTGAAGACCGATACAAAATATTTGTTCAAAGTCTCTGCCATTTCCCTGTTTCCCATTATTAATTCCCCAGTCTCATCTTCTAAGGGACCAATGTTTACTTTAGCTACTCTCTCCTTTTTATATACTTGTAGAAGCATTTACTGTCTGTTTTTATATTTCTTGCTACTTTACTCTCATAATCTATCTTCTCCCTCTATTATTTTTTTAGTCGTCCTTTGCTGGTTTCTAAAAAATTCCCAATCCTCTGGCCTACCACTAATCTTTGCAACATTATATACCTTTGTTTTCAATTTGATACCATCCTTAATTTCCTTAGTTAGCCACGGATGGTTCATCCTTCTCAGAGTCTTTCTTTCTCACTGGAATATATCTTTGCTGAGAGCTATGAAATATCTCCTTAAATGTCTGCCACTGCTTATCTACCATCTTACCCTTTAATCTATTTTCCCAGTCCACTTTAGTCAACTTTGTCTTCATACCTTTGTAATTGCGTTTATTTAAGTTCAGGACACTAGTTTGAGACCCAAGTTTCTCACCCTCAAACTGAATTTGAAATTCTAACATGTTATGATCACTCTTCCCTAGAGGATCCTTTACTATGAGATCATTAATTAATTCTATCTCATTACACAATACCAGATCTAAAATAGCCTGTTCCCTGGTTGGTTCCACAACGTATTGTTCTAAGAAACCATCCTGAATATACTCCCATGAACTCGTCCTCAAGGCTACCTTTGCCAATTTGATTTGTCCAATCTATATGAAGATTAAAATCGCCCATGATTATTGCAGTACCTTTCTTACAAGCCTCCATTATTTCTTGATTAATACTCTGTCCTACAGTGTAGCTACTGTTAGGGGGCCTATAGACTACTCCCACCAGTGACTTCTTTCCCTTATTATTTCTTATCTCCACCCAAACTGATTCTACATCTTGATCTTCTGAGCCAATATCATTTCTCACTACTGCACTTATCTCATCCTTTATTAACAGAGCTACCCCACCTCCTTTTCCTTTCTGCCTATCTTTCCGAAATGTCAAATACCCCAAAATATTCAGTTCTCAGCCTTGGTCACCTTGCAACCATGTCTCTGTAATGGCTCTCAGATCATACCCATTTATTTCTATTTGTGCCGTCAACTCATCTATCTTGTTACGAATGCTGCATGCATTCAGATAAAGAGCTTTTAAATTTGTTTTTGTACCATTTTTCCCTACTCTGACTCTACTTTCTGGTGCACTCTTATGCTCTGTCCCTTCCTGTCACACATAGGGTTATCATTACCCCTATCACTACCCTGCACTATTGCCTTCTCCTTTCTCTTTGACTTTTTAAATTTCCCCTCACCTGAACCCTTCCCCCCACTATTTAGTTTAAAGTCCTATCTACAGCCCCAGCTATTCGATTCGCCAGTACACTGGTCCCAGCATGGTTCAAGGGGAAGTCATGTTTGACAAATTTGCTTGAATTCTTTGAGGACGTAACATACAGGGTGGATAAAGGGGAACCAGTGGTTGTAGTGTATTTGGACTTCCAAAAGGCATTTGACA
Organism: Somniosus microcephalus; assembly: GCF_052327205.1. NCBI lineage: Eukaryota > Metazoa > Chordata > Chondrichthyes > Squaliformes > Somniosidae > Somniosus > Somniosus microcephalus. The sequence continues at coordinate 251,864 of NW_028225548.1, read as the reverse complement.
AGGTTCCACACAAAAGATTACTGATCAAGATAAAAAATCACAGGATTGGGGGTAATATACTGGCATGGGTGGAAGATTGGCTATCTAACAGAAAACAAAGAGTTGGGATAAATGGTTCGTTCTCGGGCTGGCAATCAGTAACTAGTGGTGTTCCGCAGGGGTCAGTGCTGGGATCCCAACTCTTTACAATCTATATTAACGATTTGGAGGAAGGGACCGAGTGCAACGTATCCAAGTTTGTCGACGATACAAAGATGGGAGGGAAAGCAGTGAGCAAGGAGGACATAATAAACCTGCAAAAGGACATAGACAGGCTAAGTGAGTGGGCAGAGATTTGGCAGATGGAATATAATATTGGAAAGTGTGAGGTTATGCACTTTGGCAGAAAAAAATCAAAGAGCAAGTTATTATCTAAATGGAGAGAAACTGCAAAGTGCTACAATACAAAGGGATCTGGGGGTCCTGGTGCATGAAACACAAAAAGTTAGTATACAGGTGATCAGGAAGGCCAATGGAATCTTGGCTTTTATTGCAAGGGGGATGGAGTATAAAAACAGGGAAGTCTTGCTGCAGTTATACAGGGTATTGGTGAGGCCACACCTGGAATACTGCGCGCAGTTTTGGTTTCCATATTTAAGAAAAGATATACTTGCTCTCGAGGCGGTTCAGAGAAGGTTCACTCGGTTGATTCCGGAGATGAGGGGGTTGACGTATGAGGAAAGGTTGAGTAGGTTGGACCTCTATTCATTGGAGTTCAGAAGAATGAGAGGCGATCTTATCGAAACATATAAGATTGTGAGGGGGCTTGATCGGGTGGATGCGGTGAGGATGTTTCCACTGATGGGTGAGACTAGAACTAGGGGGCATAATCTTAGAATAAGGGGCTGCCCTTTCAAAACTGAGATGAGGAGAAACTTCTTCACTCAGAGGGTAGTAAATCTATGGAATTTGCTACCCCAGAGAGCTGTGGAAGCTGCAACATTAAATAAATTTAAAACGGAGATAGACAGTTTCCTAGCAGATAAGGGAATTAGGGGTTACGGGGAGAGGGCAGGGAAGTGGACGTGAGTCTAGATTCGGATCAGCCATGATCCTATTGAATGGCGGAGCAGGCCCGAGGGGCCGTATGACCTACTCCTGCTCCTACTTCTTATGTTCAAGTGAAGCCCTTCCTAACAGAACAGCTCCCTCTTTCCCCAGTACTGGTGCCAGTGCCCGATGAATCAAAATCCATTTCTCCCACACCAATCTTTGAGCCACGCATTCATCTCTCTGATCTTATTTACCCTATGCCAATTTGCTCGTGGCTCAGGTAGTAGTAATCCAGAGATTATTACCTTTGTGGTTCTGCTTTTTAAGTTAGCCCCTAGCTGCTCATATTCCCTCAGCAGAAACTCTTTCTTTGTCCTACCTATGTCGTTGGTACCTACGTGGACCACGACAACTGGATCTTTCCCCTTCCACTCCAAGTTCCTCTCCAGCCCAGAGGAGATGTCCTTAACCCTGGCACCGGGGCAGGAAACACAGCCTTCGGGACTCACGCTCTCGGCTGCAGAGAACAGTATCTATCCCTGTCATGATAAAGGTAGAGTTAGAGAGAGAAGTGTGAAGTTGAACCAGAAAGTTAGAGTGAAGAACCATCACCAATAATGGCTAAAGTGGTTACCAAGAATAGTGAAGATATATGGCCCTCGCACATATTTGGTCAAGATGTTTGATCATGGAAAGGTTAGGTTTGTTCACATTGATCATATCTTACCTACAGATGTGGAAGGAGTTGAAAGCTGTGATGATTCAATTTATTCTGATGAGTTCAGAGTCTTGTTACAAGTATTGTGCCAGTAGCAAATCCTACATCAGACGTACCAGAAACAAGTCCAAGACAAAGTCAGAATTTAAGTCTAAGCCCGAGTCAGGCAGACAAACAGTCTGAAAGTGTTGAGAGTCCAAATGTAGATCAAGGTCAGCCCTTGGAGAAAAATTCTCTGCAGGCTCAGCCTAGAATGAGTCAAAGTCCTACAACAAGATCTGAAAGTTCTGTTCAAGAAAGAGGCATCTTCATCAAAACAGAAAACCAGTGGTTAAGTTTAATCTGTAAATATAGAAAATAAGTTCATATCTGTTGTTTGTGTTACAGAATTCTAGAGTAGAATTTGGAAACATAAAATGGGTTCCATTTGAGAAACGTATACCAAGAGTTGTATATACCATGCAAGTCATTTGCTATGATTAACTTCTTCAACAAGGAGGGAGAAGTGTAATAGAGCCACCTGGTGGACTAATGATGTATATAATAATAAAGCCATGTGCAGTACAGTTCTTACTGGAAGCCATCTTGCCCTGTTGCATACATATGCTGTGTCCCAAGATATCACAGTGCTGCATATAGATCTCCTAAGGCCGATGGATTGGGAGGGAATCGAAGTTCAGATTTGCCTGACCTGACCCCCAGAGACAAACATTTTAGGAGGGGGGTCTGGGGCTGCCACAGACCTCCAGTGGGGTCTAATGGCGGGAGTGCTCCACTGAGCTCCACAATATTCTTCCGACCCACTGCCAGCCTGTTCTCGCCATCCATCCCCACAACAGACCTCATCTACTGGCCAGCTGCATGCAACAGTCAGACGATTTCACTCCTGAACAGACAGACGAGCTGCAGCACAGTTCCCATGTGGCACTTGCAGGTCGCTGAAGAAATGTTAATGAGGCCGTACCTGTAAGTGATTTGGGCTTTCTGACTGCCGCGTTGGGCAGGTGCCGCAGGCGCACCGTTAATATCGTGTCTGTTTGGCACCCAGCCTGAAAGTCTCTTCCAATGCTTCATGGCTGCGCGCACAATTGGCCAACCTCAAAGTGATTGGAGGGGTCATGAACCCACACTGGCTCTGCCCCTGCCCATCAGAAACTATGGTGGAAGCAGAAAAGTGTTTAAAAGGGAAGTGGACAAATGTTTGAAGAAGGAAAAAACAATGGAAAAGGGCTGGGGAATGGGACTAAGTGGGAGCAGACACAGGTGAAATGTGCTAAATGGGCTTCTTTTGTGCTGTAAAATTTATGATTGATGAGGGAGCTGTTCAGTGTGAGGTCAATCAGAGCCTAATTGTTCTTGATACTGCAAATCAGAACCAAGGATGTAATGTGGCTTTCTTTCTCTTTTTTGTGTCAGTTTATAGGAGAAACATTCTGACTCTTGGCAGAATAATTAATAAGGTGGGGAGGGCTCTTTGGCTATTTTTCTCTTCCATAATTTAAAAAGAATGATCGCTGGAAAAAAATTGTGTACGATCCTATCAAACAGTTGCAAGAATGTGCCTAGCATAAACCTTTCATAAAGTGTGATATGATGGACAGGACATGTTTTTAGTGGGTGAATATCTTCTGCGGTGATCTTTGCCAAATTCAAGATCTGCGTAAAGAAAACCAAAAGTGAAGGAGAATGAGGAGACACAACAGTTATCTACATTAAAATAAATTATGTGTCAGTAAGCATAAAGCTAAAAAATAGTGCAGAAAATAACTGCTTTTTCCTATCTGTGCTTTTACCAGCATTTGGGATGGACACTAAAACTATGTTGTACATAATAAAAAATAAATGAATTGTGTGTGTAAGGAAGTTCCACACATCTCAGGATTCAAAGACCTATAATTATTTCATGTTCAAATTTATAATATCTGAATATCTTTATTTTGAAACTGTCTAGAAATTTAGTCTTCAGTTATTATTAGTACGGTTCTCTTGATAATATTATTAAAGGAGTTTGCTTAAGAGATTTTATTAAGGGAATAATTTCATTGAACAATTTAGATTAATTATTTTTTACTGAAGGAGCAGTCTTAAGAGTTCACTTTAACAAAGACGACAAAAGATGCCAATACATTTTTAAGTGCACCGCATTTTGTCTTTTTTCTCATTTGTTTCTAAACCACTGAATTTTATCTGACCAAAAGCAGCTGAAAGATTAATAATATGAAAATTCAGGCAGTTAATACAGTTGGGTTTCTTACTTTGGTGTGTCATGAGCAGAGTGCACTCTGACCTTTAATTGGTCAGGTTGGGTCAGCAATATGTTTTTGCAGATTGAAATACATTAGCACAAAATTATGAATGCAGCAGTTTTTTTTAAACCCCTCCTTGATTTATGTGTTGCCTGCTCTAAGGCATCATTTATAAATAATTTTCTGGCATGTCAAATGGGGCAGCAGAGAAGATTTGTTTGAAATAAAAATACAAAAAAAACTTAAGGCCACATTGCCTAAAACCTTGACTTTTATTGTACTGCTTGCAGTGACTGAAGGAAGCAGTGTCAAATAGGATAACATTTAATGCAAGACAAAGGTAACTTGTCCTCCTTTTGTAAGGAGTTACAAACAGAAGTATGTCAGCATATCAAGCCTAGTTAAAGGTATCCTCTGGTAAAAAGCTGTTCACAAGTAGCCCCAGATGCAAATTTATGCTTGGGAGACAAACAGATGTGACTATGGTTGCTGGGGTTTGGCATGAACACTCATTGTCAATATGGAATATATACACATGGACAGGGCATCAGCTGCACAATAACAAAACAGGCCTGGAAGTGTCAAAACAGCACCAAAGTTATAAGAGAGGAAAAGATCCATGACAACCAGTTTGGTGTTACAATGAAAAAAAACAGCCAGAATTTCAGCCTGTCACAAGACAATAAAAAGTGTACAGCAAACTTAAAAAGCACATCATCAAATTGATGAAACCACAGCACAAAAGACTAGGTGGGGGAAAACAACTAGTGCCCCATCACCAGAAATTCAGTTGTAGCGCCCCAAGCAGGAGGTAGAAGTGCTCCACCACCTTCTTGGGGCACTACAACTGAAGATTGCGGCGCTACATGCAACTGCGCCACGTCGGCACATAGTGCTGCGTCATTGCAGGCCTCCCCCCCCCGATTAAAGGGGAGGGGCTGTAAGATTTGCAAAATTTCTACATTTCCCCGAAAGCTGTTATTAATAAACGGGACCCTGTGTGGACATTTTAAATCAAAAAAGGGTACCCAAGATGGCGTCCGTGCCTCGTGGCAGAAAGCCTGTGGGATTTTAAAATGGACTCTGCAACGCAACTTGTGGATCAAAACCCAAGCTGCAGTTTTCTGTGAAGAGAGGCTTTGTATTTTGAAACCAGACAGGAATCTGAATTATGTATTAGACCGAATTGGAGACAACTCTAAATTCAGTTAGGCCCATAGTTAAGGCCATCAAGCAGTCTACATATATAATCGGAAACAGATTAAGAGAGCCATCGAGGCTGGACAGGCCCATCAAGGAACATTCTTGACAATACAAGTCAATTATCGGGCCGGTAGATGCGATTACCGGCCATCTAAAAACAGTTAGCATGGATTGCTACCATTATTTAAAATAGCCCGCCAAGATTAAGACAAAGAACTAACCTGATTTGGCTCGCAGATAAGGGTTTTCGAAAGGAGTATAATTGAAGGCCCCCGGGTAGCAATCGCTCTCTTCTCTTCGCTCTCTCTGCTCTTCGGCCCCTCGCCCTCATGGCTGTCGCTCTTTCCCCATCCCGCGCTTACCCCCTGGCCTTTGCCCGTGCCTTTTGCCACTCCGTCTGAAAATCGCCCGGGCACTGCATTGGGCAGACATGGACAATTCAGGCCAGGCGAGGCGGGACGCGACGAGGGGAGGAGGGAAGACCACCGGAGGGAAGGCCACCTGAGGAAGACCGACTGAAGAAGACCAACTGAGGAGACGAACTGAGGGGAGGCTTCGAATTATCAGGCCTTCAGCCTCAGCTGACCTACGAGTATCTGCACACCAACTCAAACTGTCGGCTGATGACGAAGAATCATCCCTGCAAGGTAAAGTACCCAAACAGAGACTTTAACTTTGGGGTACTCGAACCTGGACAACGCCCTTACAGTGCCCGGAGACCACGTGACGACAGCAGGCTCCAGAGAGCACCAAGAGCGAGCCCCGAAGCTGTTTTGAGTCCGACAAACACTTTTGATTGGTGAGCATGAAGTTCTGACCCCTCATAGCTTAATCTAGTTAGGTATAGGGGGTGAGATAAGGATAAGGGGATTGTTAAGATAGCTGTTTTCCCTCGATGTGCTGTGTGTTCCCCATTCCCTTTATAAGTATAGTTATTCTTTTGTATTTTTGCCTGTAGAAGTGTACACTAGTTATTTTCCATAAGATTGTATCAGTTTTTCCTCTTCAATAAAATCTTGTTTTTTGTTTACATCCAACCACCTGTCTACTCGAGTCTTCTCTGTACCGCCGCCTTGTACCTAAGTCCGGTGTCTAGAACCCAGGGGCGTGGGAGCGATTCAAACCGCTCACAAAACAGTCAGAGGCATAACTGACTGGGCGCACGCGCCACCACCCCAGGCCACCCCCTACAGGCCTAGCACTGCATGCACCGAGGCCCTGCTAGGGAGCGGGGTGCTGTGAAAACAGCCCGGCACTCAAGAGGAGTGCCAGGTTGAGCGATTGTGGCCGGCAGCCCGAGGAAAAAAGGGGAAGGGGGCAGATGTTGGCAATCGGCCAAAAAAAATGGCTGCCCGACACCTGCCCCTTTTAATAGTGCCGGCGCTGCTGCAAAAACGCTCCCCTGACCCTGTCGGACATATTGTCCTGCGATAGGTCAGGGGGCGCAAGTGAAGTTTGCGGCCAGGGCGCGAGCGGGGTGCTGCGCACGGTGATGATGTCATCGCCGGCAGCGCAGTGCTGCAGGGTGCTATCGGCTACCGCCGCTGCTAACCTCCCGCTGAATTTTGCAGGAGGCCTTAGCTGCACCGCGCCTGGGCGCTAGGGGATTTGTGCCCCGTTAGTGCCCCCAATTTTTCCCTCTAGATTCTTTTAAAATAATTTTGCTGTTTTAGCATGTTTTATTAATAATATATCACTGCTAAAATCACAGTATTCAAAGCCATTACATGTACTGTGTAAATCACTGCACACACCTGGTTAACTGAAACAGACTACTACATTTGGGAGGCATTTATAATTCTACATCAATGAGCTAACATTTTCAGTATATACCAACTATCTTTAAGGTTGGATAAGTTCAAAATTAAATTGTACTTTTATTAACTATTTAACTGACAATAAGTTTTATAAACTGTACACAAGCTTCTTTTTCTAAGTTTCCCAATTGATAACTGTCAGGATAAAACCACCTGGCCAATCTCCATCATAGAACGTAAGAATTAGGAGCAGGAGTAGGCCATATGGCCCTTCGAGCCTGCTCCGCCATTCAATAAGATCATGGCTGATCTTCAACCTCAACTCCACTTTCCCACCCGATCCCTGGATTCCCCTAGAGTCAAAAAATCTATCTATCTCAGCCTTGAATATACTCAATGACTCAGTATCCACAGCCCTTTGGAGTAGAGAATTCCAAAGATTCACAACCCTCTGAGTGAAGAAATTCCTTCTCATTTCAGTCTTAAATGGCCTACCCCTTATCCTGAGACTATGCCCCCTAGTTCTAGCCTCACCAGCCAGGGGAAACAACCTCACAGCATCTACCCTGTCCATCCCCCTCAGAATCTTACATGTTTCAATGAGATCACCTCTCATTCTTCTAAACTCCAGAGAGTACAGGCCCAATCTACTCATTCTCACCTCATAGGACAACCCTCTCATCCCAGGGATCAATCTAGTGAACCTTCGTTGCACTGCCTCTAAGGTTTGTCTGTCCTTTCTCAGATAAGGAGACCAAAACTGTGCACAGTACTCCAGGTGTGGTCTCACCAAAGCCCTGTACAATTGCAGTAAGACTTCCTTCCTCTTGTACGCTAACCCCCTAATAATAAAGGCCAACATGCCATTTTTGTCTTCCTAACTGCTTGCTGTACCTGAATGCAAACGTTGTGTTTCCTGTACGAGGACACACAAATCTCTCTGAACACCAACATTTAAGTTTCTCACCATTTAAAAAATATTTGGTTTTTCTATTCTTCCTACCAAAGTGAGTAACCTCACATTTCACCACATTATACTCCAACTGCTACCTTATTGCCCACTCACTTAACCTGTCTATATCCCTTTGCAGGCTCTTTGTGTCCTCCTCACAGCTTTGTATCAGCAGCAAACTTGGATATATTGCATTTGATCCCTTCATTGAAGTCATCAATATAGATTGCAAATAGCTGAGGCCCAAGCACTGATCCTTGCGACACCCCACTAGTTACAGCCTGCCAGCAGAAAATGACCCGTTTATCCCTACTCTCTGCTTTCTGTCCGTTAACCAATCCTTTATCCATGCTAATATATTACCCCCAAACACATGAGCCCTGATCTTTTGTAGCAAGCTTTTATGTGGCACCTTATTGAATGCCTTTTGGAAATCCAAATAAACTACAGGAAACTTTCGATTTACCGGCACCTAAATAATCGGAAATCTCGGTTAACCGGCAAAATTCAGGAGTAGGTTCAGGTAAGTTTTATTACTTGCCTTCCTCGATCTGTTGCTGTGCAAGGGTGTGGCTGCAGCCGTTGCTAAGCTACAGAGACGATTGGAACTTGTGGCCATTGTTCTGAACCTGCAACAGGGTTTGTTGCTGTATACGGAGCTCTCAGCTCCGTATCTTTTACTATAGCTTTCGGTTATCCGGAATTTTTGATGAACTGGCACCACGTCGGTCCCGTCGGTGCCGGATAAAAAAAAGTTTCCTGTACATCCACTACATCCCTTTATCTACCCTGCTAGTTACATCCTCAAAAAACTCTAAAAATAAATGGCCCAGGAATTCGGGTCGGGGGCTTCCCGCGGGTGCAAGCCCCCAACCTGCACTTACCTTGCGCGCCGGCAGTTGAGCTGTAGGGCCCCGTAAAATTCCGATCCGGGGCCTGGTCCAGCTGCCGGCGTGCAGTGCTTGCGTATGCCAGGGGCGCAGTTAGTTCGATGCGTCCCCTGGGATCACGTGGGCCATGGGCAGCCAATCGGAGCAGGGAATGCTCCATTCATAAGTCTGACAGGAAGTGCTGTCAAGACTTATAAATACTACGGCCCCAAAATAGCACTAAACCTTCAAATAATTTTTTTTTTTAAATCACATTTTTTAAATAAACTATAAATTACATGAAATAACTATTTTAAACAATAATTTAAATTTTTGAAATTTTTTTTATATTCTAACGGGGCTAAAAATAAACTTACCTTGCTTTAAAGTATTTAAAAATAATAAACCTGTGGAAAAAATGTTTTAATTTTAATTAATTCACCACTTACCTTGTAAAAAGCAGGCCTTACGCCTGCTTTTTATATTTCTAAATTCTGCAGACTTACCCTCATGGAAAAACCTGTAAAAAAAAAAACTGAGTTTGATGCGCAAGCGCAGCCTCCCCCGCACACGCGTTCGACCTCAGAGGAACGGAAGTGCCGGTTTCCCGCGCATGCGCAGTGCATGCAGGAAACCGGCACTTCCATCGGGCCTACGGGTGAGTACCCCGTGCGTACTCACCCATGGAAACATAATTCCCCTTTCATAAAAGCATTTCGACTCTGCCTAAACATATTATGATTTTCTAAGTGCCCTATTACCACTTCCTTAATAATGGATTCCAGCATTTTCCCGACGACTGATGTCAGGCTAACTGGCCTGTTCCCTGTTTACTCTCTCTCCCTCCTTTCTTGAATAGCGGGATTACATTTGCTACCTTCCAATCGGCTGGGTCCATTCTAGAATCTAGGGAATTTTGGAAGATCAAATGGTATTAAAGTTTCTTGAAATAACACCTTGTTAATCAGAAACAGAATTCTAGGCAACAGGAATCAAAATATAAAATGTTCAAAGTGAATTTTAAAAACCACCAACTGCAAACAGTTGAGAAGCTTGGAGTTGGATTTAATTTAAATTTTTAATATGCCAACTAAATATAAATAATGGGCCAGAAATTCGGGTCCCACGGGTGAGTATGCGCTGTGTACTCACCCGTAAGGCCAATGGAAGTGCCGGTTTCACTCATGCACTGTGTATGCGCTGGAAACTGGAACTTCCGTTCCCTTGAAGGAAGGAGTTCGGAGGTCAAACGCATGCGCCGGAGAGGCAGCGCGTAGACCTGGAACTTCCGACTTTTTTTTTTTATACAGGTTTCTCCATGCGGGTAAGTCTCTAGCAGCTGCGTGTGAAAAAAGAAGGCGCAAGGCCTGCTTTTAACAAGGTAAGAGGTTAATTAAGTAAAATTAAAACATTTTTCCACAGGTTTATCATTTTAAAATACTTTAAAGAAAGGTAAGTTTATTTTTAGCCCCGTTAAAAACTTTAATTAATTTTTTCAAAAATTGTAATTTTTGTTTAAAATAGTTAATTTATGTAATTTATAGTTCTTTTAAAAATATGATTTAAAAAAAATGTATTTGAAGTTTTACTTAGGTTTTGGGGCCGATCTCTATTCATAGGCCTTCCTGTCAAATCTATGAATGGAGATTCCCTGCTCCGATTGGCTCGCCATGGCCCACGTGATCCCAGGGGACGCTGCAAACTAACTTCGCCGCTGGGATACGCGAGCACTGTACACCGGCAGCTGGAGGAGGCCCAGGATCGGAATCCCACGTGGGCCCACAGCACAACGACAGCACTATGTAAGTGCAGGTCGAGGACTTGCGCCCGCGGGAAGCCTCCGACCCGAATTTCTGGCATTAAATCTGCACAAAGATGTATGTACACAGAACTAAAAAAAACATTTTGTAATAAAATCAATGCAGTCGAATATCAGAATTATCCAGCAACTTGTAAGAAAGGAGATAAATAATTGTTACTTAACATTTGAGTTGATATTTAATTGTGACATTAAAATACACCAAACTGGCACTAGCAATTTGATGTAGCTGGTTCTTTAAAACATGAAAAATAGTGGTGGATATGCAGAGCCAAGATGGAATACTGCACACAAGTCTTAATGTTGTACACAAAGCTGATAGTTACTATATTCTCTCTCCTTGCCATTGAAAAACCTGCAACATACAATATGGTAAACTGGAAAGCAGTGGCACTAAGTAGACAGACGGACATTTTGGGTCCAAAGATAGTTAGCTTTACAAAAGGTAACCTCCTGTAGCAAAATAATATTGTGTTTCAGTTGGTAGCACCCTCTCCTCTGAGTCAGAAGGTTGTGGGTTCAAGTCCCACTCCAGAGACTTGAGCATAAAAATCTAGGCTCACACTCCAGTGTAGTACTGAGGGAGTGCTGCACTGTCGGAGGTGCCGTATTTCAGATGAGACGTTAAACCGAGGCCCCGTCTGCTCTCTCAGGTGGACATAGAAGAGCAGGGGAGTTGTCCCCGGTGTCCTGGCCAACATTTATCCCTCAATCAACATAATTAAACCAAATTATCTGGTCATTATCACATTGTTGTTTGTGGGAGCTACACATCAAAAGTATTTCATTGGCTTTAAAGCATTTTGGTGGGACGTCCGGTGGTCAGGAAAGGCGCTATATAAAGGCAAGTCTTTTTCTTTTATTCTTGTAACTTTTAAAATGATTGCTGTACTAAGTAAATAGTTTTGAAATAGAACACACACTTAAGCCTTGAAATAATGCTGTGGGATAATAGTGTACAAACCCCTTATGCTTTCATTTGAAATCCCTTTTCTGCTATTTCAGCAGAGTTATTAACGGAATTAAAATAAATAGGTTAGCACCTTTCCCAAGATAGTGGTCAGAGCAATTCCAGATAAATGGGTTAAGTATTCATATGTTATTATTCCACAGTATAATTACAAGGTATTAATGTTTTATTCACTCATAATGTCCCATACATTTTCTGGCCTGTTTCACATGACATAGATTTCCTGGAGATTTCCAGTTGCACTGCATTCGTTTTGAGGGCTCTGCAGATACACTGATGAAACTCTTTTAGCATGCATTCCCAATTGGATATGTGCTCAAATCCTTTGTACGTCTAACTGTTGCTGTCATCTGAGAATGAACTGGAACAAGTAATTTTGAAACAGAGCCTCTTTTATATATGAGTAAACATGAACTTTTGATATTTTCTCAGTACAAAAAGGTTCCTCCTGTAAAACTGAACCTTAACTGTCTCAATTGACAGCTGCCAAAGAAAAGGTTTTTTTTCAGTCTTGATAAGCAGTGAGCCTCAAATCGCTACTAACATAAAAATAAAAAAATAAACTTTTTTCACATGGTATAATCTTATAGTGTAAAAGTGTTGTTTATAATATGTAAAGCTAAAACAGCTACTGATAGTCTGTGCCTACGAAGCAGAAATTTCATTTGCTACAAGTAATACAGATCAGCCATGATCTAATTAAATGGCGGAACAGGCTCGAGTCCCTGAATGTCTTACGTTCCTATGCTCCTATGTAAGGGAGGCACAGCCACGGGAGTGGTCTGAGATGCTGAATGAGGAAAAATATCTGGAGAAAAAAACAAAAAACATAATAGCCAACAGAAATCTGAACTGCAATTACAGTAAAAGAAAAACACCAAGTTGGCATAAAACTGCTCTTTACGGGAATATAACACAATGACAGGAATTTTGCCGGTCCTGTGGGATTGGAGGTGGGACCACTGTCAAAATCGCAAAGGTTGATAGCGGGCAGGGAACCCGCTATCAACCCGCCTCCAATCAATCTTCCCAAGTGTCGGGTCCCTGATTTGCGCATGGACCCAACTCCTAGCGGCGGGAAGAGGATTATAGCCACTTACCTGGCTGTTAACAGGTACTTGATAGTTGTTAGCAGGCTCTTTTTCAATTTTGCCGCTTCTGCCTCGGGTTCCCTGATGTCCAGACACCATGCCATGCAAGTGTGGCATGTTGTGTGTCTGCTGTAATGTTTCTGCATTGATGACAGCTGTAGAAGTGGTGCGAAGGATCCAATGAAACTGGTGAGTTTCAGAGGTAAGAAAATGTTGGGAAAATCATTTTTAATGTATTTACTCGTTTCTGTAGGTAACAAGATTAGAATTGGCTGTCTAGTCCCACCTCATTGGGAGAACCTCTCTCAACAGTGACAGATCGCCTCTGTAACCTCACGTGCAGCTGCCATCTGTTCTAGCCTAAGGAGGGAGTCACTGGAGAGCCTGGATGCAAGAGCTCACTTGTGAACAGTCATTGTCAGTGTTTGCAGCACCTCAATGCTGTCAAACACTGAGAAATGAGTTGTCAAAGAAAAATTGTGTGTGGTCCCTTTAAGAAAACCAGCAGATAACGCATCATCAAATGGGCTTCTTTTTAATTGGCCGGCAAGCCCGCAGGGCGGGCTTAAGAAGGACAATCAACGTAAAATCACGTCCGTTGGCCGGATGCAGTTGGGGGCAGGACTGGAACCCGGAAAGCAGCTGACCCGCTCCCAAGCCTCATCCATTTGCAAAATCGCGGCCAATGTGTATAGACAGAAAATGGTTTGGAATTTTCCACCTTTATTCTTGTACCAGAATAGTCATTTACCAAGTACTGTATATAATTTTGGTTGCAGTTAGTATATACTTATACTGTACCTATTGGTCTGTTGGTAGCTGCAGTATAGAGTTTGGCAGGTCATCACCTTTTTGACCTCTCTCCTTCCACTTGTTCCTCACACCAGCATCCTTTGCCACCTTCGAGCCAAATCAGTACATTGCAGCACTCATGCCTCCCTTGCTGCCACCCTGTCCTCACGCTAAAGCCACTCTTGTACCTCCCTGCTTTCAGATGCTGATTCGCCAGGTGAGGAGGCGGGCCCTCAAGCTGCCACGGTGAGTGATTCTGAAGGCGACGACGAGGAGGAAGCTGGACCATCAGTGCCACCCTCAGCCGAGGCAGCCCATGGCCATAATGGGGACTCGTCTTCCCTGGAGGGGAGCGGGGGGGAATGGTCTGATGAGGGTGAAGCTCCAGGACCCAGTGGGCTGCAGCAACGCGAGGGGGGTAGGGAAGCTCGGCGGCCTTCTCCCCGGAGGGAGAGTCTGGCCTCGAGTCCTGCAACAGTGAGCGCAGAAGAGGTACGGCTCCCCGCTGAAATGAGCGCCCAGGCGGAGCACAGGCACACTGAGCTCATGGCTGCAGTGGCAAGGATGCCCGAATCCATTGAGTCACTGGCAAGGAGTGTCCAGGACTTCGGTGCAGCACAGGCAAGGAGTCTTCAGGACTTCGGCGCAGCAGACGGCTGCCACGCAATTGCTTAGTGCTGCAATGCAGTCAGTGGCTGGTCTCATGCAGACGCAGATTAAGGCCACATGAGCACTGACTGCTGCCACCCTCGCTGGATCGGGCAGGGTTCGCCGGGGCCCTCATCGCGCTGCAGCAGGCCAGCAATCTGTGCTTCAGCAGATTGCTCCGCATGCTGCAGTGCTGCCCCGCGGGAGTGCCAGTGTGTCGGCTGAACAGGGAGTTGCTGTCCTCTCTCACGATGACAGCATTCCTGCTGCCAGCACTGTCACTTCTCCACTGCAGCTGCCACCACCTGTAGGACAGACTGGTGCTGCCCATGCAGAGTTGGCGCAGTCAGCAGCCGGGCCCTCCAGGTCCAGAGCTGGTCCAGGCCGTTCCTCAAGGGCATCTGCAGTCTCAGTTTCTGACACTCAGCAGCCTCCCCCCAGCCTTGCTGCAGCCACTGGGGTCCCATTGCGGAAGAGCTGCAGGGTGGGAAGGGGACAATCTCGCAAGCGAAGCAGATCACGTTCAAAGGGCAAAAAGTAGAAGGTGTGGCAAAATGTTGTTAATTGTTTAATTGAAGGCCGAGGATCGTGGTCATATTTTTGTTACTGTTTTGATCATTGTCTCCAGGTTGTGAGAGCCAGTTATGTGACTGACTGTTTTTTTGGGGGTTTTGCTCTGTTACTTTGTCATGCGGGAAGGGCACACAGTTTGTTAAATAAAGAAGTGTCTTTATTCAGAATGTGCATGTTTGCTCTTTTACCTATTTGTTGCCTTGACCGGCTCAGGGGTTGCGGAACCATTCCATTCATGTTCTTTGAATGGCAGAAGCCATTCCCTCAGAGGGGGCCTAGAAGCGACTTGCTATAAGCCGCTGATGGACGGCCCTTGCACTTTGTGCCTCCCTCCCGTCTTGGTGCTGCTGCTCCTCCTCCTCCTCTGCTGGTGCTCCAATGTCTGGTGGCAGTGGCTGAGTCCTGAGGATTGCCAGGTTATGCAGCATGCAACACACAACCACGAAGTGGGAGACTCGCTCAGGTGAGTACTGAAGGGCTCCTCCGGAATGGTCCAGACAGCGGAACCGTTGCTTCAGCACGCCGATTGTGTGCTCAACGATGTTCCTGGTAGCTTGATGGCTCTCATTGTATCGTTCTTCAGCAGGGGTGCTGGGCGCACGGAGCGGGGTCATCAGCCAGGTGCACAGAGGATAGCCCTTGTCCCCGAGAAGCCAGCCTCCTGGGTGAGCCAGGGCCTCGAAAAGGTCTGCCACAGAAGTCTGGCGCAGGATGAAGGCGTCGTGGCTGCTGCCTGGAAAGCGGGCATTGACAGCGACCATCAGCTGTCTGTGGTCACAGACCAACTGGACGTTCAACGAATGGAACCCTTTCCGGTTGCGGTAATCCTCGGCATTCTCTTGCAGCGCCCGCAAAGCCACATGCGTGCAGTCTATGGCGCCCTGGACCATGGGGAAGCCCGCTATTCTTGCAAAGCCCATTGCGCGCTCTTGCTGCTTGTCCGGGGTCATGGGGAAGGAGATGTACTGACGTCTCCTTTTAAAGAGGGCATTCGTGACTTGACGGATGCAGCAATGCACCGCGAATTGGGAGATATTGGCAATGTCCCCAGTAGCGGATTGAAAAGAGCCGGTAGCATAGAAGTTGAGAACTACTGTTACCTTCACTGCCACCGACAGAGACGTCCTGCTCCTCAGTTGAGGCTGCAGATCTGGCTGAAGCAGGTGGCAGAGCTCAGTGACCACCTCCTTGCTGAATCGCAACCTCCGAAAACACTGCTCCTCAGATATATTGAGGTATGAGAACTGTTGGCGGAAAACCCTGGGATGGTAAGGTCTCGTGTGCCGACGCCTATTGGCCCTCCTCCGTCTGGCCATGATTGGCACTCTCTCTCTGCGTCTCTGCCCTCTCAATGTAATGGACAAGCCCAACGTTCCCACCCATTGCAGCCCCCACAGTATGTGGCCACTCAAAGTTATGCCGGTGAAAAAGCAAAGCAACTACAAAGTTCTGGTCAGAAGTCAAAAGTACCTCAGCGAGCGCTGACTCAATGCAGAAATCTCTCTCCCTTTGTCTCTCTGCAAATCTCTCTCTCTCTCTCTCTCTCTCAGAAGGAGTGGTCCAAAAATGGCTACCACAAAGAAGCCAGGAAGAGCCCCCTTTAAATAGCGCCCCCCCCCCCAGCCCCACAGCGACTGGGAACCATTCCAGTCAACCAGTCGTTGGGAGCGACAGGCGGAAAGGAGGGGGGCGCCACTGAATTTCCGGTTCGGGGCGCCCCAAGGGCGTTGCACTCTGAAATGAAGTCAGGATCTGCGTGCGCAGCTGAGCGGGCGTTGTGGTTTAGCGCCGCCGCTAAATGTCCGCTCAATTTCGCAAGAGGCAAAGGTCTTGCCGTGCCCGGGCGCTAGCTGGCTCACACCCCACTTATCGCCCTCTTAAGGCGCTAACGGGTGGCGCAACCAACTGAATTTCTCCCCCAAAGCCTTCAGGCTTGTTTTTTTAACGCTCTTAGATCTCTTAGAATTATTATTTACTGTGGCCATGTTTGATTTAAACCTTTGATTTCTCTGCCTGTCACTTTTGTTTTTCTCCTTCCTGTCTTTTGCTTTTATCCTCGTTTCCCTTTCCTCTGTTTCCCCGCTCAGGTTCCCAACCCCCTGCCATTTTAGTTTAAACCCTCCCCCAGAGCATTAGCAAACACTCCACCTAGGACATCGGTCCCAGCCCTGCCCAGGTGCAAACCGTCCGTTTTGTACTGGTCCCACCTCCCCCAGAACCGGTTCCAATGTCCCAGGAATTCGAATCCCTCCCCCTTGCACCATTCCTCTAGCCACGTATTCATCTGAAATATCCTTCTATTTCTACTCTGACTAGCATGTGGCACTGGTAGCAATCCTGAGATTACTACCTTTGAGGTCCTATTTTTAAATTTATCTCCTAACTCCCTATATTCAGCTTTTAGGACCTCATCCCGGTTTTTACCTATATCGTTGGTACCTATATGCACCACGACAACTGGCTGTTCACCCTCCCCCTCCAGAATGCCCTGCAGCTGCTCCGAGACATCCTTGACCCTTGCACCAGGGAGGCAACACACCATCCGGGAGTCTCGTTTGCGGCCGCAGAAATGCCTATCTATACCCCTTACAATAGAATCCCCTATTACTATAGCTCTCCCCCTCTTTTTCCTCCCGTCCTGTGCAGCAGAACCAGCCACAGTGCCAGGAAGTTGGCTGCTGCTGCCTTCCCCTGGTAAGCCATCCCCCCCATCAGTATCCAAAGCGGTATATTTGTTTGAGGGGGGGGATGGCCACAGGGGACCCCTGCACTACCTGCCTGTGCCTACTACTCTGCCTGTTGCTCACCCGTTCCCTTTCTGCCTGTGCCACCTTTATCTGTGGTGTGACCAACTGATTAAACGTGCTATTCACGACGTCCTCAGCATCGCGAATGGTCCAGTATGTATCCAATCGCTGCTCCAGCGCCGCAATGTGGTCTGCCAGTAGCTGCAGCTGGACACACTTCCTGCACAAATGGTTGTCAGGGACAGAGGAAGTGTCCCTGAGTTCCCACATAGCACAGGAAGGGCATACCACGGCACCGGGCTGTCCTGCCATGACTTACCCTTTAATTAATTGAAATTAAATTAAACAAATCAATCCCACCAATTACACTACAGATAAATGATATATTTTAGGGCCCTGGTTTACCAACAGTCCCCACTGCACCACAGAGACCCTAGAAACTATAAACCACAGAGTTAGAGTTTAAAAAAAGAGAAATACTCACCAACCAATCACTTACCTGCTTTCTGGTGATGTCACACTTCAATTACTTTTTACTTCTCTCCCTCTCTGAGATTGGAGATTAGTAAACCTACCTGGTCTCTGGGGGCCTTTTAAAGCCTCGCCGCTCGTGTTTCCCGCTGCCGCTGTGAGGCCTACCTGGTCTCTGGGGGCCTTTTAAAGCCTCGCCGCTTGCGTTTCCCGCCACCGCTGCTGCCGCTGTGAGGCCTACCTGGTCTCTGGGGGCCTTTTAAAGCCTCTTCGCTTGCGTTTCCCGCCGCCGCCGCTGTGAGGCCTACCTGGTCTCTGGGGGCCTTTTAAAGCCTCTTCGCTCGCGTTTCCTGCCGCCGCCGCCGTGAGGCCTACCTGGTCTCTGGGGGCCTTTTAAAGCCTCGCCGCTCGCGTTTCCTGCCGCCGCCGCTGCCGCTGTGAGGCCTACCTGGTCTCTGGGGGCCTTTTAAAGCCTCGCCGCTCGCGTTTCCCGCTGCCGCCGCTGCGAGGCCTACCTGGTCTCTGGGGGCCTTTTAAAGCCTCGCCGCTCGCGTTTCCCGCCGCTGCCGCTGAGAGCTCTGTACATGTGTGCAGTTAAATATTTAATGTTTTGAGAGCATTGACAGGAGTGGTCACAATCTCACTGGCCCGTATTTGCGGTCAGTAGCGAAGCAAAGGCATTCGCTGCTGGCCTCGAAGTAAGCTTCCCACAAAGATCTTGCAATCTCTGTGGTGAGAAGTTCGGCTTTTCGGATGTGCAGTTGAAATCAGCATAGTTTAGTGGGAATCCCATAGTGCGAGCTGCTGTAACGTCAACAAGCTGTCTAAGAAGCCAATCACAATGCAGAATTCTCACAGACCGAGAACCAGGAAGTGAGTAAGCTCCTTTGATTCTAACTTTGTAAAAATGTTATAGAGAGCAAAACAAAGATTGGGGCTCTCACAACGGGAAAAGGTAATTCTGAAATAAAGATGAACAAACATTTTTAAAAAATAGAAATTTTCTTTTAAAGTTTCTTAAAATGTTTAATATTTATTAAAATGCATAAATTTGACAGTCCACAAAATTAAAATTAGTTTTTCAGGGCCAGAAAGTTTGTTTAGCAGTCAATATGTTGTTAAAATCCCAGTCACACCTAATGGGTCTAGCTTTTAATGGGGTATTTAACAGTGATATTAACACGGAAGAGCCGAAGTTTTCGTCAGTTTCACTGATTGCCGGCTATGGGGGGAGGGGGCGGTGCACAGCGCTGCCAGTGTCGGAGCAGTGAATGAATGACCGCAACCTCAAGATATCCGCGTTAGGATGCGCATGCGCTACATCCTGAAGTTGCGGTCAGTTTCAAGGGGGTATTAGCATCGATCGCTGTTCGTTTGCTGTTATTACCCACTGCAAATTCTGGGCCAATATAATTCAATAAGTTACAGGCAAGTTTAAAAAGGTGTCCAGGAATTCCAAGGAACCTTTATCAGCTTAGAGCGTATGGTGGATACAGTATAACTCCAGCATGATGCAAAGTGGTTGCTTAAAAATGCCCACTGAGTGTTGTATAAACTGACTAAAGGTCATCGACCTGAAACGTTAACTCTGTTTCTCTCTCCATAGATGCTGCCTGACCAGCTGAGTATTTCCAGCATTTTCTATCTTTATTTCAGATTTCCAGCATTCGCAGTATTTTGCTTTTGTGTTGTATAAATTTAATTTCATTGGCCTAGAAATTGGATCTGGCCCCAAAACAGGCGGTGTCAAGGACCAGCTCTTTTTGCCTGCGCCCTTTGAAAGTGGTCCAGACAGCACGCAAAATGCATGCGGCCAGCTCATTATAATGATTGGAGTGTTGATTTCAGCGCTAAACGGTGGGTGGGGCAATATCGGGTGCAGTCTAATGGCCAGAAATGTTTGGCCTAGGCTATCTGGACTACTTAAAGGGGAAGTGCTTTGTTGCAGCCATACCTCATTGTTAGTCTGGCTGAGGACATGGCTCAGCACCCAAGGGAGCAACCACGAAGGTTCTCGGATGCTGCACTGGAGGCCTTGGTCATGGCTGTACAATGAAGGCGGGCTGTACTGTTACCACAGAGTGGCAGGAACCCATCTAAGGCGACTTGCAGAAGGCTCTTGGAAGAGATAGCTAACACCGTCACGGCCACCAGTGCTGAAAAAAGTTTAATGACCTCATACACCAGGTCAAGGTGAGTGAAGGCTTCAGCAAATGCCATATTCCACCGTCTGCACCACAAGCCTCACATACTGCTCAATGCACCACACCTCCATCACTCACCTACCAACAATCTCTACCTATCACCACTCATACCACAGAATCATGGCTTCACTTCACCATCACACACGTAACACTCACACCCACATCTCACACCATGCATACACCGACAGCTATTCAACTATGGCAGGTACATCACCCAAACACATTGCGCGACACTCACTGACAAACTTCACTTTCTCTTGCAGGCAAAGGTTGCATAGAACAGGAGGGAGCAGCGGCAGACAGGAGGCGGCCAAGCCGCAATACAGAACCTCAGCGATCTGGAGGAATCCATGCTCAACATCATTAGAGTGGCAGTGACGGAGGCCTTGGCAACGGGAGAAGTTGAAACCATTGCTGATAATGACGGTATGGTCATAGCTAATCCTTCATCATCCCACAATCTCTTCTCACTTACAAGCTGCTGATGGTGTATGCATGGATATCTTGCTTTCCCCACCTCCCCTCACCACAACCCGACCTTGTGCCTTTCTGCTTTCAGATACCCAAGAAGTGCCACCAGCACAGACTGTCCCTTAAGTTGTGGAGGAGAGTGATGGAGGAGAAGAAGAAAACACACCATCACTGAATTTGGCACTCAGACACCAGCTCAGAAACTGGCACTGTGCGGAATTTAGAGGGTAGTACAGAGGCGGGATCTACACATGGCGAAGCACTGGACACGAGTGGGCTGTAGCAAGGCCAGGGGGAAAGGGTAGCTCGGGTGCTAGCTCCCCGGAGGGCGAGTTTGCGCATGAATTCTGCTGCACACAACTCAGATGATGACCTTGATGGGGCGGTCTTCAGAAGAAGGGTGATGGGCATGCACATGGAAATGCTAGGTACAATGGCAAGCCTGCCAGACAGCCTCTCGTCAATGTCAAGGAGCATGGAGGAGTCCGGCTCCAACATTAAACGGGGCTTTACGCAGAGCTTGGAGCCCAGGATGGAAATGACGGACACCTCCAGGAGAGACCTTGTGGACCCAACCATGAGGCTGGGTGTGATGGGCGATGTCTCGGCTTCCATTGCAGCACAGCTGGAAGCAACCCAACGTCGCAGTGGAAGTGCAGACTGCTCTCATGCAGTCTCAGCTTGCTGTCACGCAAGCTCAGACTGCTGCCATCGTCGCTGGGTGCATGAGTGTCGAAAGAAACTTGCAGGGTGTCACAGCAGTCCAGCAATCTGTCCTCCAACAGATTGCTAGGAATGCTGAGGCGCCGGCCCGAGGGTGCCGAGGGCAGTGGGTCTGTGGAGCAAGAACCTGCTGTCCTCTCTCAGGATGACAGCATTCCTACTCCCACCACTGCCAGTCCACCATTCCCCTTGCTGATGCCTATCAGCCAGCCAGCCAAGACTGCTGCCGCCCATGCCAAGGGCGTGCAGTCTACAACTGGGCCTTCTAGATCCACAGCTGGTCGAGGTTGTCCTGCAAGGTCACCTGCAGTGTCCCCCACGGAAACTCAGCAGCCTTCCACCGGCCGTGCTTCAGCCACTGGGGGAAGCACTGTGTAAGAGCACTAGAGTAGGTAAAGGCACACGAACGACAGGCCCTATGGGAAAGCACAAGGGTGATTAGTTGATATTGTAATGTTGATTGGATTCTGATAAATTTATGATTTGTGTTTGGAATGTGTACTTTGTGGTGGCTCTCATTTCAGCTTTGTGCCCAGGAGAACGCTGTGATGTTCTGTGACAGAGGGATGGTATGATGGGGTAGTCGTGAGCAAGGGAAATCTGGAGTGTAATTCACTGAAATTGGAGTCTGATGATGTGTTCACGGACAGCCTGTTTGGAACAGGGATTTGCTGCCTGCCTCCTCCCTCCCTCCTCTTCCATGTCCTTTTCCTCCTCTCCTCATAAGGTGGTCCCACAATCCCTGGTGGGAAGGGCTGCGGCCTCATGATGGTCAAGTTGTGAAGCATGCAGCAGACTACCACGGAATGGGACACCCGCTCCGGCGAGTACTGGAGGGATCCTCCTGAGCAGTCAAGGCAGTGGAACTGTTGTTTGAGCACCCCGATAGTCTACTCGATTATGTTCCTGGTAGCAGCATGGCTATCATTATAGGAGTGCTGGGCACAAGTGGTGGGGTTGCGGAGGGGAGTCATCAGCCAGGTGCAGAGCGGATAGCTCTTGTCTCCAAGCAGCCAACCTTGGGTTTGACGTGGTGGCTGGAAGATTGCTGGCACACCAGACTGGCATAGGATGAAGGTGTCATGACTGCTGCCAGGGTAGAGGTCATTGACCATCATGATGCGCTGGGCGCGGTCCCACAACAACTGCACGTAAATTTGCGATTACGGAAGATCTCAGGATTGGTATACGCTGTCCCCAAAGCCACGTGTGTGCAGTCGATGGCACCCTGTACCATGGGGAGGTCTGCTATCCTGCCAAAGCCACATGCGTGCTCGTCCTGCTTAGAATCATAGAATGGTTACAGCACGGAAGAAGGCCATTCGGCACGTCGAGCCCATGCCGACTCTCAGCTAGTCCCACTCCCCTGCCCTTTCCCTGTAGCCCTGCAAATGTTTTCCTTCAGATACTTATCCAACTCCTTTTTGAAAGATAAGATTGATTCTGCCTCTACCACCCTTTCAGGCAGTACATTCAATATCTTAACCACTCGCTGCGCGAAAAGGTTTTTTCTTACCTCGCCTTTGGTTCTTTTGCCAATCACCTTAAATCTGTTCAGAGAGAAGACAATGGCCCCGATTTTCGGCTTGTGTGGGAAATGGTCGGATTTCCCCGAATGTGGGGTTTCTGACACACATAAAAAAGTGTCAGCCAGCCCCACGCAATTTTCCCTCAATTGGCCAATTAATCCCCAGCATGTGGGAAGCCTTGCTAATTGTCTAAATCGAGTCAGAAATCCCCACAGTATGATGTCATCATTCATGGTGCTTTCAAGGTCCATGGCAAGCACTGCATCCTCTGAAGGCTTCCAAATGAACCATACAGGATGGCATAAGGAGCCTGCAGCAGCTGTGGCCAGTGCCATACCCCGAGCTGCCTTCAAATTTGACGAGGCTTCACTGCAGGCATTATTGGATGGGGTTAGGGCCCACAGGGAGGTCCCTCTTCCCTAGGTCAGGGAGGAAGAGGCCTCCCACTGAGACCAATGCTGCATGGATGCAGGTGTCAGCAGATGCCAACTCGCTGGGAGTCACCAGAGGAACCTTGGCATTACATCTCTAACTCCTTCCTTTACTCCCCCACAGTACCATCCAGAGCCCCCGTCCTCACTGTGGAGGAGGAAGAGGCTGTGCAGCCAGACTCCTCAGAGGAAGCTCCAACCTCTGAGGGTGCAGCGTCAGCAGAAGTAAGCGTACCCAGCACCAGCGCAGACACTCACACCTCGGGGGGACCTTTGGGACATAGAGTAGTGTTGTCACCTGGTGTTTCACAGCTGACAAGTGAGCCTCAGCAGATTCTGGAGACAGGGGCAGCAGTGGAGAGTCCTCGTCGGAGGGCGCAGGGCTCTGCCAGCTCAGCTCAGCTGCGCTGCATCTCGACCCTCTGCCTCTGGGTCCATCCGCAAGAGAAGAGGTGATGGATCTCCATGCACAGATGCAGGAGTCTCTGGCAGGTTTTGTCTCCAGGGTCGCTGCGAGTGTGGAGCGAATGGAGGAGTCCATAGCGACCATGAGCAGAGCCTTTGTGGAGTCATTGGTGCATGAACGCAGCACCATGGAAAGGTTGGCAACCTCCATGGAGGAGATAAGTCGCCAGGGTAGGGAAAACATGGTGAGTGCTCA
Source organism: Somniosus microcephalus (assembly GCF_052327205.1). Classification (NCBI taxonomy): domain Eukaryota; kingdom Metazoa; phylum Chordata; class Chondrichthyes; order Squaliformes; family Somniosidae; genus Somniosus; species Somniosus microcephalus. The sequence continues at coordinate 227,957 of NW_028225548.1, read as the reverse complement.
TAAGAGAATGACATCTCTTGAGGAGCGTTGGCCATCTGTTGAACAGAGAAACCAGATCTTCATGGAAGTCCTTCTGAGTAGGACTGCCAGTGCAGAAACGGGTCCCACTGGCCCCCTAAAGCGCAGCAAGGTGCTCTCAAGCCACTTCCAAGCGCTGGCCCCTTCTGGCTTGTGCAGCTTCAGGTGAGTGAGCAGCAGCCTGGTGCTCCTGGTAATCATCCTGCTGTTCCTGGTTCTGCTGCTGCCACCTCTGCTGTTGGAGATCCTCTAATGCCAGGAAGGGAAGGTGCCAAAGGTCTCCCATGCTTCTAGCAGATGCCTCGGTTGAGGAGGTCCTGAGTTAGGGTGGTGAGAGGGGCTTCCCAAGAGCTCACACTGAAGAAGTGTGTGAGGCTCCAACTTTCTGCAGCTGCTCCTAAGGCTTCAAATAGTTCCCCCAAGCCTTGATCAACAAGGTCCTGCAGCCTGCAAATGCTGCCTCTTTAAATATCTTCAGCCCTCAGCGACCTGCTACTGCAAGCAAGCAAGCCAGCTGTTTTCACGCCAGCTCTCATCGGCGGGGTTCTCCGCAGGCGGGTTTCAGGTGGGGAAAGCCCCAAAGTCGCAACGGCACGGGAAAATCCACTTCAACAAGCAGATAATTGCTTGTTAGTGCTCCGACGAGCAGTCCCGCCAGCGGCGGGCGGGACTGAAGCGGGGCGCGTGAAAATGGCAGTCCGAAAGTCGGACGTGGCGGGGAATCAGGCGGGGGGGTCCCGACCCGCCTTTTCCGCGATTTTCGGACCACGGCCGCATGAAAAGCCGCCCGACAGCTGCCCGAAAATCGGGGCCAATGTAGTCCCTTCTCCTGGAGTAGAGAGCCTCTGTGACCTCCCAGATGCAGCGATGGACGGCAAACTTGGAGATGTTAGCTATGTCACCTGCTGCAGACTGGAAGAATCCGGTGGGGAAGAAATTGAGGGCCACTGGGAGAGCTGTGGTCGCCATGCTCTGAGGCTGCATGTCTGTTTGCAGGAGGTGGCTGAGTTCTGTGAAACGGAGTCTCCTAATACCTCCACTTAAGCGAACAGCAGTGTAAGAGAAGTGCTCTCCAAAGACTCGAGGTGGGTAAGGCCTCCTGTTGAAAGCCTTCCTCCTCCTCCCTCTGCATGCATCTTCTCTTTTTCGCTGCCTCCACTCCCTCTCCCGAAGATACTCAAGCATGAGGGGGACTGCAAGTACAGCTCCCATGACTGAGCAAGTGGTATGAGCAGAAGCCTTTAAATGAGAATCAAGGCATTCTCCACTTGCACCCATACTCCCTGTCACCTCAGGAACTTTAAACAAGTTTAGAAAGCTGCAAGAGTTGCAGAAAGTTACACAGAGCCAGTCAAACTGAGAAACCATGTCAGCTGCAAGTTGTTGATGATCCCTTTAAATATCGCCGCTGGAGGCTTCTTCCTGCTGCTGAATGCTTGGTCAGCTGGTCGTGATTAAGAGACGGCGGTAAGTGGAGTGGCGATGGCGAAAATGGCAGATCATAGGTCAAGTGAGCATCACGATCATTGATGTCACGATCTGCCTCATTTCCATTTCTGCAGCGAGTGCAGACAACGGCAGCGCTGCTGACCTGCCCAAAATGGCGGCTGCCATGGGACCCGCCGGAAAGAAGGCAGCCGCCATTTTTTCTTCGAAACGGGCCTTAACGACTGGTGCTAAACCGCTGAATTTCTAGGCCCCTGTTTTTAATGTTAGGAGCAAGTGGACACTGCCCCCCATCACTCCTAACATTACATGTCAGCAGCTCAAGGAATGATGCTCTGTGCATCAATCCTTTAATCATTGACCTCAGTGTGACTCGCAGTTGGCAGTATAATTCAAATGTGCCAAATATACAATGCACTAATATACCGGAAGCTGCGGTATAACTGAAGCGTTAAATGGAACTAACGAGTTATATAAATAAACTGTCTCCTGGAAACCCATCCAGAGTCACTTTCAAGAATTTTACAGAGGGTTACGGTTGTGTATTTTCAGTAGGGCAGGTTCAATTTAGAGTATATGATGACTAGCAAATACAATTAAATATGCCAAATAAGTGTCCAAGTCAGTTCCTTTACTTGAATAAAGAACAAAATAATCAAATTAACTGGATATACAGGTCTTTTTTCATAGCAAGGAGGGATGTTGACCTCGATATTAACCTTCCATAATGGGCGGGAGAGGGTTGGGGGGGGCCGGTGGGGGGGTTTAAAAATGAAAAAACTGGATCTCGATACATGTCCGTTGACGTTTTTACGGCGGTGGATTTCAAGGCATTCAAGTTTGGCGGGACACTTCACTGACATATTTAAATCAGGCTCCCACAGTGCAATTTGGAGCCTGATTTAAAATCAACAGCTGCTGCACGGGTTTCCCAAGGGTCGGGAAATTCAGCAGTGAAAGGGAGATGGGCGCTGCTGGCTTCACCAGGTTAAGTGCCTTTTACAGCACTTCTTTTGGGCCAGGAGGAGCAGGAGTGCTCCCACTGACCCCTCAAGAAAGCCTTTTGGCCTCCTTCCTGCCAATCGCGACTTCTCTCTCCCCCAGCCATCAATTGCTCCCCCTCCCCAAGCTTTGATGACCTCTCTCTCCATGCCAGGATCGCGGCTGACCTCTTCCCTCCCACAAGTCCCGAACGCTGACCTTCCCCCTCCTGATTGTCGGGGCCACCCCAATGGTCCCCGGCTGCAGCCTCCTGGATTTCTCGTCTAGCAGCCGGTCCGGCTATCAACCTTGCCGGCTGGCAGGTGGGAAACGAAAGATAAAAATGATAATGAGGTCCTGCCATTAAGCTCGGCAAGACCACCGTGTCCCCAGCCTTGCCGGGTTCTTCAGCTGTTTCTGGCCTCCCCCGCACACTCCCCATAAATTTCATAACTGTCAGGTTTTGTTTTTAAAAGATGGAATAAACCTGCTATCCATTTACAAACTGATTCTGAAGTTTATGGTTCATCAGAGAATCCTTCTCTCTTGATGTCAAGACAGGTTGTGCATTTGTTTTGAAATGGCCACATATCTGGATTTGATGTAAATAAATTAAACCATTATAATCGCCATAGTTGCTGGTCTGTGGTTCATCAGGTATTAGCACAGATGTACACAGCTAGCCTAAAATTCCCCCTTTTATTATTGCACATCAATCCCAATTTCTATCTTTCGTACTTTCTTGCTTTAATGAAATAAAATCTCAATTGTCAACCAAACCCCAGTGCTATTTTTGCCTCAGAATGCTACTAAAAGAGCCAAGCCAAACAGTAAAAAGTGGCGAGACATATTAATAATGGTGTTGATATTATCTTTTACAGCATTTAGGATTATGTTAACAATTTAATACAATACACGTTCTTTAAAGCCACGTTAAAACAATGGTTCACAATCTCTAAATGTTGGTATTGAGTTACTCGGCACCTGTTTCCACTCTATAAATGTGAAACGGTAGAAACCAGAAAGTTTTAGTCAGAAACTATTTGACATAGGTATGTTCTGCAGTCTCTTCTAAATTCATGCATTCATTTCAATATTGCACATCAATGATGAAATTATCTTGGAAGTATAGTGAACAGTGAGGAGGAGAGTGATAGACTTCAGGAAGACAGAGACAAGCTGGTGGAATGGGTGGCCACGTGGCAGATGAAATTTAATGCAGAAAAGTGCGAAGTGATACATTTTGGTAGAAAGAATGAGGAGAGGACAAATAAACGAAATGGTACAATCCTAAAGGGGGTGCACGAACAGAGAGACTTGGGGGTATGTGTGCACAAATCGTTGAAGGTGGCAGGGCAGGTTGAGAAAGCAGTTAAAAAGGCTTATGGGATCCTGGGCTTCATAAATAGAGGTATAGGGTATAAAAGTGTGGAAATTATGTATTATTATTATTGCACATCAATCCCAATTTCTATCTTTTGTACTGTGGAATCTGTATAAAACAGTGGTTCGGCCCCAACTGGAGTGCTGTGTCCAATTCTGGGCACCACACTTTAGGAAGAATGTGAAGGCCTTACACAAGGTGCAGAAAAGATTTACGAGAATGATTCCAGGAATGAGGGACTTCAGTTACGTTGATAGACTGGAGAAGCTGGGGTTGTTCTCCTTGGAGCAGAGAAGATTGAAAGGAGATTTGATAGAGGTATTCAAAATCTTGAGGAGTAGATAGAAACTGTTCTCATTGGCAGAAGGGTCGAGAACCAGAGGACACAGATTTAAGAGAAAGAACCAAAGGTGAGGTAAGAAAAAGCTTTTTTATGCAGCGAATGGTTAAGATCTGGATTGCACTGCTTGAAAGGGTGGTGGAGACAGACTCAATCTTATCTTTCAAAAGGGAGTTGGATAAGTATCTGAAAGAAAAAATTTTGCAAGGCTACGGAGAAAAGGCAGGGGAACGGGATTAGATGAGAGTCAGCGTGGGCTCGACAGACAGAATGGCCTTCTTCCATACTGTAATGATTTTATGATTCCTACACTGCCAACTGGACATGTCGATACAGGAGGGCTTTTCAAGGAAATGTCAAAAAATGAAGCCAAAAGTATGCGGCCCTTCCGGCGCAATCTTTCTGCAACTTTGGTGAGAATACACCAGACGGTTCAGAAATTAGGCTGGATCCAAGATATGCTGGTTCTGCCCTAATGTTGGGATTTTTTAAAGAGGTGAGCCTCTGACTGCCCCATGCAAAGCCAGTGGCATAAGAAGGGGCAGGGACACCCTATGCAGGGAGTTTCTGTGTCCCCGGCCTAAGAGCAGATCAGGGTAGGATCGGTGTCCTATGCACCCAGTGAAATAGGCAAACCGGCTTCTCGAGTGACAGGTATAGGGCCTACCTGGGGCACGTAGATCTTTTGTCTAAGCGGGGGGAGGTCAACAGAGCCGGTACCACCCCCCAGACTGTCACAGCTTGCCACAGTTTAGAGCCTCTGAATCGATTTGGTTAGAGCGAAGGGAACTGTCACTCTATTGAGGGTATATTATAGATCGCTGAGCACTGGAAAGGAAATAGAGACAAAAATATGTACAGATGTAAATTGGAGAAAGGTGCAGGAATAAGATGGTCATAATAATAGGTAACTTTAGTTATCCAAACATAGCCTAGGGTAAGAGAAGGGGAGGAGTTTCTACAATGTGTCCAAGAATGCTTTCTAGATCTGTATACGTTTAGTCCAACAAGCAAAGAGGCTGGATCTAGTTCTAGGAAATGAACTGGGGCAGGTAGGTAACTACAGCAAACAGCAACTTTCGCATATTTATGTTCAATGAAAATATTGACAGAGACAGGAAAGGTAAAGGCACTTGAGCAGAATAATCTAATTTCAATAAGTTAAAAAGGGAACTAATTGGAAAGAAAATCAGTAAATGAGATGAGCCAGTGCACAAACAACGGGAAACATTCAAACAGGAGATGATCAGACTACAGACAAGACATTTTCCCACAAGAAGTATAGGTGGTGCAGCGAAACCTGGAGTTTCTTGGATGAGTAGAGAAAATGAAATAAGGCTTAACAAGAGAAACATGACAAATCGAGGGGTAATAGCACAAAAGAAAATAAATACAGAGGGGAAGCAACAAAAGATTAGAAAGGCATGAAGGAAGGCAGGTAGGAACAAAGGGAAATGTAAAGGATTAGTAAAGAAAGTGTATGGGCCATTTGGTGGATGAAGGGATGGCGGAGATATTAAACTAATATTTGCCTCGGTGGTAGTGAGAACAAAAAGGTACAGGAGGAGGTGGAGCAATTAGATACGGTAAGTATAGATAAGGAAATAGTACTGAAAATTATTGGTGGAAAAGGTACTTGCCCTGATGGCATGCATCCTGGAATGCTGAGGGAAGTCAGAGAGGAAATAGCAGAGGCTCCAAAAACAATCATCCTTGGATATGTAAATTGTCTAAGAGAACTGGGGGGTTGCCAATGTAACATCTCTGTTCACAATGGGAGAAAGGGATATAGGCCATAATGTAAATGAAATTAATACTCACCTAGAAAAACATGAGTTAATCAAGGACAGGCAGCTTGGATTTGTAAAATGGAAGTCATGTCTGACTAATTTAATATAATTCTTTGAGGAAATGAGTGTATTGATAAAGTAAATGCAGTGAATATTGTGTTTATAGATTTTCAAAAGGCATTTGATCGGGTGCCACATACGATGGGTTATTGATTATCTACCGTTTTAGGCAGCTTTCTTGAGGAAGGATGTCAAAGCCATGGAGAGATGTCAAATAAATTCATTCTTCTTCTTCTTCTTAGGCAGTCCCTTGGAACCGAGGATGACTTGCTTCCACATTAAAAATGAGTTCTCAGGTGATTATGATACCAGGGACAAGAGGCTTTAGTTATGAGTAGAAATCTGAGAAACTGGGGCAGATCTTTTCATTAGAACAAAGAAGGTTAAGAGAAGATCTGATTGAGGTATTCAAAATTATGAGAGGTTTTAATAAGGTAAACCAGGAAAAACAGTTTCTACTGGTCAGTGAGCCAGAACAAGAGGTCATTAACTTATCATCAACATAACAGCAACAAAAAACAGAAATGATCTAGCACTTTGAACAGTGAAAAACATTGCAATGTGCTTTAGAGGCAGCCGTAGCTCAGTGGTAGCACTCTTACCACTGAGTCAGAAGGTTGTGGGTTTAAGTCCCACTCTAGAGACTTGAGCATAAATTCTAGGCTGACACTCCAGTTGAGTACTGAGGGAGTGTTGCACTGTCAGGAAGTGCAATCTTTTGGATGAGATGTTAAACTGAGGCCCTGTCTGCCCTTTCAGGTGGATGTAAAAGATTCTGTGGCACTATTAAAAGAGCAGCGAAGTTCTCACCGGTTTCATGGCCAATATTTATTCCTCAAACAATATCACTAAACAGATTATCTGGTCATTATCATATTGCTGTTTGTGGGACCTTGCTGTGCACAAAATTGGTTGCTGTATTTCCTACATTACAACAGTGACTACACTTCAAATATACTTCAATGGCTGCAAAGCACTTTGGGATGTCCTGAGGTCGTGAAAAGTGCTATATAAATGCAAGTCTTTCTTTTTTTCACGAAGGCAATAAGAAAAAATGGATGCTGAGCAAAAGAGGAGTTATCAGGATCGGTGACCAAAGAATTGGGTTTTAAAGAGGGTCTTAAAGGAGGAGAGAAATATCAAGAGGCGGAGGGGTCTAGGGAGACAATTCCAGAGCGAAGGGCTTAAGCAGCTGAAAGCATGCACGCCCACCAATGATCAGGTTAAGGGAAGGGGGCCAGAGTCAGAGGAACGGACAGTTTTGGTGTGTGTGGGGGGGGGGGATTCTATCTTTGGTGGTGGTTCCAAAGATAGGGAGGGTCAAGGCAATAGAACAATTTAAACACAAGGGTGAGAATTTTAAATTTGAGGCACTGGGGGACCAGAAGCAAATGTAGGTCAGTGAGAACGGACAATTGGGGTTGATTTTCAGTGTGCCGTGAGGCAGGCTTTTAGGCGTGCGGGGGGGCTAAAATCCCGAATTCGGGGGACCCGACACCATCCCGTCCAAAACCCGCCTCCACGTAAGTTTCACTGGAGGCGGGTACCTGCCCCGCACTGGGACCCGCCGACCCGAGACGGGAAGGGATTAGTGCCAATTAACTGCCGGTTAACAGGCAGTTTTTAGCCTAATCCCTATTTTGAGGGGTGTCGTGTGGGATTCCCGACGGCTCCAAACCACGCCAGGTTAGAGCAGGTGGGCCGTCGGGTTGAAGGACTTGGAGGGGTCGCGATGTTGGTGTTCAGGTGAGTGATGGGTGCATGAGTGCAAAGGTAAGTGTGATTGATGTGTCTGAAGTGTGTAAAGAAGTTTAAATTACCTGTACTTACCTTAACAGCCTTTCTTCCTCTAGGTTTCGGGAGTCCATCACTCAGCCGGCACTGAAAGCAAAATGGCTGTGAGCTGTCAAAAGTGACAGCCTTCAGCTTTCATTGCCAGTGTGAGTTCTAACTGAGTCTGTGTGGAAGGACTCAGGTTAGAAGTCAGACTGTCAGTGTTTGACAGCTTCAAACAGCTGTGAAACACTGATATTTCATCTGTCAAGACCTCTTGACAGATGAAATTTCAGTCTTACGTCACCTGTTGCCGGGTGGCCCTTAATTGGCCTGCTGAGCCCGTTGGGCAGGCTCAACAAGGTCAATCAAGGGAAAATCGCGTGGATTGGCCGGACGTCGATGTAGGCGGGACTAAAACCCGAAAGTTGTAGTCCCGCATCCTTCCCGACAGCTTAATGAAAATCGATCCAATGGATGAGCAAGACATGGCGTGGGATAGGATAAAGGTAGTAGAATTTTGGATGTTTATGGAGGGTGGAGAAAGAGAGGACAGCATTGAAGTATTCAAATCTGAAGGTGAAGGTTTTGGAGTTAGGGATGGGGAGGGAATGTTACAAAAGTGGCAATGGGCAGTCCTTGTGATGAAGAAATATGGGGGGAATTTTAACCCCCAAAAAACAGGTGGGTTGGGTGGGAGGTTAAAGGGTTAAAAATCAGAACCCAACCCCAACTGCCCACTTTTGGTTTTAACGGAGACAGGACGGGGTGGGTGGGGTGCGGCGGGGGGGCAGGCAGTCAACACACTCGCAGGAGGTGGGTTGGCACTTTAAATATTATAATGAGGCTGTGTGCCCCATGGTGACCATTTTAAATTCAACTGTGAGTGGGCGGTTTCCCAGGCCTTGGGGAACCCGGCAGCTACAGGGAGGCGAGGACTGCTGGATCCAGGAGGTAAGTGCCTTTCCACTTACCTGGTGGATCCAGCATTCCTGCCTTCCCAACCCCCCGCAACTGGACACCGCCCCCGCCTCCCCCCCCCCCAGCCGAGGCCTCCAATAACCCCCTCCCCCCACTCCAACGAGGCCTGTGGTCTCCGATCCCCCCTCCGGCCTTCTGACCTTCCCCCTCCGGCCTTCTGACCCCCCTCCCGTGGCCTTTCAACTCCGTGGCCTTCCAACCCTCATTCCGGCCTCCGAACCCCCTCCGGCCTTCCAACCACCGCCCCCACCCCCATCTCTGCGGCCTGGCACCGCAGGCCTTCCCGCCCGACAGGCAGCCAGCCTCTCTATCTGGCTGGCTGCGGGGTGGGGGTGGGGTGGGGCGGAAACAGAGATTCAAAATGTTACAACCATTAAATTCGTTCAGCCTCCCCACCACCACAACCCGCCACCCCCCCCCCCCCAGCTCCCTAGCCGCCTCCAAATTAAAATTCCGGCCATGGAGTCAGAGCCAGCCTACTTAAGGCTCAGATAGTGACTGGAAAGGAATGGAGTGATGGAGTGAGTGGTGAGGATACCGAGTTGTGGTGGGGGGCCAAAGATGAAGGCTTTGGTCTTCGCAATGTTTACTGGAGGAAACAGTGACTCATCCAAGAATGCATGCCAGACAAGCAATCTGATAATACAGAGACATTGGAGAGATTAAGACAAGTGATGGGGAGGTAGAGCAGGATGTCTTCAGCATACATGTGAAAGTTGACTCAATATCTGCAGATGATGTTGCCAAGGGGCAGCACATGGATGAGGAAGGGCTCACGAGCCAAAAGAATGAAAGGAGACGTTAAGAGAATTTTTTTTGACGCAGAGGGTTGTTTGGTAATGGATTGACAGTGGTGGAAGCAGAATCCATAGCAGTTTTTAAAATGGAGGTGAATAAATATTTGAGAAAGAAAATTTTTAAATCAAATGGGGCAAGGGACTAATTAGAGAGCCAGCATAGGCATGATAATGCTGAATCGTCTCCTTCTGGCTGTATAATTCTATGAAGAATACAAAAAACTCTTACGTTTGAGTAACTGCTTCTTATTTGAAATAACATGACATTTCTAAGCTAATATACTTCCTAATGTGTTAGGAATTTATCATTGTGTACTTTAAGATCATATAGAAAAAACATTAACTGCTCACTAAACAACTTTCCCCTCGCCTAAACTCTTACATTAAAAAGAAAACAACATATCTATTCAGCATTGCGCCATGAAAATTATCTTACCCACTAGATGTTTGTAATGAGCTGGTTTTTCTGGGTGTACTGTCTCCATGGATTTCTTGCAGGTAACCAAGCTAAAAAAAGTCACACAACTATGTTACTCTCAAACACAGGTCTGTTGTGCTGTTGGTTACAACACCACAACTTGTTTGTATATGGCTTTTCACGTCAAAGTATTTTACAAGAGGAAATGGTGGACCTCAAGTAGGGACTGAAAACATGGTCAAAGCCTTTTAGAAGGCCTTTCAATGCAGATAGATGTAGCAAGGAACGGAATTCTAGAAGACAGGGACATGGCGGCTTTCATATATCTTCCATTTAAATTGTAAGGTTTGATAAGGAGCTCCATTTTATTGAGTTACTGTAATGTGCAGTGAACTTTGTCAGTTTAGAAAAAGCATACTATTTTCTGCATTTTGCTTTTCATTCTGAATTTATTAGGATACCCTATTTAGCAGAAAGTGCCACTAATCTACAGACTGAAAGTATTTGGTGTTTGAGGTAAATGTCAAAAAAGTGTGGGGTTTTTTGGAGGAGAAAGGATATTTAAAAAATGTAAAATAGATATTTATTAGTTTTACTACAGGATATGTATTTCTTAAAAAGTGATTAGAAATTATGGTACTCTGAAAAAAATTATGAATATACTTTGAAATGCCAAATAAATTAGTCTCAATTGTTCATTATAGATGCCAACAAAGACTCTTTTGAATTTCTATGCCAGAAAACATCTGGCTTGAGCCAATGCCTGAAATTATATGGACATCAATAGAAAACATTGCAGGGACTTCACTTGATATTAACTATGCTATGATCTAACTCCTTCTGTTATGGGCATCTCCTGTACTATAACATCTCACTGTTACTTTAATATAAAGACAGAAAATGCTGGAAATACTCAGCAGGTCAGGCAGCATCTGTGGAGAGAGAAACAGAGTTAACGTTTCAAGTTGATGAACTTTCGTCAGACCACTCTGACGAAAAGTCATCGACTTGAAACGTTAACGCTGTTTCTCTCCTCAGGTGCTGCCTGACCTGCTGAGTATTTCCAGCATTTTCTGTTTTTATTTCGGATTTCCAGCATCCGCAGTATTTTGCTTTTGTATTACTGTTACTTTAATGCAGTTTTATTTTTGTGAAGTTAAATTCCATGAGAAGATCACATTTTCTTGGCCAAAGAGTTGTTCTAATTCGAGCAACTCTAATACAGGTTGACTATCCCTTATTCGAAAACCTTGGGACCAGCTGTGTTTCGGTTTTCGGAAATTTTCGGATTTCAGAAGGTATTATTTCAGACTGGGAAACTCTGAACATTAAATTAATTTGGTAATTAGTATTTGTATTTAATATAAATTTTAAAAGTTCAGGCTACCTCTTGCGACTGTTCCGTGTTGCATTCCCCTTCCTGCTTCTCTGTGCTGCCGCTCCCAGTCTGTTTACAGCTCCCTCTGCTCCCAGCTCCCTCTGCTCCGTGTCTCATTCCCCTTCCTGCTTCTCTGTGCTGCCGCTCCCAGTCTGTTTACAGCTCCCCCTGCTTCGTGTCTCATTCCCCTTCCTGCTTCTCTGCGCTGCTGCTCACAGTCTGTTTACAGCTCCCCCTGCTCCGTGTCTCATTCCCCTTCCTGCTTCTCTGAATTCCTTGACTTAGCGGGGGTCTGGGGCTCGACTGCCGCCGCCAGTTGTGGGAAAGCCGGATATTGGCTGACTCCTACGCTAAGCTGGCCTGCAAATCAGGCCGGGGGGGGGTGGGGGGTGGAGAAAAGAATATCGGACAGGCCGCTGCAGCTATCGGACGGGCCGCTGTATTGTTGGGTTCACTCTCCCGGTACCTCCTTCACACTGCCCGGCTCGGCCTGCAATCTCCTACCCAGGAGGGAACTCTGTGACCCTCTGCCCTGCTCACAGGGAAAGGCAGAGCTCCCTCAGTCACACTTAACATCGAGAGCGAAGGCCGGCGTGTCGACAATCTGCAGGAATTCTTGTTCTGGGCCCCGGAGGACCACTCCTGTCATGTTTTGCACCACTCGGGTCATGTCGTGCGCACGACTTACGCTGAACGAAAAAACTTTCGGTTTTCAGAGGTTTTCGGAAGTTCGGATAAAGGATAGTCTACCTGCAGTATCATAGTTGAGCAAGACCGAAGTGCAAATGTGTAAAACATTTATCACTTTTTATTCAAAAAAATGGTCAGTCACTATCATTTTAAGGTCAACAATGCAATTACTTCTGTAAAGGGCAGCTCCTAACAATAAATAGTACATTGTCAAAGCGGAACAATTTTAATTCATGGCAAAAGAAATAGCATCTCAGCGTTACAACTAAGATTCTTTATGGGGTAGAAGAGAAATGGTACAGAATGAAGAAACCTGAGGTGGCATCTTGTGGATCATAATTCTTCTTCAGCTAACTGAGATCTCTGCTCACCGGTTTTTGAATAACTAAAAATAGCATTTCTGTATTTTTAAATGCTGAATATTTCCAGTTTTCTTCGAATAATCTATAACCATGTTATATTTATAATTTGGTACAAATACTACCCTTGAAAGACTTTACCAGAAGTTTTTAAAAAAAATTAAAAATACTCTTCTCATATTTACCTTTCAAATAATTTAAGCATTAACCACATTATAGAAATGTCATGTTGTAAATAGTAAAAAAAATATATTGTTTTTGGCAATCTACGTTCTAGCTTTTAAGAGTTCAAACATTCTAGAAACATGCCAGGGAAACCATTTTCATATCTAAGGCTAATTAAACCAAGGGAGACTGGACAATTTCTTTCACTCTCGTGCATACAAATACCTTTTTTTTAAAGAAACAATATATCCACAAGCATGTTAAGCAAAGTGCCAAAATTGTATCAGTAAATCTACTCTATCCTGTCGGAGTGGCTGAAAGCTGATTACAGATTGTTTTTATGGTTGATAAGAAGCCAGGGTGTGTTGTGCTGGCCAATTAATGTCTTAACAGTTGGTTTAAAAAAAAGCTAGAACTGGAACCTGCATATGCAGGAGCATGACGCAAACAGTTCTTGGCTACAGTATTTTGTACCTGGCTGTGATCCTTCCTGGCCGCAGGGCAAAACCAAAGGCTGTGGGAGAAAAGGGATAGATTTTAATAACACACATCTTTATGAGCATGTGCTATCACATGGCAGCCCAGTACGTGCATTTTGGCCATTAAACAACCACTACAATAGTGCAACCCCAGGCTATACTGTTATATTCTGTTATTTAATGGTACATTTTATGGGACGTTTAAGAGTCCTCACTAACTCTTTTATGACTTTGATTTGAGTGCAAACAAGCATTCAGCTTGAAAAATTCCACTGCCAAGGTGGTTGTTTAACATTACAAAAAAATGCATGTTAAGTAGCTTCTTAGAACACTAAAAGGGCTATTTTTCTTCTTTAGATGCCAAGAGAATGAAACATACTTTTTACAACAACAAACAACAACCTAAAATCATATGGCAGTAAATGCTGCAGGGGTTCTCCCCATTGTTTTCCGTAACTTCAAGGTAGATCGGCGGAAAACCAGAAGAAACGGTGTTTCCGCCCATGTTAGGGTGGAAGATCGGGTAACCCCAGCGGATATTCTACCCCATACAATTTTGCAGTCCAGAAAAAGGTCATTTTGGCCCATTGCGCTTGTGTTGGCTCTGTGAAAGAGCTATCCACTTAGTCCTATTCCCCTACTCTTTCCTCATACCTTTGCAAGTTTTTCTTTTTCAAATATTGATCCACTTCTCTTTTAAAAGCAATTATGGATTCCACTTCCACCACTGTTTCTGTTGAGAAATTCAGGCAGCTAAATTGGATAGCCCCTGAAAACTGGCGCGGGGATCATGATGTGCAATTACCCTGCGCCCGTTTGATGTAATGCAGGCAGCACGAAGTTGCTGCCCTCTTAAAGGGGAGGTGCATTGTAGCTGGAGCAGGTGCTGGGAGTCCTTTGTGAGCTGAAGCTAACCTAAGAAAGACAGAAGAATGGCAGAACATGGCAGAGAGCGGGCTCCCAGGTTTTCCGATGCTGCACAAGAGGTCTTGGTGGAGGAGGTGGAACTGAGGAAAGACGTCCTGTATTCGCAGGGGGGCAAGGAGGCCTTCCAGACTCACGGTGAAAAGGCAGTAGGGCCAGATAGGAGGTCAATGCCAGGAGTCTGGATGCAGTGTTGCAAGAAGTTTAATGACCTCACACGAGTGGTCAAACTCAGTGAATGCATCTTCAAATGCCATATCCTACCAACTGCACCACTAGCCTCAGCCACTGCTCAAATCACCTCACCCCCATCACTCACCTACCAGCAGTCTCTATCAATCAGGGCTCATACCTAATATGCATATGTTTCACCACACCCTCACACATTTAGCACTGTTGCATGCCTCACACCAACATCTCACAGCCTGCACACACTGCCAGCCATTCACCCATGGCAGCCACATCACCCAAATATTTTGCATGACACACACTTACACACATCCCTCTCTCTTGCAGGAGAAGGGGGTGCACAACCGAAGGCAGAAAGAACTAACCAGAGAGGGAGAGGCGTGCCAGCATGCTCTAACCCCCATTTAGGAGACGATGCTGGCCATTATCGAAAGGGCCATTGCTGAGGCCGTGGCCAATGCCGGGGTTGAAACTATTGAAGATGACGGTATCATAATCCTCCTCTTCACATCCACTTCCTCCTCATTCCACAATCTGACTTACAAGCTGCAGATGGTTTAAGCACGCACCTCTTACTTTCTCCCCCTCCCCTCACCGCAACCTTACCCTTGTGCCTTTTCCCTTTCAGATACCCAAGAGGTGCAATCTGGTCAGGCAGTGGAGGAAGACCAAGAAGACACTGGTGATGAAGACACACCGTCACTTGATTTCACACTCGCAGCCATCAGCTCAGATGACACTGCACATATCTTAGAGGACAGGTTAAAGGCAGGATCTGCATGTGGTGAGACACCAGGCAGTAGGTGCCAGCTCGCCGAAGGGTGAGGTCGCAAGCGAGTTCTGCTGCAGGGGACTCAGATGAGGATTTGATGGGCCAGGCTACAGAAGAAGGCTGATGGGCCAGGCTACAGAAGAAGGCTGATGGGTGTACACAACAAAATACTTGGTGCATTGGAAGCCTGCCAGAAAGCCCGCGGTCTATGTCAAGGAGCATGGAGGAGTCCGGCACCATCTTGGCACAGGGCTTTGCGCAGAGCTTGGAGCCCATCCTTTCCAGCTTGGAAGTGGTGGCCAACTCCATGAACAAACTTGTGGACCCAAACATGATGCAGCATCTGATGGCCAATGTCTCAGCTTCCATTGCTGTACAAGCAGCTTCCACCAAAAGTCTGAGTGCTGTAGTGGAAGCTCAGACTGCAAGGTCAGCTTGCTCCCATGCAAGCTCAGACTGCTGCCATCATAGCTGTGGATAGCAATGTTTAAAGGGGCCTGCAGGGTGTCACAGCAGGCCAGCACTCTATCCTCCAACAGATTATTAGGATTGCTGAGGCACCGCCCTGGGGGAGTGGCAGTGGCTCCATGGACCACGAGCCTGTTGTCTTCTCTCAGGATAACAGCATTCGTGCTCCCACCCCAGCCACTCTGCCAGTGCCCTTGTTGTTGCCTGTCAGCCAGCCAGCCCAGACTGCTGCCGCCAATGTCGAGATGGTGCAGTCTGAAGCCGGGCCTTCAAGGCCCAGAGTTACTTGAGGTCATCCTCCAAGGCCATCTGCAGTCTCCGCCACTGAAAGTTAGCAGCCTTCCACCAGTCAATTTGCAGCCACTGGGGTACCACTACATAGAAGCACTAGGACAGGCAAAGGCACACAGAAGACAGACACTAAGAGAATTCACAAGGGTAATGTTTAAAAAAAAATTGTTCATGGTATGTGGGCGTCGCTGGCAAGGCCAGCATTTATTATTGGCCATCCCTAATTGCCCTTGAGAAGGTGGTGGTGAGCCGCCTTCTTGAGCCGCTGCAGTCCGTGAGGGTATTAGGGAGGGAGTTCCAGGATTTTGACCCAGCGACGATGAAGGAACAATTAGTTTAAGTTTGTATGCAACATGGCATGATTTCATTTATAAATCTGGTTTAGAATGTTTATTTTGTTAGCTTTTATTTTTGCATTGTGACCAACAGGTCGATGAGCTGATCAGTGACAAAGGGAAGGTAAGGATTGTGGTACTGTTGGTGAATGGGGAATTGGGGTTGAGGTTACTGGCATCACACTTGAATTAGTTCGTCACGTACAGCCTGGCCAGAAAGGGGCTGTCTTGGTTGCCGCCTCCCTTTCTCTTCCTTCTCTTCCACCTACACCTCTTCCACGCCCTCCTCTTCCCCCTCCTTTACCAAGATGGCGTCCGGTGTGCTTCGCATCAGAAATGTGCGCGTGTGCCGCAGACACCATTTTGATACCCTAAGGGCACTTGTAGTGCCCATAAAACACTACCAAGTCCAATTTCTCAGCCTTCATGTCCTAACAACCACCTGGTTAAAAAAAACTTAAACAAACCTTTCCCTTCCATAGAAAATTGAATAAAAGTGTTAAAGACACAAAATACAATTCAATTAATAAATTTAATCATTATTTTGGGCACGTAGGGGTAGATTTTCCTGAACCTGTCGGGAAGAAGGCGGGACTTCCCCTTTCGGGTTTTTGACCCGCCTACTTCGACGTCCGGCCAATCCGCGTGATTTTCCCTTGATTGACCTTGTTGAGCCCGCCCAGCAGGCCAATTAAGGGCCACCCGGCAACAGGTGACGTCACAGACTGAAATTTCATCTGTCAAGAGTTTTTGACAGATGAAATATCAGTGTTTTACAGCTGTTTGAAGCTGTCAAACACTGACAGTCTGAGTTCTGACAGGAGACATTCTGTACAGACTCAGTTAGAACTCTTACCGGCACTCAAAGCTGAAGGCTGTCACTTTTGACAGATCGCAGCCGTTCAGCTTTCAGTTCCGGCTGAGTGATGGGCTCCCGACGGCTACAGGAAGAAAGGCTGTAAAGGTAAGTACAGGTAAGTAAAAGTTCTTTACACACTTACCTTTACACTCATGCACCCATCACTCACCTGAGCGCCAACATCGCGACCCCTCCAACTCCTTCAACCCGACGGCCCGCCTGCTCTAACCTGGCGTGGTTTGGAGACGTCGGGAAACCCACACGAAACCCCTCAAAATAGGGATTAGGCTAAAAACTGCCTGGCAGTTAATTGGCACTAATCCCTTCCCGCCTGGTTTCGGCGGGTCCCAGTGCGGGGCGGGTACCCGCCGCCTCTGAAACTTATGTGGGGCGGGGTTTTGGGCGGGATGGTGTTGGGACCCCCAAATTCGGGATTTTCAGACCCCGCCCGCCTGAAACCCCGCCCGACGGCTGGGGGAAAATCGGGGCCATAGAAAATCGGTAGACATTTTTTTTCTGAAAAGCATTTTGAAGTGATTAGAATGGTTAATGAACTAAGAAAAGTTGACATTTTTATGTAAGGTTTTACCATTATAACTGTTGATATAGGTACTTTCAATGTTGAATATGGGCATAAACAGTGTGAATCATAATCCTAACACAGACGTAACGATGGTGGATAGAAAGTGCATACCATATGCAAGATTTTTTATATATAAACACACACACGTGTATTTGTTATGAAACTAATATACATTTTTATTACATTTAAAAAAAGAGAATAATTGATTTCATTCATGTTTTTAAGATTGTCTGTATTTGTGCTGGTGGCAATGTGGTTTTAAGAGTTGAGGCAACTTGCTTGTTTTTAGTCTCCAGGGTTTAGCTTAGTCATGGAATGGGAGCTTAGTCATACTTGTTGGGGTCACTGCCTTTCCCTGACAATCGGTGCTGAAGGATGGGGGTGGGGATGGGGGTTGCACCAGTAACACTCTAAGAAGGGAACTCAAATTACTTGGCATTTCTCCAGTTACTAGTGGAGGCCAAATATTACTCATCTGATTGGAATGTGTCCTACAGTGTACTTCAACCTCCTGTTTAATTAAAGGAGAAATGGCAAGAATTAGGGAGAAAGAACCTCAGCACCACCAAAATGTGTGAGAGCCAACTTTTATTGTATACCACACATACACACCCACTGCAACTCCAGAATAGTTTCCCTCCATATCAGATGACTCTAGGAGAGACTGCAGACAGAAGGGCACCTTGCTACATGTATTATGGTCATGTCCCATTAGTTTAGGTCCATCTTATTCAATGGAATATTTGATTAGTTAATATCAACAACACCCCCATCCTTTAGCACCGATTGTCAGGGAAAGACTTTGACCCCAACAAGTATAACTAAGCTCCCATTCCATGACTAATCTGTATAAACTCCAATCCCATTACTATCCTGGTATTTTTCAAGTTCTTTTTAAATTGACAGTTGGGTGTGTGTTTCACATATACATTACTTAATATACATTACTTAATATGTAAATATGTTACATATCTAATATTTATCTACTAAAGGGGAAACAATGGAACATTTCTATTATAAAAGGAATCAAACTGTAAAATTAATAAAATATGTATCATTTGACTTAGAGAAAGAAAATTAGACAAATAGTCCAAATTTAAAGAGTAGCTAGGAGTAGGCCTAGCTAGTACTAGTAGCTAGGCCTACTGCAGCATTTATACATAATTGGCATGCAGCCCTGTACTTCACTGTTAATGTGACTTACTTTAAAATCACCAAAACAATGATGAAACCTAGAGCTGGGATCAGAATTGGACTGGGCAGGAGCTAGGGATCAACCAAAGACAGGAGTCATAGTGAACAAAATCACATGTTGTAAAGAAGAAAAATGTGGATAACTAAATCCTGATAAATGAATAACTATCTCTGCCAAAAAGATCGGTTAGATTTAAGTTTTTATAATTCTAGTACAACTGAATGTGAAAAGTACATAGGTAAATTTTCTGTTTCAACTGGAAAATTAAGGGTATGAAAAATGACCATGCCTAACTATGGAACTTGTGTATAATGATGCCCGTGGATTGACTTTGATTCGTTATGCATATATATGATGGCTTCAGTTTCAATGCCTAAAACCCAAACAGCTAAAACAGTTTACAGGAAACTCTCGATTTACCGGCACCTAAATAACCGGAAATCTCTGTTAACTGGCAAAATTCAGGAGTAGGTCCAAGTAAGTTTAACTTCATATTAGTGGCCGTTCCTGGATCTGTGGCTGTGAAACCAGGGTCCCTGCACTTGTTGCTAAGCAACAGGGAAACCTGGATTTGTTGCTGTGTACGGAGCTCTGGTACCTTTTACTATAGCGCTCTGTAATCCGGACTTTTTGATAAACCGGCACCACGCCAGTCCCATCGGAGCCGGATAAAAAAGTTTCCTGTATTTAACTTAACATTTACAGATTTTGCACTGGATCTAATTTTACTCCTGGGTTACACAGCACCACCAAGTTCAGTTGTCATGTCACACTTCTATTCCATTACAGGAAACTTTGTGCTATCCGGCACCCACGGGACAGAGCTGCTGCCGTTGCCTCAAAACTTCCATACTCTCCAGAGTTAATGTTGAGAGATACGGAGATTCTTATCTCCATATTTGCCAACAAACACTGTTGCTTAGCAACAGCTTCTAAACACTCGGGTGTGGCCCTAAAGCTCTGTAGCTGAAGCTGTTGCTATAGCTACAGACCTTGCACAGCTTGACTGTTCAAACAAAGCAAAAAAAACGGCTGCTGATTTTTGCCGGTGGCTCCAGATTGCCGGATAGCTCACCTCTGGATAGCACAAAGTTTCCTGTAATTTGAAAGGTTCAATAATGGTAACCATGATATAATATACATGCAGAGCCAAATTAAGAATTCTTGGGGGGGTCCTCCGCACCCCCTGCACAACTACCCCCCAATCCATTAGAACACAAGTGTGTAATAAAATTCATGAAGAAATAGGCCCGTAGAATGCTTACATACTGCGTTAATATTAAAGTAAATCATATCACAATACACTATACTTTTTTTTTTGGAAATATACTATACTTAAATGAAACTAAAATAATGGTTGTATGCAGTTGTCCTGTGTTAAGGTGAGTTTTACTAGGGACCCATAGGCCCATGCATTAATCCGCCCCTGATTCAATGAAAACTACAGGATATATTTACCAATCCAATGATCCCAATGTGGATTTGTGCCTGGCAAGAGTGCTGCATACCCAGGTCTTCAACTTGCGTTTCCTTCGAGTATGGTTCTCCATTGGGATCAGTGAATTTAACCACATGTTTAAGAGTGCTATGGCTAACTGATTATATGGATAGCACTGATTAGAACTTTTTGTAAAGAAAGCTCTGTTTTCTTTGTTGATTGATTCAGCATTTACTTGTTTTAATAAACTCTTAAGTTCACAACGTGAAACCAAACAGTCATATATAGATAGGAAGGCAGGTGTTTCCCTTGCATACAAGTAATGTTTGGCTTAAAATAAAACAGTCACACAGTACCATGCTGCTCTGGGATATTGGTCACACAGCAGGAAGGATAATAAATAAGTCTGGGCATTGGTAATGATGAGGAATCATTGATGTAAATTATACTCACTCTTGGTGATGGGGGTCCTGGGAAAAGTGGACTAGTCTCTCATTACTGCCAGGCCCAGGAGTGTTAATCTGGAAAAGGGAAACAAATCGCTCAGAAGAGTCCATGATGTATGCAGAGCTGTCAGAGCCAAAGATACAATGATCTTCTGTAGAGAGACTACATCCCACCTATGGAGGTGAATATTTATCCTAGTAATGAAAAGGCTAGCAGTCAACCAAGATACAGTATACAAGTACAGCTGAAGAATTTGACTAGAGTGCTCCTGTCTTTTATTACTATTGCCTCTTTTGTGTCAAGAACAATTTTCTTCATTCCTTATTTTGCATGTTTGGAAACAATGGCCCAGAAATTCGGGTCTCCACGGGTGAGTATGCACGGGGTACTCACCCGTAAGCCCAATGGAAGTGCCGGTTTTGTGCATGCACTGAAAGGGGCTGAGAGGTGGAATGCGTGCGCAGGAGAGGCAGCGCGTGCGCATCGAACTTACGTTTTTTTTGCAGGTTTTCCCAGAAGGGTAAGTCTCCAACAGTTACACTTTAAAAAAGCAGGCGCAAGGCCTGCTTTTTACAAGGTAAGTGGTGAATTAATTAAAATTGAAACATTTTTTCCACAGGTTTATTATTTTTAAATACTTTAAGGAAAGGCAAGTTTATTTTCAGCCCCGTTAGAAAATGTAATAATTTTTTTCACAAATTTAAATTATTGTTTAAAATAGTTATTTCATGTAATTTATAGTTTATTTTAAAGATGTGATTTAAAAAAAAAATTATTTGAAGATTTAGTGATGTTTTGGGGCTTATGGTATTTATAGGTTTGACAGGTCTTCCTGTCAAACTTATGAATGAAGCATTCCCTGCTGCCATTGGCTCTCCATGGCCCACGTGATCCCAGGGGACGCATCGAACTAACTGCGCCCCTGGGATACGCAAGCACTGCGCGCCGGCAGTTGGAGGAGGCCCAGGATCAGAATCCCACGCGGGCCCACAGCTCAACGACCGGTGCGCTAGGTAAGTGCAGGTCAGGGGCTTGCACCCGCGGGAAGCCCCCGACCCGAATTTCTGGGCCATTATATGAAATTTCAATTTAACAAATATATTTTTTAAGAAAACAGCTACCAAGACAAAAATCCCAACGAGCTTGCTTAAGAGCTATTTGTCTATTAGGTTTTACATGTTTATTTCGGTAGTATCTATTAAATCTGATTACCCTTTTTTGGTATGCATCAGAACATCTGAATTTCCTGTTTCCTCAACAAAGTACTATCTAAGCCCCAGTGTAAGGAACAATGGAACTTAGCTCGAGGATAAGATTTTCTATTCCTGAAAAAAAATTCTTTCTATTTCATTAAATCCTTGGGAAATGATAACTTGTCACTGTCTATTCAAGGCACAGTATCCTTTTAAGTTAGTTTTCCTGAACTTACTACTTTTAAAAACACAACTGAATTAAATTAAATCTTATGCAGTTCATAAAATAACAATTAGCTGATCTCAAAATGAACTACAAGTGATGCTTAATCCAGATCTGACCCCTTTCTCTTGCACAAAATAGTGGTTTGGAGCTGAGAAAACCATGTGACTTCTTAATGAGGATTAAAACTGTAAGGTATTTGTTAGATATTTAAAAAAAAAATACAATTCTGTACATCAAGTGGTGCAGCTGAGATTTGTTTTATTTGGGGGGGGGGGGGGGGTTGGAGAACAATGATGTGATAAATGAATGTCTCATGTTGATGAAATATACCCTAGAATGCCTGCAAACTGATTTCTATTTTAGCTGCAAACAATATTTTTTTTAGCCAAGCAAATAAACAATCTCATGACCTAAGTGCAGAATCTTTTCCTTTTTTAAAAAAAAATCCGCAGAAGAGATTTTCATTCTGTATCACTGGCTAGAATTCCTGGAACATATTAATCCATTTTTCACACCATGATGGCAAGACGAGCAGTCCATGCATGTTTCACACCGAGTTAAGGGTTCATGATCGCATTATCTCATGGTGGACACAAAGTTTTTATTCAGTTGCATAGTATAGAATGTGTGGAGGGAGAGTGCATCCCTCTACTCACACTGCTGACTGGTTTTTCTACACAGTACTAATTCTGTTTACTGACATGACATCATTAAAACATTATATAAATTCTAGAAAATATTTTTCCTTGCATGGCAATTTTGTGATTTCCTACCATCAGTGTGACAAAAAACATAGAATTAGTCAAACCAGTGCTATGCAATCAAACAACATAATGTGAATGTAGTAATCTTTCGTAGTTGGAAAGAAAACGGTTTGGTATTCCTCTTACAGTGACAATTCTACCTTAAATTTTGCTTTTACCTTTGAAAATGTATGGGCTGAATTTTGCCGCCGCTTGGAGGGCGGGTTCGGAGGCGGGTCCACTGTCAAAATAGCAAAGATTGACAGCGGGTAGGGAAACACACGAGTCTCACAGATGTCGGGTCTGTCGGCGCTGAACAGACCTGACACCAAGCGGCGGGGGAGGCTGTTCACATCATTAAATGGGTTGTTAACATCCAATTAACTGTTATTTTAAGCCTACATTTCAATTTTACATCCTCCCACATGGTTTACCCGCTGCTCGGGGAACACATTAGCTCAGCATGTCGTGAGTGGATTCAGCATTGAATTATCTCATGACCTGACAGCTGTCAAAGATGTATTAAAGATCCCATGTTACAGCTGTTCACTTTCAAAGCTCAGAAACTGTTGGTTACTGCATTTGGAAGACATTGAGCTTTCTGCGGCTTGCAAGTGTTTGGAGCCAACTCTCTATCCAGCGCCACCTCATTGGAATAACCTCTCTCACCACTGACAGATCGCTTCTGTCATCTCAACCTCACCTGCCATCTAATCCATCAGCATAGTTGCCCTTGAAAATATCTCACCTTGGTCCTCCGAATCACACCAAGATCAGCACCAGGCACACCAGCAGCACCAATAACAACACCAACCTTCTCCGCAATCACCTGATGCTGCACAGGACAGAGGGCATCAGCACCCGACCACATTGCTGCCCAGGATGCCAGGGATGGCCTCACCATGGCCAGATTTACTTCACTTGATGCTGTAAATCTGGATGTCAAATGATGCGCCAGGTTGCCACCATCCCACACCAACACCATAAAGCATCCCTACAATGCCCAAGCCATTCCTTTCACACTCGTCACCATTGCGGGGGGGGGGGGGGCGTGAACCCTTATGTCTCACCATTCACTACAACTCACTAAGCCACTTCCAAAGGTGCACACAAATCTGTCCAAGAACTCAAAGTGCTGAAAATAAAGATTTTAATGTTTGACAGCACATTACCAGAAACTTCACATGAACATTGGCTAAACCATCCAAGTGCCTACCCTTGTGTGTTGTTAGTTGATATGCTTGCAGTAGGATGAGGATGAGTGTGAGAGGTGGCTAGTGAAATGGGGAAGTGATAATGTAGATAGAGAGGGATGGGTGGAAGTACAAGGTAAGTTGGTGTGAGTAAAGATGTGCAGGAGTAGGGTAGGGAAGGCAGAGTGATGTGGATGTGATGAGTGGCACAGCAGGATGAGATCGAGTGTGGCTTGGCAGTAACGTATCGTGATCTACTGAGATCATTGAAAGGCTTGCGCCACTGCAGCCTGGTCCTCCTGAACACAACCCATGCTTGTGCCCTCCTGTGCAATGTGCAACCAGGCTGCGTTGATCTCCTGGGGAAGTCTCTTCCGCCCATGGGAAAGGAAGAGAACCTCCCTGCGTTCTGCGACTCCCTCCATAAGCATATGGAGGGAGTCATGGGAGAGCCTGGGTGCAGCCGTGCACCTCTGTGCAGTGCTTGTCAGTGTTTGCAGCATCTCAATGCTGTAGAACACTGACAACAGAACTGTCAAAATCAATTTGGACATGGCCCCTTTAAGGAAACCAGCTGATAACGCATCATCAAATGACGTCATCAGACCCACTTCCTTTTAATTGTCCGGGAACCTTGTAGGACTGGCTTAGCAAGCCCAATCATTGTAAAATTACTTGGAGAGTGCGGGCTGCAGTAGGCAGCGGGCTGGGACCGCGTCACCGACCCCGGCCGCCCAGGACCCACCTCAGTTTCAATTTGACTTATTGATTACATACCAAAGTTAATAAATTACAACTATTGCATAGGCTGTATTGTGAAGTACAAACCCTACTGACCAATTATTCAAGAGTTGTACCCTGATCGTTTTCTCTGATGACCATTGAGAACTTTAGCCACTATTGCAGAAGCTATGCACAATACAGGTATAAGCGTACTTTCTATTTCTGTGGTGCTCGAGGTCAATTTTACAGTAAGAATTTAGGCCTACAGTAGTACCTTGCCAAAACAAAAGTGCCAGTGAATGCAAACTTTAACATGGATCATTTTATTTTACAAGTATATTTGATTACCATATTTGGTCACATCAAGTCAAAGATTCCAATGAACGAATCAAAACAACTAGATATAAAACCACTACTTCCCTTTGCACTCTGACATTCCAGGTCAGAAAAGCAAGCTGGGTATTTGAACAGTTTGCCCTGTGCAAAAATTAGGGAAATGCCGTAACTGTTAAGCAAATGAAAAATATTCACTACAAAAAGGAAAAGACAGACTCACTTGCATCCTCAAGTCAAAACAATTTCTGAAACTGTTTAATGTACTGTCCATTGTCTACATTTTATTCTACCTAAAGGTTCACTTTCATAAATACAATCATTAAATTAAATTCCCAACAATACATTTACTGTTGTGCATATATATAACATCATACCATTAATATAATTGCAAGTGCTGCTGCAATTACATAAATGACTATAAAAAGTGTGATCAATTGCCTTTTGAGGATGTGAAATAGTTTTATTTGTCTCAACCATGTAAAGCTTTAAAAGCTAGCTTGTACTATATACGTATATTAGTCTAATAAAAGCCTTCATCTTGCCTCTAACTACTGTCCAACCGAAGTGGGTGTACTATTTCCCTTGTCTAAATTATTTCTAATCTAAATTCATAAAATTAGAAATTATTTTCTTAATCCATCATTCATGGCTCATTTCATTTGCAGGCGACAGCAAAGCATTACATTTCTCCACTGAATAACTGTATACAAATGTTTTGTGACCTATAAGATTATCAGTATGAATATAAAGATAGATATAATAATTCAGCACTAAATATTAATTCCTTTTGCTGACTAGCCATGAGTATGGCATGCGAACGACAAATTTACTTTTTATATTTAGCAGTATTCAGTCCACTCCAAAACCAGGGGGGCGCGAGGGGGAGAGATAAGTTTACTGCATTAGTTAAAGGCAGACAAACTATAAAGTTATCTTTAAAGCATTTCAGTGCTATTACCGGGGCTGGGTGATAAGTAACATTAGAGAATGCGTAAAGAAACAAAATGAGTAATTTCATGATGCTGTATTTGCAGTTAAATACAGTTACACAAAGTATAGAAAATGAATTAATATTATGGGATGAGCTAGCCAATGCCACATAAATCTTATGAACTAAAAAATGGTTTCCATATTTTTCAAACATAACAGTATTGATTTTCCCCCCAGAATTATTATGCAATAAGTCAAGCTGAAGATATTCCATGGTAGAAATAAAGGGGTGGGAATCAGGAGACCTCCACTGTGAGTTAACCATCCCAGCATTGTGAGGAACAATAAATTTCAACAGAATGAAAAGGGAAGCTTGACTGCTTTTATCATATGGTGGAGAGGAAATCATAATTGAGTTTCACCAGGAGTTTATGAGCTGATTTCAGAATCAAGTTTGTAGGTGATTCCTGTACACTGCAAATATTTTAAAACAGCAAAATAAGTTAGATGCATTTCATTTTGACAATGCATCAGTTATAAATTTACTTACACTCAGAATATTAAGATATGAAATACTGCAAGTCGGTCTCCCAATCATGGGTTTGACACTTGGGGTTGACTATTATTCACTATTGCTTGCCTCAGTTGGATGGGTTTTGTCAATTTCCAAACAAAGTGCCAGGTCAGCTGTTTTTTTGGGGGGTGGGTGGTCGAAGAGGGGATACGGGTAAGCTATTGGGCGGAAGAAAAATAATGAGTAGAAATCCAGCCTGAAATACTTATTCAGTTGGTAGGTCAGAGCATGGTATTGACAACAGTTTTGGAAAAATCAGCAGCCATCTTACTGGAGTTCATGCAAGTTATGGTCTCATGTATTTCTCTTTAATATTATTTTACTTTGCTTCTTATTTATAATTCTGATGCGATTTCACTGTGGCATGACTGTAAAGGATAACTATGTTGATGGATAATGAGACAATCTGTATGTCATATTTCTTTATGGTGATGATGATGTGGGGTTGCACTGATGAATTCAGTGTGTTTTGGGAATAAGGAAAGTCACGTTAAAAAATCACTTGTGGGAGAGGGCTACTATGTTGCATCATAGAAGCAATACAAGATTTACATTACAAAGAGTTTATAATATACTTGAACTTTTTTTTACATAAACAGCAGCTAATAGGGCAGAATACATACATGAGAAAAACTGATGTTTAATGATATTATGGCCCAGAAATTCGGGTCTCTACGGGTGAGTACTCATGGGGTACTCACCCGTAAGCCCAATGGAAGTGCTGGTTTTGTGCATGCACTGTGCATGCGCGGGAAACAGACACTTTTGTTCCCCTGAAAGAAGGGGTTCAGAGGTGGAACGCGTGCGCAGGAGAGGCAGCGCGTGCGCATCAAACTTATGTTTTTTTTTGCAGGTTTTCCCGGGAGGGTAAGTCTCCAGGAGTTACACTTTAAAAAAGCAGGCGCAAGGCCTGCTTTTTACAAGGTAAGTGGTGAATTAATTAAAATTGAAACATTTTTTCCACACTTTTATTATTTTTAAATACTTTAAAGAAAGGTAAGTTTATTTTTAGCCCCGTTAGAAAATGTAATTAATTTTTTCAAAAATTTAAATTATTGTTTAAAATAGTTATTTCATGTAATTTATAGTTTATTTTAAAAATGTGATATTTAAAAAAATTTATTTGAAGATTTAGTGATGTTTTGGGGCTTATAGTATTTATAGGTTTGACAGGTCTGTCAAACTTATGAATGAAGCATTCCCTGCTACCACTGGCTCGCCATGGCCCACGTGATCCCAGGGGACGCATCGAACTAACTGCGCCGGCAGTTGGAGGAGGCCCAGGATCGGAATCCTACGCGGGCCTACAGCAGAACGGCCGGCGCGCTAGGTAAGTGCAGGTCGGGGGCTTGCACCCGCGGGAAGCCCCCGACCCGAATTTATGGGCCAATGTTAGTGCAGGCCATATATGTATCATTGTGCAAAATATTTGGAATGAACAATAAATAATTAACATTTATTTCTTGATCTAATCCCTAAATTCCTTGATGTTTGTAGTCTGCAAAAACTTATCAAAAGAAAAACTTACTTGCAAACAGCCATTTTTTAATTAGTGTAGAAACTTTGGCAGGAAAAATCGTAGAGCAAGTTATTATCTTAATGGCAAGAAACTGGAAAGTACTGAAGTACAAAGAGATCTGGGGGTCCTGGTGCACAAAACTCAAAAGGTTAGTATGCAGGTGCAGCAAGTGATTAAGAAGGCCAATGGAATGTTGGCTTTCATTGCTAGGGGGATAGAATATAAAAATAGGGAGGTATTGCTTCAGTTGTACAAGGTATTGGTGAGACCGCACCTGGAATACTGCGTACAGTTTTGGTGTCCATACTTAAGAAAGGACATACTTGCTCTCGAGTCAGTACAAAGAAGGTTCACTCGGTTAATCCCAGGGATGAGGGGATGGACATATGAGGAGAGGTTGAGTAGATTGGGACTCTACTCATTGGAGTTCAGAAGAATGAGAGGCGATCTTATTGAAACATATAAGATTGTGAAGGGGTTGGATCGGGTGGATGCGGGGAGGATGTTCTCGATGATGGGTGAAACTAGAACTAGGGGGCATAGTCTTAGAATAAGGGGCTGCTCTTTCAAAACTGAGATGAGGAGGAACTACTTCACTCAGAGGGTGGTAGGTCCATGGAATATGCTGCCCCAAAAAGCTGTAGAAGCTACATCATTACATAAATTTAAAACAGAAATAGGCAGTTTCCTAGAAGTAAAAGGAATAAAGGGTTATGGAGAGCGGGCAGGAATTTGGACATGAGCCTAGGTTCAGATCGGTCATGGCCCTGTGGGTAGCGGAGCGGGCCCAGGGGCCGTGTAGCCTGATCCTGCTCCTATTTCGTGTGTCTAATTCTGTTAGATTCAGGAGATGGTTCTGTGATAGTGGATTGGCAGTTAGGATCAGATCAGCCATGATCTTATTGAATGGCGGAGCAGGCTCGAGGGGCCGATTGGCCTACTCCTGCTCCTATTTCTTATGTTCTTAAACAGTTCAGTTAAAATATCTGAAATTGATCAATGCATTTGATTGAGTAAACTACTGTTTATATTCCAATTGAAACTGATTTTCCACTGCTTCTAAGTCTACACAACTTCACATTTATCAAAGGAGATCAATTGTCCAGGCTCCAGTAAATGTTTTTCATGCTGAAATCATTTATCTGCTTTCATTACGGTGCGAGATGATTTTCTCATCAATCTCCATGATCAATTTATCATTGTACCTGTAAATCAAGATTTGTCTCATAAATTCATTTCTACATAAATTATTTCCAGGTACAAAAACACTGCATTTGCAAGAAAGAACTGGAACACGATTTTTGTTACACTGCATGTAGAAAAACTTTGAAGTATATTTTAGTGAGCTGTCCTTTTTATTGTCCGTGTGTAATACCACTTTGGCAGTAGCACTGTTGCTATCCGTGACAACACTTTAGAATTAAAGTGCAAGCTAGTAACTACCACTGATTGAGCAGTTTCATAATGTAGGTCTTGAGAGTAATTACTTTTTTGGTATAGATTTTACTTTTTTTTATACCACAGAGCGTTCCCTTTGTAATCTACAATATTTCCCACATGTCCTTTCTCAGAATATGCTCATACCGCAGTGCAATTCAATGTTCATTCCATGTTTTCTCTACACTGAACACTGTACTGTGAAAATACTTTCCAAATAAACTCACTTGAATGCAACACACCATTAAGGTTTTTTTTCCTATGGCCCACTAGCACAAGTAAGCATTTTTCTCCTATTTTGGCATATTGGCTTAAGTAAATCAATTCACCTCCAACCTGGATTTGAATCTAGAGCAGACAGATCATTCTCTGATTCTTATGAGAAGCCTTACAAGCAGCAGACTTTTTTCTTTAAATGTTGCTTCTGCAAAACTTCATTTTGAACTGGTGAGATGCAAACTAGTTTATCCAATCATGAATTTCTTTCAGGACTCTGAATTCTCTCATTGAAATTCAAATTTGAAGCACTGGATGTATTGAAATCTCAAGAGTTTCCAACATTGTACTGAACATGGTGTTATTGAACATGAAATATTCCCCCAAAGTACATTTAAATTATATTTGAATTAAAAGTTCACATGGGAACACCACAGAAGAAGCTGCTCTAATGGCATGGCTTGAAATAAATAACCTCATGATTCACAACTGTCTCAAAATTCTCTTTCTTCTCCCACAAAAAAACATGCTCCTTCAAGAGATTACTGTCTACTGTATACACAAGATACAGATCTTTTACCATACTTGTAGATGACACTCTGAAAGTAGAAACACTTTCTATTGTAGTGTATGTGTTAGAACATTTTAATTTGAGAACCCTTTTAGTACTGAAAGAAACAAAACACAAGAGGGCCAATTCTTTGATGATGCACTCACGCACAACCATGAATTCTGTGTGTGTATTGTAGATTTGAGCAAGTAGGCCCTGTAATGATATCAGCAAATAGTGATGGTATTTGTCTGTTTGATTATTTATGCCTTACCAGCATATTTGCCTGATTGATTATTTATGCCTGACCAGCAGAGGGCATGTGAGAGACAAGCAGTTTAGTTTTAGTTTAGTTTTAGATGGATCTCTAAGATGGTGTCTCCTGTAATGCTGTTAACAGAGTTGAACAGACTTTAGATTAAAACACATTCTCTTTCATGAATGTGTCATCATTGAACCCACATACAAATCAATACATGGTGTCAGAAGTGATTGAAAGAGATGAAGAGGAAAAATCTGAAGTTAGCAACTCGATGAGATAGTGGCAAGTAAGCTACCCAGCGAAATCAGCTCTCCACATATTAGCAAGCCAAAAGAGAACATCGTTACTTACCATTGGAGAATAGCTAACGAAGTGAAAAATGGAAGGTTTACACCCACCGGCGAAGCTTCAGTTGACAGGTAATGTGGCTGAAAATTGGAGGAGGTTCAAACAACGTTTGGAGTTGTATTTATCAGCAATCGGAGCTGACGAGAAAAGTGATAAAATGAAAGCGTCAGTGTTCTTACATGTCATGGGTGATGAAGCGCTGGAGGTGTATAATAACTTCACATTCGCTGCTGATGGAGACAAAATGAAGCTAGATAAAATAATGGAACAGTTTGAGGCCTACTGCATACCTAAACGTAACGTGACGTTTGAGAGGCACAGATTTTTCACATGTGTACAGAAAACGGGAGAGACTATTGATCAGTATGTGACTGAACTGAGAAACCGAAGCAAAACATGTGAATTTGGGGGACTGACAGACTCGCTGATAAAAGACAGACTGGTGTGTGGTATTCCTGATAATGGTCTAAGGGAAAGACTGCTAAGAGAGCAAAATCTAGACCTGGGAAAAGCCATAGCACTGTGTTGGGCTACAGAGACTGTGAAGTCGCAGGCAAAGGAGCTGTTCAGTGACAGTAGCTGCAACGTGGATGCAGTGAGTAAGAACGGACACAAACCGTGTAACAAAAAGAGCGCCAATGTGAAAAAAGAGGCATGGCCAGCGAACAAAAATGAAAGGGGCAATCGAAAGTCATGTAGTCGATGCGGTACACAGCATCCACCAAAAAATTGTCCAGCATATGGTAAAAAATGCAATAGTTGCAACAAAAACAACCATTATGCCCATTGCTGCAAGAACCAAGCGCAACAAAGCAAGGTCCATGCAGTAGATGAAAGCGAGAAAGAGGAGTTCAATGTGGATGTTGTGTCTGAAAACAAAAAAGAAAAAAGAGACTGGATGTTGACACTAAAAGTGAATGACATACATATTCCATTTAAATTGGATACTGGAGCACAAGTTAATGTGATATCAGAGACTGATTTTAAGAAAATTAGACCCAGACCAAAGATACATGGAATAAAAGTGAAAGTGACAGGATACTCAGGTACTGATATACCAGTGAAAGGAAGATGCATTGTCAAAGTGACACACAAGGACAGAGAGCACACGCTAGCATTAATCGTGGTGCCAAAGGATGTGCAGGCCATACTAGGTTTAAAAGCCTGTGAGAGACTGAACCTGGTAGAGAGTCCTTGTTGTGGAAAGCGAAGGAGAGACAGTCTATGATGAACTCATGAAAGAGTACAACGACCTATTTAAGGGTCTCGGCTGCCTTCCAGGAGAACACACGATCAGAGTAGATAAAAGTATGCCAACGGTCATACATCCATGCAGAAAAGTCCCGTTTGCTCTTCAAAAGCAACTGAAGGCAGAGTTGGACAGGATGGAAAGCCTGAACGTGATTCAGAAGATAGATGAGTCAACTGAGTGGGTGAGTTCCCTCGTTGTTGTGGACAAAAAGAATGGAAAGCTCAGAATTTGCCTGGATCCAAGAGATCTAAACAGAGCAATAAAGAGAGAGCACTTCAAGCTTCCTACACGTGAGGAAATCATGGCACAGTTTGCAAATGCAAAGTATTTCAGCAAGTTAGATGCATCATCAGGATTTTGGCAGATGAAACTGGACGAAGCAAGTTCAAGACTGTGCACGTTCAACAGTCCATTTGGCAGATACAGATTCCTAAGGTTACCATTTGGCATTGCCTCAGCTCCTGAAGTGTATCACAAAACTATCCATATGATCTATGAGCATCTGGAGGGAGTTGATACATCAATGGATGACATCATAGTATAGGGAACCACGAGAACTGAGCATGACGAGAGACTGAAAAAAGTGCTGGAAGCAACAAGGAAAACAAACCTGAAGCTGAATAGAGAGAAATGCCAGCTCGGGGTGACAGAACTGACATTCGTGGGAGATATCCTTAGCAGTGAGGGCATCAGACCAGATCCCAGAAAGGTGTCCGCCATTGAGAATATGCCAAAGCCACAATGCAAAAAGGACGTGCAGAGGTTTAATGGAATGATCAACTACATGGGTAAATTCATATCCAACCTCTCAGAAAAGATGGCGCCACTGAGAAGACTAACTGAAAAGAACATAGAATGGGAATGGAATCATGAGCATGAGAAGTCATGGAGCGATCTAAAGAAACTGCTCACAGAGGAACCAGTTCTGAGGTTTTATGACCCAGCGAGACCCATCAAGATATCATCAGATGCATCACAGAGTGGGCTCGGTGCCGTTCTTCTGCAAAAATATGACTACTGGCAACCTATTGCATATGCATCGCGCTCAATGACAGACGCGGAGACGCGATATGCTCAAATAGAAAAGGAGCTGCTCAGCATCACATACGCCTGTGAAAGATTTCACCAGTTTGTGGCAGGACAAGCAATCAGTGTAGAGACTGACCATAAGCCCTTGATTGCATTGTTCCAAAAGCCACTAAATGGATGTCCGCTTAGAATACAAAGAATGATGATCAGGCTGCAACGCTATACACTGAATGTTGCGTACACACCGGGTAAGCTGATGTATACAGCAGACACGTTGTCCAGAGCTGCTGACCCAAGTGAGCCCGCAAACATCAAAATGGATGAAAAAGTGAACGCCTACGTGGACATGATCACAAGTGCACTGCCCATAGCAGATGCAAAAATGGAGCTCATAAAGACTGAGACAAACAAAGATGAAACACAGACGACTGAGGAAAAGCATCTTGGATGGATGGCCCAACATGAAGCAAGACTGCTCACCTGACATGGCAGAGTACTGGAACTGCAGGGCGGAACTATCAGTGGTCGAAGACATCATCTACAAAGGAAGTAAAATAGTTATCCCAAAGAGTCTGAGAAAAGAGATGCTAAAAAGAATCCATGGAGGACATCTGGGAATCGAAAAGTGTAAGAAAAGAGCACGAGAGGTGATGTACTGGCCACGAATCAACCAAGATGTGACAAATGAGGTGTCAAACTGCACAATATGCCTGAAATATCGAGCAAGCAATCCGGTAGAACCACTAAAGCCACACCCAGTGCCAGACAGACCTTACCAGAAGGTAGGCGCTGACCTATTTGTATGTCAAGGGAAGGACTATCTTGTAGTCACAGACTATTACTCCCTGTATCCAGAGGTTTGTAGACTGTACACCACCACTGCAGATGCTGTGATAACATGTATGAAAGCCATATTCTCCAGACATGGCGTGGCAAGCGAGGTCTTCACAGACAACGGACCCCAGTTTTACAATGCAAGTTTCCGACACTTTGCCAAAGAGTGGGACTTTGTCCACACAACGTCAAGTCCTCACTTTCCACAGTCCAATGGACTGGTGGAAAAATCGGTCCAGTGAAAAGACTGATGTACAAGGCAAAAGACAGTGGAAATGACTTCTACCAGAGCATGCTTGTATACCGCACAACACCGCTCGAGTGTGGTATGTCACCAGCCCAACTCCTTATGGGAAGTCTGCTAAGGTCAAACCTACCCATCCCGGAGAACCTCCTGAAAACAAAAGAGGGGGAGAAAGTGAGGAAGTTCAAAGAACAACAGAAAGAAAAGCAAAAGTACTACTATGACAGAGGAACACAAAACTTAACTGAACTCCACAGTGGTGACCAAGTAAGGTTCAAAGACAAAACAAACATATGGACTGAGAAGGGAACTGTCCTGAGTGAAGTCCAACCAAGATCATACACCATTCAGACAGATGAGGGTGCTGTTCTGAGAAGAAATCGTCAGGATCTTCTCATGGGACCAGCCACAGCAGGTCAAAAGACTGACACTGTTGAACAACCTGATCACACAGCAGGTCAAAAGACTGATACTGTTGAACAACCTGATCACACAGCTGAGAACTCATCATCTGAGGCAACAACTCAGATTCAAGGACAATCAATCAGAAAATCCTCAAGACACGTGAAGCCTCCTGAGAGACTCATTGAGCAAGTTTAAGGACTATTGTTATAGAAGGAAGTAATGTTATCTTATTCTTTCTTCAAGTTCTAGTGTATTTACATATTTCATGTGAACACACAAAACAAGGTTAAAAAACCTTGATAATGATAATGATAATGTAAGTTCATTAAGTGTTACAGTTAAAATGCAGAGTAATACAAAGAAAACATGTTGTTAGCTAAAAGTAAAATACTTTTGTTTTAAGAAAGGGAGATGTAATGATATCAGCAAATAGTGATGGTATTTGCCTGTTTGATTATTTATGCCTTACCAGCATATTTGCCTGATTGATTATTTATGTCTGACCAGCAGAGGGCATGTGAGAGACAAGCAGTTTCGTTTTAGATGGATCTCTAAGATGGTGTCTCCTGTAATGCTGTTAACAGAGTTGAACAGACTTTAGATTAAAAGACATTCTCTTTCATGAATGTGTCGTCATTGAACCCACATACAGCACAACCATGAATTCTGTGTGTGTATTGTAGATTTGAGCAAGTAGGCCCCAGCACTTGCATCACTGCATTCCTGATTCTGCGGTTAAAATGATTGTTTCTTTGAAGGTTTGAAGACTTTCTTCTATCCCCGAATTTAATGCAGACGAAGGTAAATTTATCCCATAATGAATTCCTAGTTTTTTTTGCAGAACCTGAACAGTCATTTCAGGATTGGCTTGCTTGGGCCTGATGTGGGCCACCTGAAGCGATTCGTGGTTGAGGAGGATTTACAAGAGGTGGCACAGGGATCCACTGCTCTCTCTTTTTATGTTGTGGCTATGCAAATGTGCCAACATGGAGGTAATCAGATAGTAACTGTTATACTTCCCAGCTTGGAGTCCCTTCTGTTGGCAGGCTTCTCAACGCAATGCCAGCGTCATTAGACTCTACTTACATATTGTGTCCTCAACCAAAGGATGGGCAAACACTTGAAGGCACTGTAAACATGAGATCTTGCCATCTGTTTTAATCTTGTGTCGCATTTCTGCAGAAGATAACAAATTAAATGCTTGGAATTTATCAAAAAAGCAATTGGAATGCACACAATTGCTAGCCTTGTTTGGTATTAATCTTGAGCTGAGGAAGTGAGTTTCATCCATTTACTCTACTCTACATTATGTTGATTGGACACACCTTGAATCATGTGTACAGTTGGTGTACAAGTCGGCGCCTATGGCTGCCTGGCTTATTAAATGCATCAGGTCCAACTTACTAGGGAAACAAAACATACCTCCATATGTCAGGTGGTGACTCTAACCAGGCAGCAACCACTACTGTTGCAGTTTACCAAAATCCTCGTGTCAATCGTGATGCAGTGCTTTGCATGGTACATGTATGCCAGTGTTCTTCAGATTCCTCAGCACTGTATCCCACCTCTGTCAGGTATATTTGCTGTGATTAAGGTGAGTAATATCAGTGTTTGGGAGTGGACCATTTTTTCACTTTTGGCAGTGTCAGCATCAACCATTTCCAGGCCAGGTCCAGAATAAAGTTACTTTTAGTTTGAGACATAATTGAGGAAGATTTCTCTGTGTACTATGTGTACTGAAGTCAGAAGTGCATTATTTCTAAATGTTTTTATGGTTTCATTACACATAGTAGACAGAGGAATTTTCACTGATTATGCCATAATCTACCAACCTCAGAAAAGTACATTCTTCTGCATCAGTAAAACATTTTTACTTGCAATACCATTTTTGTGGTCCAGAATTCTAAGTGAGATTGCCAATTTAGTGCAGAATGATTGCAGTTTTATTTAGTGGAAATGTCTGTACTAGGAACTAGGTTAAGACATTTTAAAATACATTCTTAGGATGTGGATGTCACTGCCAAGGCCAGCGTTTACTGCCCATCTCTAGTTGCTCTGAGAAGGTGGCAATGGGCTTTCTTCTTAAATTGCTGCAGTAGCAGTTTGGCACAACTGAGTGGCTTGCTCCTGTTACAGTGGTTCCAAACAATCCATTTTAAATGTATTTAAAAATATATATTTATCACTTTCTGTTTAAACTCCTGGCTGCCCACATGACAAGTTTTTGAATGCAGCCAGGAGCGCTAAGCAATTTCCCATTGGGAGAAAAGAAAAATAAATGGGGGAGTTCACTCCCTTCTACAGAGAGCTGGCACAGACTAGATGGGCTGAATGGCCTCCTTCTGTGTCGTTATGACTCTATGAATTCAGATAAAGAGGTTCTTCAGCTATTTTTATCTCATCCTTCTGGAATACCAAACCGTATAGCATTTGCCATTACAGCATTTAGCTATTTCTTAATCGAGCCGTCGGGTTGAAGGACTTGGAGGAGTCGAGATGTCAGTGTTCAGGTGAGTGATGGGTGCATGAGTGCAAAGGTAAGTGTGTTTGGTGTGTCTAAAGAAGTTTAAATGACCTGTACTTACCTTTACAGCCTTCCTTCCTCTAGGTTTCGGGAGTCCATCATCTAACCGGCACAGAAAGCAGAATGGCTGCGATCTGTCAAAAGTGACAGCCTGCAGCTTTCTGTGCTGGTGAGATTTCCAACTGAGTCTGTGTAGGACTCAGGTTAGAAGTAAGACTGTCAGTGTTTGACAGCTTCAAACAGCTGTGAAACACTGATATTTCATCTGTCAAAAGCTCTTGACAGATGAAATTTCAGTCTGTGATATCACCTGTTGCCAGGTGGCCCTTAATTGGCCTGCTGAGCCCGCTGGGCGGGCTCAACAAGGTCAATCAAGTTAAAATCGCGTGGATTGGCCGCATTTCGATGGAGGCGGGACTACAACCCCGAAAGTTGTAGTCCCGCCTCCTTCCCGACTTCTGAATGAAAATCACCACCTTTAGGTTGACTATCTCTATTTATATACATCCACAAGCTGTCTTTTGTGATGTCTCTTTTCAAGGCTAAGGATTCAGAGCTTTTTATTACATTTTTCCTCATACCTCTTCCCTCCAACAATGGAAATCAACTTCAATTTTAGTGGCCAACAACAACAACTTGTATTTATATAGCGCCTTTAACGTAGTAAAATGTCCCAAGGCGCTTCACAAGAGTATTATAAGACCAAAAACTTGATATCAAGCAAGCCACATAAGGTGAAATTAGGGTAGGTGACCAAAAGCTTGGTCAAAGAGGTAGGTTTTAAGGAGCGTCTTAAAGGAGGAGAGAGGTAGAGAGTCGGAGAGGTTTGAGCAGAGATTTCCAGAGCTTAGGGCCCAGGCAACTGAAGGCATGGCCACCAATGGTTGAGCGATTATAATCAGGGATGCTCAAGAGGGCAGAATTGGGGGAGTGCAAATATCTCGGGGGGTTGTGGGGCTGAAGGAGATTACAGAGATAGGGAGGGGCGAGGCCATGGAAGGATTCGAAAACAAGGATGAGAATTTTGAAATCGAGGCACTGCTTAACCGGGAGCCAATGTAGGTCAGTGAGCACAGGGGTGATGGGCGAACGGGACTTGGTGCGAGTTAGGACACGGGCAGCCGAGTTTTGGATGACCTCAAGTTTACGTAGGGTAGAACATGGGAGGCCATACAGGAGTGCGTTGGAATAGTCAAGTCTAGAGGTAACAAAGGCATGGATGACGGTTTCAGCAGTGGATTAGCTGAGGCAAGGGTGGAGACAGGTGATGTTACAGAGGTGGAAATAGGCGGTCTTAGTTATACCGCGGATACGTGGTCGGAAGCTCATTTCAGGGTCAAATATGACACCAAGGTTGTGAACAGTATGGTTCACCCTCAGACAGATGTTAGGGAGCGGGATGGAGTCAGTGGCATGGACCGAAAACAATGGCTTTGGTCTTCCGAATATTTAATTGGAGAAAATTTCTGCTCATTCAGAACTGGATGTCGGACAAGCAGTCTGACAATTTAGGGACTGTGTAGGGGTCGAGAGAAGTGGTGGTGAGGTAGAGCAGGGTGCTGTCAGCGCACATGTCAAACTGACGCCGTGTTTTCGGATGATGTCGCCGAGGGGCAGCATGTAGGAGGGGGCCAAGGATCGATCCTTGAGGGACACCAGAGGTAATGATGCGGAAGCGGGAAGAGAAGCCATTGCAGGTGATTCTCTGGCTATGATTAGATAGATAAGAATGGAACCAGGCGAGTGCAGTCCCACCCAGCTAGATGATGGTGGCGAAGCGTTACAGAAGGATGGAATGGTCAACTGTGTCAAAGGCTGCAGACAAGTCAAGAAGGATGAGTAGGGTAGTTTACCTTTATCACAGTCACAAAGGATGTCATTTGTGACTTTGATGAGAGCTGTTTCAGTACTGTGGCAACGGCAGAAACCTGATTGGATGGATTCAAACATGGAGTTGCAGGAAAGACGGGCACGAATTTGGGAGGCGACAACACGTTCAAGGACTTTGGAGAGGAAAGGGATGTTGGAGATGGGGCGGTAGTTTGCAAGGACGGAGGGGTCAAGGGTTGTTTTTTTGAGGGGAGCGGTGATGACAGCAGATTTGAGGAAGAGGGGGACAGTACCTGAGGAGAGAGAACCGTTAACAATGTCAGCTAACAAGGGAGCCAGAAAAGTAAATGGGTGGTCAGCAGTTTGGTGGGAAAAGGGTCGAGGGAGCAGGAGGTGGGTCTCATGGACAAGATGAGCGCAGAGAGGTCATGAGGGGAGATCGGAGAGAAACTGGAGAAAGATGTGAATTCAGGGCTAGGGCAGGGTGGAACCTTAGAGGAAGTTTGGCCCGGTGGGCTGGGGAAGGAAGGGAAGTGGCAGAGGCAGCTGAACGGATGGTCTCAATCTTAGAGATAAAGTCGTCCATGAGCTTCTCACACTTGTTGTCAGAGGTGAGGGTGGAGGAGACGGGGGGGGGGAGGGGTTTAAGAAGATGGTTAGCAGTGGAGAGTAGAAGCCGGGATTTATCTTTGC
Organism: Somniosus microcephalus; assembly: GCF_052327205.1. NCBI lineage: Eukaryota > Metazoa > Chordata > Chondrichthyes > Squaliformes > Somniosidae > Somniosus > Somniosus microcephalus. The sequence continues at coordinate 188,336 of NW_028225548.1, read as the reverse complement.
ATTCCAGAATGATTCTGGAATAGTGAGCCATTTTGACAGACGAGAGCAGGACCAGATAATGCTTTATGTGTCCAGCCAAGAGGTATATGTAGTACTCCAGACTGACCAGGGCATTGTACAGCTTCAGCAATGGCTTCTGGGGATTTGAATTCAACTTATTAGGCAACATAACCATCGTATGGCTTCTTGTTATCAGTTAAAAAATGACAATGACACAGGGAGCAGGCCATTTTAGCTGAGGAATGGGGCTAGGTGGAGGGCTATTTTGCGTAAGTAAGGCAGTTTCCAAAGAGAACAAGTTGTAATCTGCCATATATATTATCTCCCAGTGAGAAATTCTGGTGCAAGAAACTGTCCTATATAGAAACCTTATCAAGATCATAAAAAAGCTCCTCACAAGGAGGAAACCGTGGTTTGAGGCATCAGTTGACAATGGATTCGAACTTGGGTCACAGGGTTGTGAGGCAAGTGTTTTAACTAGTGTGCTACTGCATCGCTGTCTTAAACAATTATCTGTAGATGCCCCACTGTCAGATATCAAAGCCTATTGTGTGTCTTATGCCAGAGGTTACAGTGTTTACCAAACCAGAATGTCCTGCAGAACACTGATGTCATTTAACATTATCCAGATACTGATGAGGTTAGAGAAGAAATTCTGCTAAAATGGCACTCGTTTTTAATGAGTTTGCTGTTTGTCATTTGCTACTTAATTGTCCTAATACTGTGCATAAAAATAATTGATAAGAGGATACAACATGTGTCCTTGGCGCACACAATGAGCTGACCTAACCTCATAACAATGGCGTTACAAACGACTGAATGAATCAGGGCTGTGAATTGCTTAAATACAGTCACTCTGACATACATATGATATGTTATTCATGTAATGTAAATGCTGAAAAGTGTCAGTACGTTTTTCATTGTCTATTTTTATGAATAGGATTAAATGTGGGCACATACATCCATGGTGACAAAGCAATACCCAATGGAATCTAGCAATAGGGTTGGATTTATACCACTGCTAAAACACAAGCTTTTGCGACCACTTTCCATTTATATTATGTGTATATAATAGGCCTGAATTTGCGGTCGGTGGCTTCCCATGGGTGGATGTCTCCGAACCGCAATAAATCTACGCACCTACCCGATGGTCCTGGATCCACGGAGACTCGCACTCCTGGGCCTCTACGTGTAGGCCTGCGTAGAGGCCCACATATCCCAGGGGCGCATGCGGTTCACAAGTGTCCCTGGGATCACGTGGGCCGGCCCAACCAATCAGAAAGGGGATTCCCATTATGTTTATGGGGATTCCCATTATGTTTATGGGGATTCCATTTATGTACGGAATCCCCATAAACTTAATAGGAATCACATAAAAAATACATTTTAACAGCACTGAAATTTAAAAAAATCATTACATGTTTAAAATTAAAATATAATTTAATTAAAAATTTAAAAGAAAAATTTAAGTTTAAAAAAAATAAATGTAAACATTTTTCAGAGAGCCAAAAATAACACTTATTTTACATGTTTTTTAATGTTAAAATTATTTAAACATTTGTTTTTAAATATTTATTTTCACCCTTACGCTGGCAAAAGAAGGCCCTATGCCTGCTTTTACCAGACGTAAGAGTTTCATGGGCATTCAGTGGGCAAGAGTTGGGCAAACAGCCCATTTCCCGGGGATGCGGAGAATCTGTCAAGTTCCGGGTTTTCGCACATGCGCAGCCCATGCGTAAACCCGGAACTTGTAAGGCACTTATGGCTGCGTATGCACCGTGTATGCGGTCATAGGCCCCGGAAAATCCGGGCCAGTGAATATACAAACAAAGATGTATGTGCGCGTACACACACAGTCTTTATATATTCTTGTGTTTGATTTACAGATTGATTACTTTTATAATGGCCCGTATTTTCCAATCGGAGACTTCCTGCGTGCGGAGGTCTCCGATCTGGAAAAAAACCTACAAACTTACTTGAGGGCTCTCGAGGTGCGTATAGTTCCGCTCCTGGGCCTCTCCAAACTCGAAATGCGCAGGGCCCACATATCCCAGAGGTGTATGCAGTTCGCAAACGTCCCTGGGATCACGTGGGCCATGGGGAGCCAATAGGAGAAGGGAATCTACCTTCATACACTTGACAGGTAGACCTGTCAAATATATGAATGGAGATCACCCCAAAAACACAGTAAAGCATTAAATAAATTTTAAAAAACCCATCACATTTTTAAAATGAGCTGAAATTACAATAAATTAAATATTTTAAACAAAAAATGTATTTTTTGAAAAAAATAATTAAAGTTTTTTTACAGGGCTAAAAATAAACTTACCTTTTTTTAAAATAATTTTTAAAATTATAAATGAGTGAAATTAATTTTTTTTTTTTACTTTTTTCAACTCTTATGCTGGTAAAAGCAGGCCTTACGCCTGCTTTTATCAGGTGTAAGATTTCTGCAGGCGGAGGTTCTCCAGAAAGCGGAACTATCTGCCCGCAGAGGCCCTTCTCTAGGGCAGGTGTCCGATCTGTCAAGGGCATTCTTGACAGATTGGAAATACCGGTTTTCAGTGGCATTTCCGGTGTCTCTACGGGTGTGTACATAGCTCGTACACACCCATAGGCATCGGAATATACGGCCCAATATATTCTTAAGTAACATTAAACTGCCAATTTTAGCATTAACAGCAGTTACATTATGGCTAACTTTAACATCTTTTTATTTATCTATTTTGCTGAATGTTCTTGGGGAACTGGCTTGCAGGAGTCACTCAGCTTGTCCTTTTGGAAGCTGAATCAATTGAAATGACAAAAATCACCTAAGCAATGTGGTAATTCACTAGCTATTGATAATTCAGCTCAGTGAGATTGCCTCTTTAATGTATTTTGGTATATATAGTTGTCGTAACTGTTGTTATATTGGCAAACATGTCGGCCAATTTCCACACAGCAAGGTCCTACAAGCAGCAATGAGATAAATGACCAATCTGTTCTAGTTGTTGTTGGTTGTGGGATAAATGTTGGCCAGGACACTCCCTGCTCTTCTTGAAATAGTGCCATTGGATCATTTACGCCCAGCTGAACAGACAGATAGCTCAGCTGAAAGACAACGGGCTGAATTTTGTCAGCACTCAAAGTGCAGGTTTGGAGGCGGATCCGCTGTCAAAATCGAAATGATTGACAGCGGGTTGGGAACTCGCTGTGAACCCGCCTCCATGTAAAATTCCAAAGCGTCGGGTCTACGATTTCAGAACAGACCCGACACCAAGCAGCGGGGGAGGCATTTAAGATACTTAACTGCTTGTTTACTGCTGTTTTGCCAGCCTTTTTCTATTTTACCACATTTTTAATGGGGTTCACGTCGTTCGGAGATCACGACAGGTAAGTAGGTCGGGTTTTCTATGTCTCCCCATTGCTTTGAATAGGTGACAGCTGCAAAAGTGGTATGAAAGCTACCGTTTCAGAGCTGGTCACTTTCCAATGTCAGAAGCTTGAGCCTTCAGGCCTTGGAAGACACTTTTGAGCTGTATACAGTTTGGAAGTATTTGGAGTAAACTCTCTATCCACTGTCACCTCCTTGGAGCAAGCTCTCTCACCAATGACAGATCGCTTCTGACACCTCAACTTCAGCTGCCATCTATTCCAGCAACATCGGTGCCCTTGAAAAAATCTCACCTTGGTCCTCTGAATCCCTCCATGATCAGCCCCAACACCACCAACAACAATACCAACCTTCTCCACAATCACCTGATGCTGCACAGGACACAGGCCATCAGCACCCAACAACACTGCTGCCCAGGAGGCCAGCGATGGCATCATCATGGCTAGATTTACTTCACTTGACGCTGTACACCCTGGCTGCCCATGATGCGCCAGGTTAACACCACCCCATACCATCACCATAAAGCATTCCTACAATGACCAAGCCATTCCTTTCACACTCATCACCATTGCGGGGATACCGTTATGTCTCACCATTCACTGCAACTCACTAAGACATTTCCAAAAGTGAGCACAGATCTGTTCAATAAGGCAAAGTGTTGAAAATAAAGATTTCAATGTTTAACAACACATCAACAGAAAATGTACATGAGCATTGCATAAAACACCCAAGAGCCTACCCTTGTGTGTTGTTAGTTGATATGATTGGACTAGGATGAGGGTTAGTGTGATGGGTGCCTCGTGAGATGGGGGAGTGATAATGTAGATAGAGGGGTGGATGTAGGTAAGTTGGTGTGAGTAAGGATGTGCAGGAGTAGGGTAGGGAAGGCAGAGTTATGGGAATGTGATGAGTGGCACAGCAGGATGAGGTTGAGTGTGGCTTTGCAGTAACGTGTCGTGATCTACTGAGATCATTGAAAGGTTTGCGCCACTGCAGCTAGGTACTGAAGTTGAACCCACAACCTTCTGACTTAGAGGCACGATGACACCACTGAGCCAAGCCGACATGTATATATTTTACATTTATTAAAAGCTTGATCTCACCTGGCACGGCTCGAGGGTAATCTTTTTTTTTAGTCGTTCATGGGATGTGGGCGTTGCTGACAAAGCCAGCATTTATTGCCCATCCCTAGTTGCCCTTGAGAAGGTGGTGGTGAGCCGCCTTCTTGAACTGCTACAGTCCCTGTGGTGAAGGTTCCACAGTGCTGCTAGGGAGTTCCAGGATTTTGACCCAGCTACAATGAAGGAACGGCAATATACTTCCAAGTCAGGATGGTGTGCGACTTGGAGGGGAACTTGGAGGTAGTGGTTTTCCCATGCGCCTGCTGCCCTTGTCCTTCTAGGTGGTAGAGGTCGCGGGTTTGGGAGGTGCTGCTGAAGAAGCCTTGGCGAGTTGCTGTAGTGCATCTTGTAGATGGTATACACTGCAGCCACGGTACGCTGGTGGTGGAGGGAGTGAATGTTTAAGGTGGTGGAGGGGTGCCAATCAAGCGGGCTGCTTTGTCTTGGATGGTATCGAGCTTCTTGAGTGTTGTTGGAGCTGCAAGTGGAGAGTATTCCATCACACTCCTTACTTGTGCCTTGTAGATGGTGGAAAGGCTTTGGGGACTCAGGAGGTGAGACACTTGCCGCAGAATACCCAGCCTCTGACCTGCTCTTGTTGCCACAGTATTTATGTGGCTGGTCCAGTTAACTTTATGGTCAATGGTGACCCCCAGGATATTGATGGTGGGGGATTCAGCAATGGCAAAGCCGTTGAATGTCAAAGGGAGGTGGTTAGACTCTCGCTTGTTGGAGATAGTCATTGCCTGGCACTTGTGTTGTCCGAATGTTACCTGCCACTTATCAGCCCAAGCCTGAATGTCGTCCAGGTCTTGCTGCATGCGGGCATGGACTGCTTCATTATCTGAGGAGTTGCGAATGTCACTGAACACTGTGCAGTCATCAACGAACATCCCCACTTCTGACCTTATGGCGGAGGGAAATTTTACTCGGGCTCCTCGATGCCTCACTCGGTCAAATGCTGCCTTGATGTCAAGGGCAGTCACTTCTGGAATTCAGCTCCTTTGTCCATGTTGATCTGGGGTGTGAAGCATGGTTCTGATGTTTAGCTACTTACCTGGCCTGTCCTCTTAATGCCCTTGCTTAGGTGGGGAAGTAATATAAATAAGCATAACATGAGGTCAATTAGAGCTATTTGTTGTTGCAAGTTTCTCCAGATTAACAGCTGCTTGGCTCCTCTGCTTGGGGAGATGTCAGGTTGACAAAACTAGGAGTAACAACGGGTTAGATTTTGCTCACAAAATAATAGTAAGGTTAATGGCGTTCACCATTATTTATGTGCAAATGGTACAGCAACTTCAGGCAAGGGGCAGATTCGTGGTTAAACGCGAATATCCAAAAATTGCTGCCTGAGTTGCAAAAACAGCATCTCGCTGCCTGACTCACCATTGAAATGCATTGAATGGCGTGAAGTTGCTGTATTTATGCGGTAGATACAAACTGAACTCACCACAGAAAGTTAAGTCTTGTCATTTCAAGTGTAAGCACCATTTTATCAATGTGATAAGTGTTAATTACTGCCAATCAACCTCTCTGGCACTGAAAATTAACTATTACAAGTGTGGAGTCTCATTCCTTTACGTATTAATTGCTATTGAAAATTTTTAAAATGTCAAATTAATATTTTATTTTACTTTTCCTTGCTGTCTCTTTCTCTCTTAATCCAATCTTTCTTTCCCTCTCCTTATTTCTCTTTCTGAACCTGATTTTACATTGAATTCACCCACTCTAATTTACATTTCGTCCTAAATCCTTATGCTGTTTCTTTCACAATCCTTCAATCTGATTGATTAAGGAGATACACAGTTGCTTTCCCTGTTCACTCACGTCCCTGATGCCCATTTTCCCTCACTGTGACGTTACAGCTTGCACTTTCAGTTACTTGCCACGCAAAAAATTAAAAAACCTAAACGAGCAAGGGCAAGTCTAACTTACGGCAGATGCTGTTAGATGCACTGCTACAACAAAATCTGGGCCAATATTTAATAAATCATGAGGAATATAGAAAGTGTAATGGAAGGTGAAAAAGGATTAGAATGGTTTAAAAGGATAAAAGACTAGCAGATAACATATAAAATGAAAGAGCTTTTATTAGCATAATAAAAGCATAGAATACTTAGAGAAGGTAGGATTTCCCAGAAACAAAGGGGAAAGTATGGCTATGAAAGATCAAAGTATTGCAGAGATTATTATATATATATAAAATAAATACTTTGCATCAGTTCTTAAAATTATAATGGAAGTAAGAATGTAGGTACACTAAAGGAGGATGTGGATCAATGTTTGGAGATAACTGTAGAAAAGGAATTCGTTCTGAAATCGTTAGCAGAACTCAAGATGGATAAGTCAACAGGCCCTGATGGCATGCACCCCAAGGCTTTTGAAAGAAGTCAGAGAAGAGAGATCAGCGGCCCCAACCACAACTTTTCAATCCTCGTTGGAAATGCAAATTGTGCCAGGCAACTGGAGGGTAATAAATTGAAAACATTTGTTTAAAACAGGAGAGAAAGATTATCCAGGTAATTCTAAATTAGTTAAAACAATTATTATTTTTTTTTTGTTCGTTTATGGAATGTGGGCGTCGCTGGCAAGGCCAGCATTTATTGCCCATCCCTATTTGCCCTTGAGAAGGTGGTGGTGAGCCGCCTTCTTGCACCGCTGCAGTCCACGTGGTGAAGGTACTCCCACAGTGCTGTTAGGTAGGGAGTTCCAGGATTTTGACCCAGCGACGATGAAGGATCGGCGATATACTTCTAAGTCAGGATGGTGTGTGACTTGGAGGGGAACTTGGAGGTGGTGGTGTTCCCAGGCGCCTGCTGCCCTTGTCCTTCTAGGTAGAAGAGGTCGCGGGTTTGGGAGGTGCTGCCGAAGAAGCCTTGGCGAGTTGCTGCAGTGCATCTTGTAGATGGTACACACTGCAGCCACGGTACACCGGTGGTGGAGGGAGCGAATGTTTAAGGTGGTGGATGGGGTGCCAATCAAGCGGGCTGCTTTGTCTTGGATGGTGTCGAGCTTCTTGAGTGTTGTTGGAGCTGCACTCATCCAGGCAAGTGGAGAGTATTCCATCACACTCCTTACTTGTGCCTTGTAGATGGTGGAAAGGTTTTGGGGAGTCAGGAGGTGAGACAACTCGCCGCAGAATACCTAGCCTCTGACCTGCTCTTGTTGCCACAGTATTTATGTGGCTGGTCCAGTTAAGTATCTGGTAAATGGTGACCCCCAGGATGTTCATGGTGGGGGATTCGGCGATGGTAATACCGTTGGATGTCAAGGGGAGGTGGTTAGACTCTCACTTGTTGGAGATAGTCATTGCCGGGCACTTCTGTGGCCCGAATGTTACCTGCCACTTATCAGCCCAAGCCTGAACGTCGTCCAGGTCTTGCTGCATGCGGGCATGGACTGCTTCATTATCCGAGGAGTTGTGAATGGCACTGAACACTGTGCAGTCATCAGCGAATATCCCCATTTCTGACCTTATGTTGGAGGGAAGGTCATTAATGAAGCAGCTGAAGATGGTTGGGCCTAGGACACTGCCCTGAGGAACTCCTGCAGCGATGTCCTGGGGCTGTGATGATTGTCCTTTAGCCACCACAACCATCTTCTTTTGTGCTAGGTATGACACCAGCCAGTGGAGCGTTTTCCCCCGATTCCCATTGACTTCAGTTTTACTGGGGCTTCTTGATGCCACACTCGGTCAAATGCTGCCTTGATGTCAAGGGCAGTCACTCTCACCTCGCTTCTGGAATTCAGCTCCTTTGTCCATGTTTGGACCAAGGCTGTAATGCGGTCGGGAGCTGACTGATCTTGGCGGAACCCAAACTGGGTATTAGTGAGCAGGTTATTGTAAGTGCTGCTTGATAGCATTGTTGATGACACCTTCCATCACTTTGCTGATGATTAAGAGTAGGCTGATGGGGCGGTAATTGGCCGGGTTGGATTTGTCCTGCTTTTTGTGGACAGGACATACCTGGGCAGTTTTGCACATTGTCAGATAGATGCCAGTGTTGTAGCTGTACTGGAACAGCTTGACTAGAGGCGCGGCGAGTTCTGGAGCACAAGTCTTCAGCACGATAGCCGGAATGTTGTCGGGGCCCATAGCCTTTGCTGTATCCAGTGCACTCAGCCATTTAGCAGGCGGTTAAGAAGGCAAATGGTATGCTGGCCTTCGTAGCAAGAGGGTTCGAGTACAGGAACAAGGATGTCTTACTACAGTTGTACAGGGCCTTGGTGAGACCGCACCTTGAGTATTGTGTGCAGTTTTGGTCACCTTACCTGAGGAAGGACGTTCTTGCCATGGAGGGAGTGCAGCGAAGATTCACCAGGCTGATACCTGGGATGGCAGGAATGACGTATGAGGAGAGATTGTGTCGATTGGGCTTATACTCACTGGAGTTTAGAAGATTGAGAGGGGATCTCATCGAAACCTATAAAATTCTGTCAGGTCTGGACAGACTAGATGCAGGAAGGATGTTTCGGATGGCCGGGGAGTCCAGAACCAGGGGTCATAGTCTAAGGATAAGGGGTAAGCCATTTAGGACTGAAATGAGGAGGAACTTCTTCACCCAGAGAGTGCTGAACCTGTGGAATTCTCTGCCACAGAGGGCGGTGGAGGCCAGTTCATTAAATATATTCAAGAAAGAGTTGGATATATTTCTTGAGGCAAAAGGGATCAAGGGATATGGGGAGAAGGCAGGGACAGGGTATTGAATTTGGATGATCAGCCATGATCTCATTGAATGGCGGAGCAGGCTCGAAGGGCCGAATGGCCTACTCCTGCTCCTATCTTCTATGTTTCTATGTTTCTATTTCTGGATATCACGTGGAGTGAATCGAATTGGCTGAAGACTGGCTTTGTGATGGTGGGGACCTCAGGAGGAGGCCGATGTGGATCATCCACTTGGCATTTCTGGCTGAAGATGGTTGCAAACGCTTCAGCCTTGTCTTTTGCACTCACGTGCTGGGTTCCACCATCATTGAGGATGGGGATATTCATGGTGCCTCCTCCTCCAGTTAGTTGTTTTATGGTCCACCACCATTCACGACTGGATGTGGCAGGACTGCAGAGCTCTGATCTGATCTGTTGATTGTGGGACCGCTTAGCCCTGTCTATAGCATGCTGCTTCCACTTTTTAGCATGCATGTAGTCCTGTGTTGCAGCTTCCCCAGGTTGGCACCTCATTTTTAGGTACGCCTGGTGCTGCTCCTGGCATGCTCTTCTACACTCTTTATTGGTCGGATAGATGCCAGTGTTGCAGCTGTACTGGAACAGCTTGGCTAGAGGCACGGCTAGTTCTGGAGCACAACATTTGAAGCAGAAGATGATACAGGTCTATGGAGGGACAGCAGACCAGTGGGATTAGTTTGGGAATACTCTAGCAAACAGTCAGCAAAGACACAACGGGCTGAATGTCCTTCTTCTGTGCTGTAAACTTCAATAACTATAGGTTATCTCAGAAAAAACAGAAGGCAATGACTGATATTCTTTCCATTTTTGTAAATCTATTTTTTAAGATTATCAATTGTGATTTATACAAAATATGACATCTGCAATGTGACAGATGCATCTCAAAACATTTATTTATATATTGGTGGATTTGCTGTGGCGCTGTGCACGTTAAGTCAGAAGATGCACTGTTTTATAACAAGAGCATTAAAGTGTATGTGTATCCCCTAAGGCTACAGGTGTAACTGCTCTGTACTCTTGAAAATTAAAGTCAATTTCAGGTCAGGCCGAGATATTCTCTCTTTAAAAGAGAAGTTTAACTGCTGTTAAGTAAATATAGACTGAAAAGTAATTCGCAATTTAACTGTTGTTTGGTCAAGGAACTGTAGAGACTCTGGGGTGGATTTTCCCAGAGTAGTATCCGGGCGGGCGGTTGGTTGGCGGGAGGAATGCAGACTGTGGTTGGAGACCGAGAGTCCTTGGGCAGTCTGGCCGGCCAAAGGGCTCACTAAGGCACCGTCACTGCCTCCTTACAAACAGCAACCCTAACTGCTCTTTCCTGCTCTTCTGCTGACCTTTCCACCTACTGTGCCAGCTGGGGGCTAACCATGCCAACTTCATTTCTATCCCATTCACTCCACCTATCACTGCCACTGCGAACTCTGCCAGTGGACCAGTAATCACCACCGCCTACACATTGCCTTCCAGAATGTCCGTTTATTCACAAACAAAAGCTTGCCATCTACATTCCTACTGTGGACGTTAAATTGACATACTGGCTTTGACTGAAGCGTGGCTCACATGCCCCTTACTGAAGTTTCAATGCACTTTTATACATTTTCCACCACAAGACATTTAAAAAAAATACATTTACACACATACAATTTATTATACTGAATTCTAATTAGTTTTGCTTATTTAACAATCTTACTGCTGCCTCTAACCTCTCCAGCTCATTCAGCTGATGTTGCTGCATCCCCTCACCCTCCTGCCTGTGTCCCAATATTGTGAAGAAAATTAGTCACTAGCTGAAGTACATTAAACACATGGGCCTTGAATATTCTTAGGGAGCAGTCCTGGCTATTATTCTGGGATTGTACCCACCAGAAACCTCTGTCACTGACCTCACCGAGGAAGTATGTGGCGGTGTGATGGGGCAGGGAGAGGTCCTGTCATTTGCACAGAACCATTACAGGAGCTTCAGGGGTGTCCTCAGCTGGTCCAAGAGGGTGCTGGTCTCCTCCCCACCCTGGAAAGATGTTTTTTATGGCCCACCTCTGTAAATGTGCCAGGGATTTTTTTTAAAAAGTATAGGAAATTTTTGCCTGCCAAGTCTTCAGGATTCAGGACATAATCCAGGTCGGCACCACAATATTGATGAACCAGGTAAGCTGCATTTTCATCAGCATTTCAACCTCCGAAAATCCTCAGAGGCCTGAGATGCAGTATCTCCCAGTGTAGTGAGTCCTCGCCACACTCCCTCCAGTGTTATGGGAGAGTCTGCTGGAAGGACCGACGGTTTTCAACCTCATACTCTGGTCACTGGCATTTTAACTGCACTTCTATTGGGCAATCGCAGCATCTTCAAAAGCATGGCAAAATTTGTTATATTTGACAGGAAAGTGTTTTATCAATTAGTCTTTAATAGCTGATATTTCACCTTGATATGTTTCATTTTCAGGATTTTTCCCTGGTAAAACAGCAAAAAAAATTAGTACATGGGAATAACTATTATAAAAGGTTTTACATTACAAGAAGTTTTATTATAGGTGGCTTGTTCTGTGATGGGTTTATGATATATTCACCAAATCGGCACAGAAACTAAAATATAATTGTTCTCACAGTTTCAAGTGATTTTTATAAATTGCATATAACTATATAACTAAATTGTACAAAGCAACATTAAATGTTCAAGGTAACCCTTCTGCACTACAATAAAATAAAATGTTAAAAACAAATTTATCAGGTATAACCTTTGAAGGCCTTTAAGATTATTTATATGCTGATATAAAACAACTAAATTGCAAGGTTTTAATTCATTTACAAACCAGCAAATTAAATCTAGCTGCATGGTTCTGTATACTCTTTTACTATTATATTCACAATGTCATTATTTGAAATTTATCAAGAAGTAAAAGAATGTATAAAAGATTATTTGATAAGATGTGCGGAACATGTATTTGTTCTGTGATCCTTGTCTGTAATGACTTTGTTATTGATTTATAATTCTGAAATTTAGTTAAATAGAAAGAAAAAGACAAAACCCAGAACAAATGCATATATTATGAAGGCTGTACATACTATCCAGTATTAAAGGGTTTTGGAATACAAATTACATTTAGCTGTGGAAGGTTCAGAAAATAATTCCTGCAGATATTATGCGATGCTCTCTCTCATCACTCCAATGGCACTGCTGTCAGTTTTACCTTACTGTACAAAAACAATGTGAAAAAAATAATTCGCATTTGTGGAACACCTGGTGACTTTAGAGACATCTACAACCTTAAAAACTAGGATGTGATCATTCCTAACCAGAACCGTTAAACCTCAAATTTATTTGTCTAATTTTCACTGGCACATGTGCAGTTTTATACTTTATTGCAAGAAAATTTGAATCAGTAACATCTTGTAATTCTCTACTTTTTAATCATTCAGGTATAGAAAACTAAAATAACCATTTTGAAGATGGAAATTAGAGATGAATTTTGAAAATGCCGGAAAAATCTATTCAATATTTACAAAGATAGTCAAAGAAAGCAATGATAGTCATTAAACTTTTACTTACATTTTCAGTCAATATTTAACCCTTTTACTGATGGCTTCCCAATTACCATTCTATTTTCTTTAATAACTTTAATAGGCATATTAGAGCCTTGTAGTAAAGAGCTCCAAATTCCTGTAGCAGTTGCTGTCAATTTTAGTCACCACGATTTTAACTTAAAGGAATACTCCCAAAGCTCAAACAAATCTTAGTTATTAGCCTTCCTAAAGGAAAGCGGAAGATAAGCTTCATGGCCCAGAATCTACTGGAGACTCAATGGCACATCTAATTCATAGGACCTGTGTTATGCTGCAAAAGTCCCAGGAAATTGTGGTGTGAGTGACTCACGCCATTACTTATACCATGCCATACTTTCCTGGAATTTTGTGCCGTTGCACCGTTTCACTCACCAACAAAGTTGAACAGCTAATTTTCTTAGCTTTGCCCCCATTAAAATCAATGGTGATCACAAGTTTGCTGAACTAATGCCACTGCAACCGCTGCTGCCACTTAGACCATTAAAGAATGGTGCTAGTGGGCTTTTGAATTTAAACATCTATTGCTATTTCATCTCCATTATTTTTATCCATTGTGAGCTTAACCTTTAATTACATATAAAACTTCACATATAAAACTACTTTTTGAAGTGCAGTCACTGTTGTAATGTAGGTAAACGCGGTAGCAAGGTCCCACAAACAGCAATGAGATAAATGACAAATTAAACTGTTTTAGTGGTGTTGGTTAAGGGATAAATGTTGGCCAGGACACCACTGAGAACTGCCCTGCTCTTCTTCAAATAGTGCCATGGGATCCTTGACGTCCATCTGAGAGGGTAGTCGGGACCTCTGAGCAATGGCTGAAACCTACAGGGATAAAAGGAATTTTCCCATCCAAGATTTACAAAATACATAAACTGAGGCAGAAAGCCAGGACTAAGTAGATTGATTTTAGCACACGAGAGAAAGCGATTTAAAGAATGAGACACTGAAAGAGATGGAAAGTAAAAAAGAGAGGGAAAGAATAAATTCTGTTGCTCAAGCTTCAATCTTTTATACAATTGCTAATTACATATCGCAAACTAAAGAGAAATTATACCTTCACTAAACATTCACTATAAAGATAAAAACAGCTCAAATTTTGTCAGTGCAGTTTTGCCAGCTTAGATAATACAATATTTAATCCTGTTGTGACGTATTCTAATCAGTTCTCCAGCAGATTTTGGTGTAGATTCAGCACTGGGGGATCGGGGAGAACAATGGTCTAACTTATGGCGTTTGTCGCTAATATCACGGTTGCAGCTAATTCCGAGCCAATGCAAACAGGCATTTGATTGTTTAATGCTCCAACAGCTTTACGACAAACCAGGAATAACACAATGCATGCACTAATTTCTGAAGGACTGTCGCAACCAGAGATAATACAAGATGATGCATGAGCACTGGATGCTGACTACAGTGATTTAAAAAAAAGACAAATAAATCCTGAAAATCTTGGGCCTGATTTTGCGACCCCTATGGGTGCGTACAAGGTGCGCATGCGCCCGTAGGGGCAGCGCAAGTGCCGATTTCAGGCATGCAAAGCGCATGCGCTGAAAACCGGCACTTGATCTGTCAAGAATTCTCTTGACGAGATCATCCGCATGCCCAAGAAAAGTGCCTCTGTGGGTGGAGAGTTGCAGTTTTTGCACAACTTCCGCCCGCTGAATGACTGTCAAATTCTTACGCCTGGTAAAAGCAGGTCCGTACGGAACTGTCAAAAGTATGAAGGGGGATTCCCTTCCTCCATTGGTTCACCTGGCCCACGTGATCCCAGGGGCGCTTGCGAACCGCAGGCACCCCGGGATACTTGGGCCTCTACGCATTTCGAAGAGGAAAGGCCCAGGATCGCAAGCCTTGGGATCTAAGGAACCAGCAGGTAAGTTCGTAGATTTTTTTCCGATCGGAGGCATCCGCACGCAGGAAGCCTCCGAAATTCAGGGCCCTTGTCTTATTTGCAGGACTAAATGACATAAGTACTAACTGTTATGCAAGTTTCTCTTAGCTTTGCACCTTTACTTTCTCCCATTTCCTTCAATCTTTTCTCATCTTATAGTATTTAGTCAACCTGTTTTGTCTGCCTATTTACCTCCATCTTTTTTTTCATGTTCTTACTTCCTTGTTATTGTTCTTAGATTTGTCTTCCATTTACACTGTTGACTTTTTTTTGTCACACCCTCTCTTAACTGGCCCATCATCCCTAATGCAATACACTGCTCACTGGCAGAAGAGGCAGGGAGTGATTGCAAGGGACCTGCTTATAGGCCTCTACCAACAAAATTGTAACTGCCCACAAGAGGGGTAACTAAGATTGACCAACATGACTTCCCCATAAATTTTCCCACCATCCCCTGGGGAGGTTTTCCCCTCTGCTTGGTAGTTCAAAGATCAAGAATTTACCAAGTGGGAAATCAGGGATGTAGATCGCTTCACTATACAATGCACTGAAATATCACCACATTGTGCAAATGCTCCTCATTCTACAAGGTTTCTGTAGTATTTCTCTGCATGTATTATGTCTCCCAAGTGCTAAACAAAATGAGGAAATTCATTGTAAAACTGTATTTGCCATACCACAATACATATTCAAATGGATTCTGAACAAAATGCAACACAACAGACAGCCGAAGAGGAGTTTTACTTAAAATCAATTTACAAAAAGCTCTGTTGCATTTGTGGCTATTTTATTTGAAATATGGAGGCCAAATATACAAATAGTATTTTAGTATTAACATTCTGCCATCTACCTTTTTAGCCAATGTTTCTGTTTGGTGAAGCACATCATGAGGTATAAAGGTTTGAACAGATATACTGTAATTGCTGCAGCCCTGTGACCATTAAAGTTTCCAATCTGGTACTGAGAATGGAGCTAAAACGGTCTCGAGTGAAGGGAGACGCTTTTGTCTGGAAAGAAACTGTGTACAAATTCTGTGACAAACATTAGTCAGCTTTACTAATCAAAATTATTTACTTTGCTAGCAGCAGCATTCATTAGTTGTACTGATCATCACTACGTGATTCAAAATAAAATGCAAGTGCAGAAATTTTTCAGCTTGTGCGAAAACCATCAGCATTTTTAAAATAAGCGTAAATCCACCTTTTCATTTTGCCATGCTGTTTAAAAAGATCCATGTCAACTTCTTAAATAACATTAGTAATGTGCAATAATATTTGATATTGAAAAAGAGAGGTAAAGGTGAAAAAGGTGAGGAAATCAATAGGGTTTAAGCCTTTTTTTTCCAGCTGGCAGGAGACATGCTATTCATCACAAATCATTTACTTCAAAATTAGCTTCAGTAAAACTATAGATGGAAAATGTAGTGAAATAGAACAAACCACTGGACCAACATTACAACAGTATACCAGAATAAACGAAAAAAAAATCCACCAGTGTCATTATCATTTTAAAAATGCATGAGGATACTGTGTTATTTATTATGACAGAAACCCCAGGTCAAATGATTTTTAGGACTATTAATACAGGGCTTGAATTTAATGCCAGCTGACTAGCAAATTGTGAGTGGATTTTTGTTTCACTAGTCAGCATCCCATCCTCCAGCAGTAGCTAGTGAGATTCATAGCCCTATATATTGATATCCTAGGATTCAGTCTTTATTTTACAAAGTAGTCATCAGTCTCACTTATTTTCAAATTGGTTTTGTTAGTTGAAAAGAAAACATCCCATGGTAGTTTGGTCCTAAAATAAAAATGTACTATTAACACAAAACAGAACAAAGCCAAGAGTTGAGTTATATAATAGTTACAAATACACATAATAGTTTTGGTAATGTGTGTCAAAATAGATAGAATCCTATTGAATATTGTGACCAAATGCTTCCGAAATATAGTGATATAATTTGGCTTTTTACAAGTCACACAAAAGGAATGGGATAAACAGAACATTTGTTTGTAGCACATAAACTGATCATGCAATATTTATAATGTTTCTACATTAATAAATGAACACTAAACAGATACTGGGTTTCAAATAATACATTTTATGGGCTAAAGTCATATCAATTTTTCAATTTCTGTTTACCTTTCCAAATGAATCATCTAACTGGCTTGACTGTGTTTAGTTTCTGCCTTAACGTATTACAAAAATGTTCAATTGACTAATAATTAAACATTACAATGGGTGATTTTTCCAACTCAGAATAGTAAAATATTGCTATCAATAAAAATAATACTTTACTATTTTTATTACTCAATCAAATTAAATGATATAACCTAAAGGGAACAAAGTCAGATGGTATTTTCAAAATTATGTACTTCAAAATTTAAAGAGATCACAAATATAGTGCACAAGGTGTGAAATGGATTCTATTAGAAATTATTATTAATTATTAGAATTGTTACTAGTGAATTTCAGTATTGTATGGCCTAGAAGATATAGTTAAATGATAATAACTTACTTTAAAACCACATTGCACAATTTGTTTTATACTCACACAAATTTAACCAAGTATATTTCAGCTCAGAATACAGTCCATATTCGGCAGGTTCAAACATAGTCACAGAGTTCTCTGGCTGACATGTGGGATAACCTCTCATCTCACGCTACACCACTGGGATATGACATTCCTGACCCATAATAAGCTCATGTTATTAGCCTAAAAAAATTACACAAGCTAACTTAGATGTCAGCCATGACACAATGATACTGAAGATATCTGCATTCTTTCTGTTTACATTTTTTTTTAACAGAACATTAGCTATAAAGGATTTTCTTTTTAAATTTCCATTTTGCTATAGATGTTAAGAGAAATCCTGTTCATACACCATCTATATACATTTCTATTCTTCCACTAAAACAGCCATGTCTTTCTGAAGCTGTTAGAAATTCTTGTATTTGTCTATAAACACCATTTTAAATGGTTCAATAAAGTAATGGGCTTATTTTTTAAAGAAGAAATTGTACCACATAGACAAATACACTGATGAAAATATTAAGTCCTTTACCTTATTTACAAGCACTACGATATCATCTAATGCAGTTAAAAAAAACTACGTAAGAACACAAAGGACAACAACTATAGCTTTACTAAAAGTATAACTTCCAACAGTTAGAAATATATATTTCAAATTAGTTAAAATACTTATGGAGAATACTGAAGTGGGATCATATCATTTTGGACCTCCATAACATCTTAAATGCTATTTTAGTATGAATGGTGAACTCAGTATTTTAGCTCATTATTTGATAAAATAAGCCATTTAATTCACAGCACTGTTGTTCATTCCAGATGACACCAAAAGCGGATCACCTTATAACTTAGCAAATGATATCACAAAGACAATGTACTGACTGAAAAAGTGCCTGTCCCTTTAAAACTACAAATCATTAAATGCGAAGAAGCTGAATTAACTTCAACAGATGTATTTAAACAGCAATTGCAATATTTCAGATGTTAATGATAGTGGCCCTGAATTTGCGGTCAGAGGCTTCCGTGGTGAAATGCCTCCGATTCGCAAATAAAATCTGTGCCTACCCGAGGTACGGAGACTCGTGGTCCTGGGCCTCTCCGGGTATGCGCGGGAAGAGGCCCACGGATCCCATGGGCTAGCCCAACGAATGAAAGAAGGGAATCCTCATTCATGCTTATGGGGATTCTGTATGTACGGAAACCCCGTAAGTATGAATGGGAATATCCCAAAAAATACCTCTACACTTCAAATAAATTTTAAAAAATCACATAACTAAAATTAATTAAAATGGCATTTAAGTAAATATTTAAAACAAAAATTTAATTTTTTGAAAAATAAATTCACATGTTTTAAAGAAGCTAAAAATAAACTTACCTTATTTCCCAGGTTTTTAAATGTATAAATTATTGATAAAATTTTGTTTTTGTTTTTTTAAAACTCTTATGCTGGTAAAAGCTGCTTTTACCAGGCGTAAGAATTTCACGGACATTCACGGGGCAGATGCCCTTTTTCCCGCTGATGTGGATGATTTGCAAGTTCCAGGTTTTAGCACTTGCATAAACCCGGAACTTGCACGGCCATTACAGGCACGTGTGCACCTCGTACGCACCCGTAGGGGCCGCAAATTACGGCCCAATGTGTATGTTAATTTAATTTGCTCACATTTTTCGGTTCAATCTCTTTTTTAACTTGGTAATGTAAGCACTTACATCTGATTATTCAAAAGTAAAGAGACAGAAAAATATATTGATCCTGAATTCGCAGTCGGTATGCCATCATACCGCCTTTGAAATTGACCGCAAGTTCGGGATTTCTGCATGTGTTTGCGCTAAATCCCGAACTTGCGATCTATCAAGTTCCAACTCCGCATCGCCTTCGCTGCACGTTTCACCATTGAAATCAATATGCTGGCAAAAAGTTAGGTTAATTGCCCACCTACTGCGCATTAATTACCCTGAAAAATTTTATGGCTGGTGCAAACAGGCGCAGGAGCCTGTTGCACAGCGTAAGGGGAGGGAGGATGAGAAAATTGTATTAATTTTGAGCTACGTTTATGCTACAGCCCATAAAAAGCATCCTAATCGAGTTTTATGGTTTTAGGGACACCTTCAGTAAAATGTATCTCAAAACTTTTCAGTGTTTGAATTGTATTAATGTTGAAATTTTGGTTTGCGTATTATATACTATTGCAATGATCATAATTTATGAATAAAATAGCATTTCTGGCTGCTAAATAATTTAAAATGAGTTGTGGGCAAATCAGCAATCTCCTCTGCTTCCTGATTGGCTAAGAGTCAGGAAGTGAAAGGAGCACCGCCCCACATGATGCCAGGTTCTCACACACAACGCTGCGCTCCTGGGATCCATGGGCCACAATGCTGTGCACAACTCTGCACCGTTTGAAAGCAAGTTTTCACTTGGGGCTTTGCACGAGGTAAGTGTGGATTTCGTTCGGATGTCGGCGGCGTACTCCTTAGCTACGCTGCTGCCCACAATTTCAGGGCCATTATTTTAGTTCAGAATTGTTTGGCAACTTTAAAAAAAAATGCTACATATAGCAATACAAGAAACACCACTGACCAAAGCATACAATTATTTACTTGAGAAATGACTCATTTTTTTGTAGTAAGTGAGGGCTTGCTTTAGTAGTAGTGCAATCAGCTTATCTATTTATGCAAGGTATCTCACATTCCTGTCAAAATATTTTGAAAGTCTTGTAACTTAGACTGTCGGCTCGAATTTCATCGGGGCGTTGAGGCGGGATTGGAGGCGTGTGGGGGGTTACAATTATGAAATCGGGGGGCACGAACCCATCCCGCCCCCATGCCCGTTTCACAGGAGGCGGGTATCCGACCTGTGCTGGGAGCCGCCTCCCCGAGGCGGGAAGGGGATTAGTACCAATTAACTGCCTGTTAACAGGTAGTTAACAGGCAGTTTTTAGCCTAATCCTTATTTTTAAGTTAGCGAGGCAGATCGTCGGGCTGAAGGGCTTGGAGGGTTCGAGATGTCCGGTGTTCAGGTGAGTAATGGGTGCATGAGTGCAGAGGTAAGTGTGTTTGGTGTGTGTAAAGTGTTTAAATAAGTTTTACTTACCTTTACTTAATAATGCAGCCTTCCTTCCTTCAGGTCTCGGGAGTCCCTCATCTCACCGGCACAGAAAGCAGAATGGCCGCGAGCTGTCAAAATCTGCAGCCTCTGCTTTCTGTTCTGGAGAGGTCTCTAAATCAGCCTGAGAGGAAGGAATTAACTTAAGAGTACAGATTGTCAGTGTTTGACAGCTTCAAAAGAGCTGTCAAACACTGATATTTCAAGCTTTTGACAGATGAAATGTCAATCTGTGATGTCACCTGTTGCCGGGTGGCCCTTAATTGGCCTGCTGAGCCTGCTGGGCGGGCTCAACAAGGTCAATCAGGGGAAAATCGAGTGGGTTGGCCACAACTCGATGGAGGCGGGACTACAACCCCAAAAGTGGGAGTCCCGCCTCCTACATGCCTCCATTGATAAAATCCAGCCCTATGTGTTGTATGTGATATCCATTACAATACCGATAGGGGAATCAAAATGTAAGGTAGACTGGATTTATAGAAATATACATAGGCCACGATTTTCCCTATCTTGGCGGGTCCGTGATGGGCAACGTCGGTGGCGGGTTCCGGCCTTGCTGCTGTCTCCATCCCGGCCTACGACATGACTTTACCCTGATTGGGCTTGTTAAGCCAGCCCAGTGAGTTTCCCGGCCAATTGATAGCGTCAAGACGCGTCATCAGCCGGTTTCCTTAAAGGAACCATGCGCAAATTTACTTCGATATTTGTGCTGTCAGTCTTCTACAACATTGAGGTGTTGTAAACACTGACAAGCACTGTAGAGAGGTGCACAGCTGCACCCAGGCTCTCCAATGACACCCTTCATATGCTTATGGAGGGAGTCACAGCATGCAGGGAGGTCCTCTTCCCTTCCAATGGGTGGAAAAGACCTCCCCAGGACACCAGCACAGCCTGGTTGCACATTGCAGAGGAGGGCACAAGCAGGGATGTGGTCAGGAGGACCTGGGTGCAGCACTGCAAATGTTTCAATGATCTCAGTAGATCATGAAACGTTAGTACAAAGCCACATTCAACCTCATCCTGCTGTGCCTCTCATCACATCCCCATCACATCCTTACTCACACCAACTTACTTTGCACCCCCACCTATCCCTCTCTATCTACATTATCACTTCCCCATCTCACTAGCCACCCCTCACACTCACCCTCATCCTAGTCCAATCATACCCACTAACAAGACATAAGGGTAGGCAATGTTCATGTAAAGTTTCTGCTAATGTGGTGTCAAACATTGAAATCTTTATTTTCAACACTTTGCGTTCTTGAACAAATTTGTGTGCACCTTTGGAAGTGGCTTAGTGAGTTGCAGTGCATGGTGAGACATAACGGTAGCCTCTGCAATGTTGATGCGTGTGAAAGGATATGTAGGGATGCTTTATGTTGTTGGTGTGGGGTGGTGCCAACCTGGTGCATCAGGTGGCAGCCAAGGTGTACAGCATTAAGTGAAGTAAATCTGGCCATGGTGAGGCCATCCCTGGCCTCCCAGGCAGCAATGTGGTCGGGTGCTGATGCCCTGTGTCCTGTGCAGCATCAGGTGATTGTGGAGAAGGTTGGTGTGGTTGTTGGTGCTGCTGGTGTGCCTGGTGATGCTGGTATTGGGGCTGATCGTGGTCAGATTCTGAGAACCAATGTGAGAGAGTATAAAGGGCACCAAAGCTGATGGAATAGATGGCAGGTGAAGTAGAGATGACAAGCGATCTGCCAATGGTGGGAAAGGTAAATGAGGTCAGGCTGGATGGAGACTTGTGTAAAGACTTGCAGCATTCTGAATCTGTAGTGGAAATGCAGTTTAGAGAAGCTAGTGGTTAAGGGAACATTTCTTAATCAGCTGGGAGCTTTGACTTGACATTTGAAGCCGTCAATTCATCAGCTATTTCAATGGCCTCTCGCCTCAGCTTCACAGACGAGGTCTAGGCACAGCGGGAAATCGGTGGGCGACTTGTCAAATTCAAAAAGCTGAGCAAAAAAGCATTGTTAAGTGGCTGTAAACAAGCCACTAATGATTTGAATTGGGTCCCCTGCCACTGCCTGTTGGGTCTGCTCAGCACTGGCAGACCCGACACTGGGAAATGCAGGTGTGCGTGTTTTCACTGCGGGTTCCCAACCCGCTGTCAATCATTTAAAATTTCACAGCTGACCCCACCACCCATCCCATCCGCTGAGCGCCGGCAAAATCGCGGCCATAGAATTTACAACATAGAAACAGGCCCAACCAGTCTGTATCGGTGTTTACCCTTCAAATAGTCCTCATCACATTTACCCGCTCTGTTCTCATATTCCATTATCTATCCAATCAAATCTTCCATTGAACATAGTAGTTGAGGCAGAAACTAACCATGGAAATGAATTCCATAGCTCCACAACTCTCTGTAAAAAGAGGTTACCTCTTGCTCACTGTTCTAAATCCGTTGCATTTAATCGTTTATCTATGGCCCCTTGTTCTATACACCTCAACTACTGTCAACAATCCTTCTATCTACCCTATCCCATCTTTCCATGATTTTATATATCTCCTCGTAATCTGCGTTGTTATAATTTTTAAAATGCTTTCTTCGTATTTGCATTTGTGTATGCCAGGCAATGTCCTAGTGAATCTACATTGTACTCTCTTTAAAGCCTCAATATCCTTCCTATAGTGTGGACACTGGTAAACACGGCAAGAGAGCCCCAGGTGGGCAGGGGAACTGCTTCATGGACACCCTCAAAGCCTCCTTGAAAAAGTGCAACATCCCCATCGACACCTGGGAATCCCCGGCCCAAGACCGCACAAAGTGGAGGAGAAGCATCCGGGAAGGCGCCGACTACCTTGAGTCTCTTCGCCGGGAGCAAGCGCAAGCAGCACACGTCAACCCAAGCACCCCACCCACCCGCCCCTTCAACTACCATCTGCCCCACCTGTTGCAGAGACTGTAGGTCCCGTATTGGACTCATCAGTCACCTAAGAACTGATTTTTAGTGTGGAAGCAAGTCATCCTCGGCTCCGAGGGACTGCCTAAGAAGAAGATTGCATGCAGTATCAAAATATATGCTAAAATGTTCATCCATATACTGTGTAGCTCAGTATCAATTATTCTACATCTATTCTGTGAACTAGGGTATGTTGTGTGCCTTCTACTGCAGAGGAGCTAGCATTTGAGAGCAGAGCAAATCATGTACGTTATGAAGGAACCAATCTTCACTGAGCCAAGGTCTAGGTGGGTACGGTTCCAGTATGATATTTCACGAGGCAAGTTGCACAACAGGTTTCTAAAACCTCCCAGGTTCCCTTCTTCACCTATCTATATCTTTTATATCTTGTGTAACTGTATATACAAATTAGGCACTGGAATAATACAAAGTATTCTTCTGCATAATGTATACAAACAACATTTTGAATTGTATTTAATTTGCAAAACCACAAGTCAAAAAGTATAATGGTTCAAAAGCAACTTTTTAGGATTTGATTAGTGGAAAATATTCCATAGCAGTCTGATACACCATACATCAAGATAGGTGAGGGGCCTCCGAGATGTGCGAGAAACCCGGGAGGCCGGGTTTCATGCAGGCCCTGCCGACTTTAACGGCAGGTCCTGACTTGCATGTGAGGCCTCGGATTCCTGCCTGCAGCCAGCCAGGCTGGCTGGCTGTGGGCAGGTAGGCCTCAGTTATGGAGAGGGAGTGAGGGGACAGTCCAGTCGGGGATTGCGGGGTTCGGGGAACGGCAGAGGAGGATCGGGAATGGGGGGATCGAGGAATGGTGGGTGGGGGGGGAAGAGAGGAGAGGGGAAGAGAGGATCGGGGATGGGGGTCAGAGATTGTTGGGTGGGGAGGACGGAGCGATTGGGTATCGGCTGGAGGATTGCGGATCGGCAGGTAGCATCGGGCAGGGATCGGCGGGGGGGGGGGGGGGGCGCGAAGAGAGGATCGAGGCTAGCCATCGGAGGATTGTGGCCGGCCTCAGCATCATCGGTGGGGGGCAGGGGGGTGGAGGCATCATGGTGGGGATTGGAGGCCTGGGGAGCCGATCAGAGGACTCGTTGTGCAGCAGTCCCCGACTCGGTTTAACTGCTGGGTTTCACGAATTATGTGAAACCCGTCCACATGCAGTTAAATTCAAAATGGTGGTTAAAAAAGAGGCTTCCAGCCTCCTTACAATATTTAAACTGACGTACCGCCCCCTGGGAGCAGGTTGGTCGCCCGCCCCCTGTCCTGCCCCCGTCAAAACCGGAAGTGAGCGGGTTGGAGGCTGGATCAGGCCGGGAATCCCAAATTTAATACTTACCCGTTGTTTTAGGGGAAAATTCCAGCCTTAGTCTGGAAAAAATATTAATCTCTTCAGAATTTATTTTATAGCTATTAAGTAAACTAAAAAGCATTAATTAGCACAAGCCAAAAAATGGGAAGTGATAAAAATTTTAAAAATCATAAAAAAAGGAAAAGAACAATAGTCACATGAAAAATAAGAACTTTTTGGCAATTAGAATTTGAAATTCTGGATGAATAAACCAGATAGCTAATTTCTGATCTGACAGAAGCGTAAGCATTTTATAAATGGAATGTTGTACAAAGAAAGAAAGACTTGCATTTATATAGCGCCTTTCACGACCTCTGGACGTCCTAAAGCGCTTTACAGTCAATGAAGTACTTTTGAAGTGTAGCCACTGTTGTAATGTAGGAAACGTGGCAGCCAATTTGCACACAGCAAGCTTCAAGAACTGAACCTCGGCTGACACAAATCAAATAACATAGGACTGTTCTCAATGCATTAGAAACCTGCCCTTGGTGTGCTAGTATTCTTAAAGTATGTAAAATGTTATTGTGACATTAGCTGATAAAGACTTGAAGCTGGCAGAGAAGTCAGGCAAAATAAGGCAAGGGCCTGTGTGCAGTGAAATGGTGTCAAATCACACTCTGGGTCTGTAGGAAAACGGATGGTGGGGAACGACAGAAGTAGGTTAGATAGAAAAAAATAAATGAAGTAAATGAGAAAATAAGAAAAAATTCTTAGGACTAATACTCATTTGATTCCTAAACCTAGCAGTTTAACTTGGTTACCAATCTGAAATGTACGTCATGACCCTAAGCAAGAAGAGAACATTAGTTGTGTTAGTGAAAGCTAAAGGAATACAGTCCATCTGTGCTGGTTTCAAAACTGACCTGAGAGTTCCAAAGCATTTTGTGACCATGTGACAAGGGAAGCTCATTTCACACCAGAAATCAAATTCAGATTTAGCTTACCTCCTCTTTCCATTCAATTGTTCACAGATATACCAAAGGAATAAAATACCCAACAAGTATCTTATCACGTCTAGCATAAGAACTTTATTGGAAAGACACAGATGGCATGACAAAACAAGTAAAGTATAGGAAAGATTTAAAAAAAAAATCTTTTTCAGTATAGTTTGGAAGAAATCAATAAGGAAAGTAAATAGCTAGCAATAATATTATTCATTTCTCTGTTGTAATTTTTTCCATAATCATTAGCTTTATTTGTTAGTTAACAAAACACCCTGTCCTGCTTATGCAGAATTTTTAATATTATATGCATGAAAAGAATTAATGAAAACAAATTTGACTTAATTACATAAATACATCTAAATGTAGTAATACAAAAAAATCCCTTGCTTCAAAAATGGAAGATGTGCATACAAAATGCTTTGCTGTAAAAATTGCCTACCTAACCTTCAAAAAAATCTGGTTACCTTTAATAGGGATTTCATTACTCAATTACATTTTATCAAAAGGGAATGGTGACAAAATTTAAATTGCCATGGGTTCTGTTCTATTATTAGACCCCAAATGGTGGCAGGCTCCCAAATGTCTGTGAAGACAGCAGGCTTATCCTTTGAACCATTGTTAAAGAGGTTTGTTACCTCAAATCTAATTAATACCAGTGTCCTCTTTTCAAAGCAAGGAAGGCTTTGTAAACAGCGTGAAACTTTGGATGGCATGTCACCCATGTTAAGGTTGTACCACTGTATCTTAAAATATTAATTTCTTCATGTCAATTTAATTTTTAAAGAGTTCATGTCCTGCCATATAATGTATTGCTGTATTTTTGGTAATTCTATCATTTTTCTGATGTAATTTGCTGAGCAACATCCTGCAAGCTTCATTTGGATAAATCAAATTGGTCAATGGAGTCTTGGGTGTGTCTATTTTGCTGGCTGTGGACCAATTAATTATATTTGCTTGGAATACCATATAGAAGAAAATCTGTACTTAAAAATTGAGGTTTTGTTCTGAGGAGAAATTAGCTCAGAGACCCCACAGAAGCCTGGTAAAAAGACATTACTAAAGATAGTCCAGGAGTTGAGAAAAATGCATTAAAAATAGCTGCTTCATTGTTTACACATCCCTCTGTAAAGTGCCTTGGGACATTATGTTAAAGGTGCTATATAAATTCAAGTTGTTGTTTAGGGAAAGTGGTGCAGCATATTAATACTTTAATGGACTTTCTATATGTCATGGGAATATTGCCATGTGCTGCAAGTAGTTGTCAAATCTGAATTCTGTAGCATCTGCTCAGTTTTATTATGAATGCTTTTGTGAGTTCTTTAATTTGTAAATGTTGTGTATGTGCCTTTAAGAGAAGAACTGATTCTATACTGCAGTACCGGCAGTGACTACCCCTGTATATAAAGCCATAGCAGGCTTCTGTATTTCAGTCTGACGTTACCCTCTGTTAGTATTATACCTGTTTAATTGTTCTCCCGCAGTCCGTGTATTATTGAGGTGTGAGCAAGTTCGAACTCACCTGCAGTACTGCATCACCTCACGGGGATCTTTCCCTGAGAAGAAGTTTCTTGGAGGTTGAAGTCAGAGCAACGGGCATCGACCGCGGGCAACCGCCCAAGGATCCATCAGTGTTCGGAGAATTGCGGGAGAGACTGTGGAGAGCTGGGCTTGGCTCCCCAGTCAAGGTGTTCCAGCAAATCGTGCTGGTAGCAGGTAGTGCGCTGACCCTTCCGGACTGCGGCGGGCTCGAGCTTGATCGAGCGGCTCTGCAAAAGAGGCCGCGCAGCGTCGCCGGGAGGAAAAAGAGAGGGTGGAGCGCACAGGGCGCGGTCGGTGCTCAAGAACCGGGCAGCGGAGAGGGAATAAACGAGGGGAAGGAAAAGTGAGACGCGCCGAAGCCGCGGGTCGCCGCCATTACCCTATAGAACGCTAGGAGCAGCGTGGCAGCAAGGGGAAGAAGGAAAAGCACGGGAGGCGCCATTTTATTCCATTGGGGAAGAAGGAAAAGCGCGGGAGGCGCCATTTTATTCCATTGGGGAAGAAGAAAAAGCGCGGGAGGCACCATTTTAAATCACCCAAGATGCCGAAGGGTGGCAGTATCACTGCTTTCGACAACGAGGTAGAAGACTGGACCACGTATGTGGAAAGAATTGAAGTATACTGCAATGCCAATGAGGTGGCCAATGGAAAGAAGGCGTCGGTATTATTAAATTTAATGGGCGCGAGAACGTACGGCCTATTGCGGAATTTAATTACCCCAGCTAAACCAATGGAGAAAAGTTTTGAAGAGATTGTTAATATCTTACAGGAACACCTAAACCCTACACCGCTGCTGATAGCAGAAAGATTCAAGTTCCATAAAAGAAACCAGCACAAAGATGAGAACAATGCTGACTATCTTACGGAACTATGCAAGTTATCGAAGCACTGCCAGTTCGGAGCAGGACTGGCAGACACCTTACGGGATAAGTTTGTCTGCGGGCTCCAGAGTGAAGGAACCCAGAAACGACTACTTTCAGAAAAGGACCTGACGCTAGAACAGGCTTTCAGCGTGGCAGTATCCTACGAAGCAGCACCACGGGGAGCTGCGGAAATACAACAGAAACCACAAGAATACAGCGCTAACTAAATGGCATATGGAGCAGAAAAGTGCTATCGCTGCGGCAGAACAACCCATGATCAGAAGGATTGCTGGTTTAAGGACAAAGTATGCAGGCAATGCGGGAAAATGGGACATATAGCAAGAGTCTGCAGGTCGGGAAAGAAAACCAACACTACAAGAGCTACTAAGGAAAAGTACAAGAAAGTAGTTCGGAAGATCAGGAGAGTGATAACGACTCCGGGAGCAGGAGACTAAGTTGTCTAAAGTTACACAACGTGATCGCAAAGGAGGATCACCGAACCATTTGGGTCACCCTCATGATAGCAGGGTCCCCAGTAAAGATGGAATTGGACACAGGATCAGCCCTAACTGTCATGAATCGACGAGACTATGAGCAGCTATTCTCACACATACCCTTGAAGGACACGTCCATTGTATTGAAAACATACACGGGGCAAAAAGTCTACCCCAGAGGGAAATTAAGGGTGCCAGTTGAATACAACGGCAAGGAAACACAGAAACTGTATCTATATATACTACCAGATGGAGGACCACCATTATTGGGACGTGAATGGATCCGAAAAATACAATTGGATTGGCATTCCATTCAGGCGCTAACTGTGACTGATAAAAAGGATGATGACGTCACACCTGGGCGACTGTCAAAAATTCTAACTGACGTGAAAGAGGTGTTCCAACAAGGACTTGGGACTCTAAAAGGAGTAACGGCAACGATAAAAATCGAAGATAACACAAACCCAAAATTTTTTAAGGCCAGACCGGTACCTTACGCGATCCGCCCAGCCGTTGAAGCAGAGCTGGAGAGTCTGGAGCGTTCGGGTGTGCTGTCCAAGGTGGACTGGAACGAGTGGGCCACGCCCATCGTTCCTGTAATGAAGAAATCATTGAGCAGCACGCCTGGGGAACCGAAGAAGGTTCGCATCTGTGGGGACTTCAAGGTAACTGTGAACCCAGTCCTGCACACAGTACAATATCCACTTCCACGGATAGAAGATATTTTCGCCTCACTATCTGGAGGGAAACGCTTTACAAAGATTGATCTGGCCCAAGCGTATCTACAAATGGAGGTGGAAGAAGCGTCTAGGAAATACCTCACGATAAACACACACAAAGGCCTTTACCAGTACAATCGACTGGTATTCGGGGTAGCATCAGCCCCGGCTATTTGGCAGAGGGCGATGGAACAAGTCCTGCAACGCATCCCGGGGACCCAGTGTTATTTGGACGACATCCTGGTTACGGGCGAAAATGACAGTGAACACCTTGCCAACCTGGAGCAGGTGCTCACGAGATTACAGGAATATGGGCTACGAGCCAACCGCCCCAAATACGAGTTCTTCAGGAGACAAATCTCGTATTGTGGCCACATGATTGACGAGGAAGGGTTGCATAAGCCGCCGGACAAGATTGAGGCTGTAGTCAAGGCTCCAGCACCGGAAAATGTGTCGCAACGGAGGTCGTTCCTCGGGTTGGTGAGCTACTACCACAAGTTCTTGCCGTACTTATCTGCAATTCTGCACCCACTGAATGCCCTACTGCAAACTGGAGTCGCATGGAAATGGAGTGATGAGTGTAAGCATGCCTTTCAGAAATGTAAATGCCTAATCACTTCAAAAGAAGTACTGGCCCACTACAATCCAACACTACCGATTCGGTTAGCATGTGATGCGCCTCCCTACGGCATCGGAGCGGTGCTGTCACACAAATTCCCTGACGGTTCAGAGAGGCCAATAGCCTTTGCGTCGCGCTCGTTAACCTTAGCCGAGCGTAACTACGCCCAGATTGACAGGGAGGCCCTCAGCCTGGTGTGGGGGGTGAAGAAGTTCAATCACTATCTGCACGGGCAGAAATTCACCCTACTGACTGATCATCAGCCCCTGGTCTCCATTTTTAACCCAAAGAAGGGCGTTCCGGTGATGACGCCGCAACGGCTGCAAAGATGGTCACTTTTTCTAGGGGCACATCAGTACGACATAGAGTACAAGGGTACGAAACAGCATGGAAACGCTGATGGGCTGTCGCGCCTACCGTTGCCTATGGTAGAGGAAGCACCTGCAGTGGACCCTGTTGAGATATTCCATGCGACCATAGTCGAATGTCTACCTGTTACAAACTCAAGTATAGAGAAGGAAACCCGAAATGACCCGACACTCTCTCGGGTCTATGATTTGACGGTGAAGGGATGGCCAGCACATGGCGACTCACTGTTGCCAGCATTCTCGCCAAGGAGAGAACAGCTGTCAGTGTGCTGGGGGACCTTGATGTGTGGATCCCGAGTGGTAATTCCACCCAAGTTGAGAGATAGAGTGCTCAATGAGCTTCATGAGGGTCATCTGGGAGGGGTAAAAATGAAGAGCCTAGCCAGGGCGTTTGTGTGGTGGCCGGGAATCGATAAAGAAATCGAGGATATGACCAAGAGATGCACAGGATGCCAGAAGGTCCAAAACGCTCCACCACAGGCCCCGCTACATCCATGGGAGTGGCCCACATCTCCATGGCAACGGGTACACATTGATTTTGCTGGTCCATTTATGGATTCAATGTTCCTAATCGCTGTGGACGCCCATTCAAAATGGCCAGAGGTCATCAAAATGTCCTCCACCATCACGGAGAAAACTATTGCAGTCCTACGGACCATCTTCGCCAGGAATGGCTTGCTAGAACAGATTTGCTCCGACAATGGGCCACAGTTTGTGTCAGAGGATTTCCGGAGGTTTCTGAGGAATAATGGGGTGAAGCAGTACACATCTGCCCCATATCATCCAGCCACAAATGGATTGGCTGAGAGGTTTGTTCAGACCTTTAAAAAGGCCATAAAGGCAATGCATAATGACGACATACCACTACAACACAAGGTGGATAATTTCTTGTTTGCTTACCGGAATGCGACACATGCAGTCACCAACCAAGCTCCAGCCATAATGTTCTTCAACCGAAGGCTAAGATGTCGCCTGGATTTGCTCAAACCAAACATAAGACGAGATGTTGAGGATAAGCAATTCCAGCACATAAATAAGAAGCCAACCAGGAGCTTCAAGATAGGGCAACCAGTCTTGGCCCGCGACTACCGAACAGAAAAATGGCAGCCAGGAACGATATGCACATAGCAGGGACCACTAATGTACACAGTGGATGTTGGAGAGAGCATTGTGAGACGCCATGCTGACCAGATTCTAGAGTCACAGGAACAAGCCAAACCCATACCACGAGCAGGTGCACCTGGTAATCAACCCGAAGTACAGATTGCGTTTACCTCAGAAGCAGTGGTATTGGAAGCTGACGAACCAACCAATGACAATGAGCCAGAATCAACTCCGCCGCAAGAACAGGATACTCGAGAAAGGCGCTATCCAGTCAGGATCAGGAAGCCTCCTCAAAGACTGAACTTATAAATGATTATTTCAGTTGATGTATATAGTACAGAGAAAATTGTAATTGTAATTAGTTATTATTTAGCTGTTAAATGAATGTTATGTACTGTTTATCTAAAAGGGGAGGAATTGTTGTGTATGTACCTTTAAGAGAAGAACTGATTCTATACTGCAGTACCAGCAGTGACCACCCCTGTATATAAAGCCATAGCAGGCTTCTGTATTTCAGTCTGACGTTACCCTCTGTTCAGCTGCAAGCACGAGTAGAGGGAGCTGCCAGACTTTGGAGAGTGGATTAAAGTGGTGGTCCCCTGACCAGGAAGAGGAGGAGAACGTTGGACCACCACCACCAACTCCACCATCATTACATCAACTGAGGTGCCTGGAGAGAGAGGACAGAGGAGGAGAAGGAGAAAGGAGGCCTACATCAACATCAACCAGGGGAGAGGCCTTTCTATCACTGCCTCCCCAATTTGGCCTCCACTTCAGGAGAGGGAGAGAGGGGAGAGAAACCAACTGCTTGAAAGGAGGGAAGAAAACTTCATCCGGAACATCTACAGGTGGGTGTTATTTGGGGCACTCTCCCAAGACTTTGTATTTTAGGTGGGGGGAGAAAAGAAGAAGCAAGGCCGGATCATCAAGGGGTGTAGTGTGTGTGCTCTTGTTAAAAGCTAGGCCACACACACCACTAATTAGCATCCCTTCTATTGCCTGCCCTGGGAGAGCTTGGAGCTGCCCAAGGTGAAGTCCTTAATTTAATTTAATTACCTCGTTAAGACCTGTTGCAGGACTAAGCTTGGGCTTCTCCAGCTTTTCCAGGTGAAGACGTCTTCTCCCCCTGCCAGAAGACCACCATCACCAAAGACTTTTTCCATCGGAGAGTGCAACCCTGCCTACACCCACCCACCATCCTGAGTGGCAACACTGCCCTTTGCGGCCTCCCTCCTTCCCACCCCCCCCACCTCTCTCTCTCTCTCTCTTTGTCTCTCTCTGCCTGTCTTTCTAAGGCACCTTAGTTTCATCTATTTTATTAATTGCCAATTGAAGCAGAGGGGCGAGGGCTCCTCTCCCAATTTAAATCAATAAGGAGAGAGGTGTGTCCTCATTTTAATCAGCTCCCTCTGCTCAATAGAGGACAAAAAAATATATATATACACCGAGGCCATTAACACCTTCAGGCCTGTGACTTGGGGTGAGTGTAGCCCTTAAAAAAAGCACCCCAGAATGGCGACTGCATCTTCGCCGGTGGCGGGGCCAGCCGGGACCTATGCGAGAGTGGTAG
This sequence comes from Somniosus microcephalus, assembly GCF_052327205.1. Lineage (NCBI taxonomy): Eukaryota > Metazoa > Chordata > Chondrichthyes > Squaliformes > Somniosidae > Somniosus > Somniosus microcephalus. The sequence continues at coordinate 155,575 of NW_028225548.1, read as the reverse complement.
CCACAGCCACAGCTGCTCCCGCTGTTCCTGCTGCCCCGTCACCTTTTCGATTAATAACAAAAAAGCTTGGGGTGAAGAGCTACACTCACCCCACTATGACCATCGAGGCCTGCGTCAAGGCCATGGCTGGGGTTGTCGGCCCCTCAGCCATCGTCGCGGCCTCGAAAATGTATGGGAAGGCTGTGTTCTTCCTGGGGTCGGAGCGGGCGGTGTCCCTGGCTGTCGCCAAGGGGCTCACCGTGGGCGGGACTTTCCTGCCGGTGGATCCTCTCGAGGCCACCGCGCAGAGGATCATTATTTCCAACGTCCCGCCCTATGTTCCTGGTGAGCTCCTCCTTCCCCATTTGCGACAACTTGGGGAGGTGAGGTCGGGGATCACGCCCATCCCGCTCGGCTTCCGGGAGGCCAGCCTTCGCCACGTCTTCTCCTTCCGGCGCCAGCTGTTTATCCAGCTGGCGCGGGAGGAGGACACTGAAGGGGCGTTCGTCGTCCTCCACGAGGGGACCGCCTACCGCGCCTTTTGGACGTCGGACGGTGTGAGGTGCCATGCCTGCAGGGAGGTGGGGCACATCAGGAGGAACTGCCCTGCCTCCAAGGCCGCCGGACCGTCTCGTGCGGCCGAGGCTGGCGCCGCCGCCGCCGCCCTTCCCCCCGGATCTGCCCGCGCGTCAAGTACGTCTGATGCGCGGTTGACGTCGGGGGCCGATGCCACCAAGGCCTCCGGCGGGGGGGAGGGAGCGTGTCTAGCCGGAAAGAAGGCGCGGGGAAAAAAGAAGCACCTTAGGGCAGGTCCGCCCGTGGATGGTGAGCCCTTGCCCCTTGAGCCCCTTACACCCGCGCTCCTCGCGGAGTTGATCAGGGCAGATGTGAGCGGGAGGGGCCCCGTGCCCGAGCCTGTGGCCGCAACCGCCGCAGCGGTAATGCCAATACCTGCGGCCGGGCTCGGGCCCGAGGAACCCGACAAACCTGCTCCGCCGGAGGGAGTCGAGGAGGAGGCCTTTGCAGACATGGAGGTCTCCCTCGCTCCCTCCGTGCTAAAAAGAAGGCGCGACCCCCTGGATGAGGAGGAGGACCGGGAGGAGGAAGGTCCCTCCGAGCAGGGGGAGTCGTCGCCCGCCGCGGGTACTGCGCCCCCCCGCCCCCCCAGCGCTGTCGTCATCACCAGCGATCGGCAGGGGTCGCCTGTCCCTCGGGAGGCTGAGGCAGATGTGTCTGTCCAGCACGTGCCTCCCGGGGATGGGGATGAGACCCTGCCCGTGGGGGGGGTTGCGGAACAACCCGCGGCAGTAATTGAAGTTGACCTTTTATCGGTGTCGTTACCCCTCGCCGGGTCGGGCAGCCTGGGGGCTGGGTCGGGCGAGCTCGAGGATAATGAGCTCGCCCAATGCGACCCGGACGTCTCCCAGGGGATGCTCGTCCTGGTGGAGCTTTTAATTCAAAACCCCCCGTCCGCTGGGTCGGAGGTTGGTGGCGGGGAGGAGGATGGCCCCCTGGCTGCGTCTCTGGTGCCGGACGTACTGGAGGAGCTGGAAATTGTTCTCTCCCCGGTTTCTCCGGTCGTTCCGGCGTCTGAGGCGGAGGGGAGCTCTGAACCGCCGCCGTCTTCTGGCCCGGCACCCCTAGAGGAGCCCAGGGAGAAATCCTCTGCCGCCGATCCTGGGGGTGGGATCCGGGCGGAGGCGGGGCTGGCTGGCGCGGCCGAGTCGTTCGCTTCGCACTGCGCGGCGGACGGGTCGGCCGCTGGTGACGACCCCCTGGAGGAGGATGGGGACTCGGTGATGGGCACGGAGGATGATTCGGACTCCAGCGCCGACGTGGCGATGGATGACCTCGTGCCCCTTGCCGAGTCTCCCCTCATTTCCGTAAGGGAACTCCGGGATTTTATGGCCACGTGCCTGGGTCAGCGCAATAAGGTCCGGCTGGCCCTCGACAGGTGGTCGGAGCTGGCGCTGCTCATCGATTCCGTCCGCGCCGCCGTTAAGATCTTGGGCGCGGATGAGGGTGTGAACCCGCTCGAGCTGCGTCGGCTCACAACGTTTCTCACTGGGCTGCTGAGGAAGTGGCGGCTGACCAGCGGCTGCGCTTCCTCGCCCCGTTAGGTGTAGGTAGAGGTTGCACTATGCTTCTGACATGAAGATAACCATAGCCAGCCTCAACATCAACGGCAGCAGGGAGGCGCGCCGCAGATTCAATAACTTCTCGGTCCTTCGGGACGGGAAGTATGCGGTGTGCTTCCTGCAAGAAACCCACACCGTTCCGGGAGACGAAGCCACGTGGCTCCTGGAGTGGCAAGGAGGGGTCAGCATGAGTCACCTCTCCAACAATTCCAGCGGGGTGGCTATCTTGCTGGCCCCGCATTTTCAGCCGGCGATCTTGGGGGTCAAGGAGCACGTGCCGGGCCGCTTGCTCCATGTCACTGTTCGCCTGGGGGGCGTGCCGCTCCATCTAGTGAACGTGTACGCCCCTCAGACCAGTGCGCAGCAAGTGCGCTTCTTCGAAGAAGTGTCCGCTCTCTTGGGCTCCATCGACGTGGGCGAGTGCGTCATCCTCGGGGGGGATTTTAACTGCACCCTCGAGGCGAGGGACCGTTCGGGTCCCCCGCGAAGCCCGGCGGCGATGGAGAAGTTGAGGGACCTGGTTGGGTCCTTCGACTTGGTGGACGTCTGGCGAAATCTCCACCCCGACTCCAGCGCCTTCACTAGCGTGAGGTCTGGGGGAGGAAGGTCCAGAATCGACCGCCTCTACATTTCCCGGGCGTTCGTCTCCTGCGTTCCGGCAGCTTCCATGCGGCCGGTGCCGTGCACGGACCACCACCTGGTGTGGGCGGAGCTCGCTCCGCTGCGCACGCGGGGGGGGTCCGTGTACTGGCATTTTAACAACCTGCTGCTGGAGGACGCACGGTTCCGGGATTCGTTTCGTCGATTCTGGGCCGACTGGAGAAGGAAGCAGGGGGGCTTCCCCTCCTTGAGGCTATGGTGGGATGTGGGCAAGGCTCACATCCGTCTCTTCTGTCAGGAGTACGCGAAGGGGTCGACCAAGAGGCGGGAGGCCCGGGTCGGGCGGTTGGAGAAGGAGGTGCTCGACCTGGAGTCCCGTCTCGGTCAGGTCGTCGAGGACCCGGCCCTGCGGAAGGTGTACGAAGAGAAGAAGGGCGCGCTGAAGGACCTGCAGCTCGTCGGGTCCCGAGGCGCGTACGTGAGGTCGCGGATCCAGCTCCTGCGGGACCTGGACCGCGGCTCCCCCTTCTTCTACTCGCTGGAAAAAAGACGGGGGGTCCGTAAGCAGCTCTTGGGGCTGCTGGCCGACGACGGATCTCTGGTCTCGGATCCGGAGGGAATCAACGCGGAGACCCGCGCCTATTACGGGGCTCTGTTCTCTCCGGATCCGTCCAGCGAGGATGCGCGCAGAGTTTTGTGGGAGGACCTGACGAAGGTTGGCCCGGAGGGCGCCGAAAAATTGGACGCTCCGCTAAGTCTGGCGGAGCTGACCGGCGCCCTCCGCCAGCTCTCTAGGGGAAAGTCCCCGGGGCTGGACGGGCTGACCGTGGAGTTCCACAGGGCGTTCTGGGACGTCTTGGGGGGCGACTACGCGCGGGTCCTGGGGGAAAGTTTGGCGACCGGGGAGATGCCCCTCTCTTGGCGCAGGGCGGTCATTGTCCTGCTGCCTAAGAAGGGCGATCTCCGCCTCCTTAAGAACTGGCGCCCGGTCTCCCTCCTCAGCACGGACTATAAAATCTTTGCCAGGGCCATGTCTGCTCGCCTTGGCACCGTGCTGGCCCACATGATCCACCCCGACCAGTCCTACACGGTCCCGGGCCGGACCATCCACGATAACATCCATCTGGTCCGGGACCTGGTCCACCACTCCCAGAGGGCTGGTCTGTCGGTCGCCTTCCTTTCCCTGGATCAGGAGAAGGCGTTCGACAGGGTGGATCACGAGTATCTCTTCGGGACTCTGCGCGCATTCGGGTTCGGGACGCATTTCGTCGCCCGGATCCGACTTCTGTACACCGCCGCGGAGTGTCTGATTAAAGTTAACGGGTCCTTGACGGCGCCCCTTCGCTTCGGGAGGGGGGTGCGTCAGGGATGCCCCATGTCCGGTCAGTTATATGCCATTTGCGTGGAGCCTTTCCTGCGCCTCTTGCGGAAGAGGTTGACGGGACTGGCTCTGCAAGGGCCGGGCGTGGAGGTGGTCCTCTCGGCTTACGCCGATGACGTGCTCCTCACGGTCACGGATCCCGCTGACTTGCGGAGGATGCGGGAATGCCAGCAGATTTACTCGGACGCATCCTCCGCCAAGATCAACTGGGAGAAATGTTCCGGACTCCTGGTGGGTCAGTGGCGGGTGGACTCCCTGCCGGAGGAGTTCAGGCCTTTCGCCTGGAGCACCACGCACCTCCTCTATTTGGGAGTCTACCTTAGCCCTGCCGAGGACGCTTGGCCGGCGAACTGGCAAGAGCTGGAGGCCAAAGTCACCGCTCGCCTAGGACGCTGGACAGGACTGCTCCGAGTGTTGTCCTACAGGGGTCGAGCGCTAGTCATAAACCAGCTGGTGGCCGCCATGTTGTGGTACCGGTTGGTCACTTTGATCCCTCCCCCTGCGTTTGTCGCCAAGATTCAGAAGAAGCTCATCGACTTCTTCTGGGACAAAAGGAAGCACTGGGTCTCTGCCGCGGTTCTGTGTCTCCCGCTTAGGGAGGGCGGTCAGGCGCTGGTGTGCCTTCGCACCCAGGCTGCGACTTTCCGTCTTCAGACGCTGCAGAGATACCTGTACGTCGAGAATCCTCCGAGATGGTGTGCGCTGGCGACGTTTTTCTTCCGCCAGCTGCATGGCCTCAATTACGACACGCAGCTCCTGTTTGCGAAAGTGGGCAGCAGGCGTGCCGGCCTGCGGGAGCTGCCTGTCTTCTACCAGGAACTACTATGGGTTTGGAACTACGTCGCTTCCAGGCGGAGCTCTCCCCCGTCAGGAGCGGCGGCTCTCCTTCGGGAGCCGCTGCTCAGGAATCCGCACCTCCACGAACACGGGTTCGGGCGGCTGGCGGAGGGTAGGGCTGTGGCTGGCAAGGTGACCAGAGTCGGGGACCTGCTCGATGGCGGAGGAGCGGGCTGGATGGCGCCAGAGGAGCTGGCGCGGCGCCTGTCCTGGGCCAACGTCCAGCTCGCGGTCGAAACCATCGAATCGGTAAAAGCGGCACTGGGCCCCGACTCCACTAGGTGTATCGAGGCGGCTCAAGCACGTGGGGCGATCCCGTCCGAGCTTACCCCCGTTCGGACGGAATTCCTCATCGGCGCCCGGCCCCGAAACTCCCCTCGGGAACCGGCGCCTCACAACTTGAGCCGTCTCGAGGAAATACCCTCCGTGCCTTTTCATTCCGCGCGGAGGGGTTTCCTGTACGGGCTGCTCCTGCACACTCTCCACTTTGCCATCTTCGTCTACCGTCCGGACACGCCTTGGCGTGGCGTTTTGCCGACCGGCGGTAGCGGAGGTCCCCAATGGAGGGCTCTCTATGCGGGAGTCCTCCCTTGTTCCATCGGGGACTTGGCCTGGAGGGTGTTGCACGGAGCGGTCCCGTGCAATAAGGTTTTAAGTAGGTTCACGGACTCCCAGGCCGCCTGCATTTTTTGCGGCCTGGAGGAGTCCGTGTTTCACGTTTATATGGATTGTGAGAGGTTGCAGCCCCTCTTTCACTACTTGAAGGGGCTGCTCCTCGATTTTTGGTTGCACTTCAGTCCCACGCTCTTGATCTACGGTCACCCGGTGCGGAGGGGAGCGGACAGGTTGGAGGACCTCCTTGTGGGCCTGCTCCTGGGCCTGGCTAAAAGAGCCATCAATTGGTCCAGGCAGCGGGCGGTCGAGGGGGTCGTCCAGCCGGATTGCCTGCATCTCTTCCGCGGCCATGTTCGCGCCCGGGTGGCCCTGGAGATGGAGCACGCGGTGTCCGCCGGTGCGCTTGAGTATTTCCGCGACCGGTGGGCGCCGCGGGGACTGGAGTGCATCATCAACACGGAAAACCAAATTTTAATTTGATTTGTTAAGCTTTAGTTGAACTTTTGTTTATTTACAGTCGAATTGGTTTTTTTTTTTTGGGTCCAAATAAAAGAGTACCCTCTGTTCAGCTGCAAGCACGAGCAGAGGGAGCAGCCAGACTTTGGAGAGTGGATTAAAGTGGTGGTCCCCTGACCAGGAAGAGGAGGAGAACGTTGGACCACCACCACCAACTCCACCATCATTTCATCAACTGAGGTGCCTGGAGAGAGAGGACAGAGGAGGAGAAGGAGAAAGGAGGCCTACATCAACATCAACCAGGGGAGAGGCCTTTCTATCACTGCCTCCCCAATTTGGCCTCCACTTCAGGAGAGGGAGAGAGGGGAGAGAAACCAACTGCTTGAAAGGAGGGAAGAAAACTTCATCCGGAACATCTACAGGTGGGTGTTATTTGGGGCACTCTCCCAAGACTTTGTATTTTAGGTGGGGGGAGAAAAGAAGAAGCAAGGCCGGATCATCAAGGGGTGTAGTGTGTGTGTGCTCTTGTTAAAAGCTAGGCCACACACACCACTAATTAGCATCCCTTCTATTGCCTGCCCTGGGAGAGCTTGGAGCTGCCCAAGGTGAAGTCCTTAATTTAATTTAATTACATCGTTAAGACCTGTTGCAGGACTAAGCCTGGGCTTCTCCAGCTTTTCCAGGTGAAGACGTCTTCTCCCCCTGCCAGAAGACCACCATCACCAAAGACTTTTTCCATCGGAGAGTGCAACCCTGCCTACACCCACCCACCATCCTGAGTGGCAACACTGCCCTTTGCGGCCTCCCTCCTTCCCACCCCCCCACCTCTCTCTCTCTCTTTGTCTCTCTCTGCCTGTCTTTCTAAGGCACCTTAGTTTCATCTATTTTATTAATTGCCAATTGAGCAGAGGGGCGAGGGCTCCTCTCCCAATTTAAATCAATAAGGAGAGAGGTGTGTCCTCATTTTAATCAGCTCCCTCTGCTCAATAGAGGACAAAAAAATATATATATACACCGAGGCCATTAACACCTTCAGGCCTGTGACTTGGGGTGAGTGTAGCCCTTAAAAAAAGCACCCCAGAATGGCGACTGCATCTTCGCCGGTGGCGGGGCCAGCCGGGACCTATGCGAGAGTGGTAGCCACAGCCACAGCTGCTCCCGCTGTTCCTGCTGCCCCGTCACCTTTTCGATTAATAACGAAAAAGCTTGGGGTGAAGAGCTACACTCACCCCACTATGACCATCGAGGCCTGCGTCAAGGCCATGGCTGGGGTTGTCGGCCCCTCAGCCATCGTCGCGGCCTCGAAAATGTATGGGAAGGCTGTGTTCTTCCTGGGGTCGGAGCGGGCGGTGTCCCTGGCTGTCGCCAAGGGGCTCACCGTGGGCGGGACCTTCCTGCCGGTGGATCCTCTCGAGGCCACCGCGCAGAGGATCATTATTTCCAACGTCCCGCCCTATGTTCCTGGTGAGCTCCTCCTTCCCCATTTGCGACAACTTGGGGAGGTGAGGTCGGGGATCACGCCCATCCCGCTCGGCTTCCGGGAGGCCAGCCTTCGCCACGTCTTCTCCTTCCGGCGCCAGCTGTTTATCCAGCTGGCGCGGGAGGAGGACACTGAAGGGGCGTTCGTCGTCCTCCACGAGGGGACCGCCTACCGCGCCTTTTGGACGTCGGACGGTGTGAGGTGCCATGCCTGCAGGGAGGTGGGGCACATCAGGAGGAACTGCCCTGCCTCCAAGGCCGCCGGATCATCTCGTGCGGCCGAGGCTGGCGCCGCCGCCGCCGCCCTTCCCCCCGGATCTGCCCACGCGTCAAGTACGTCTGATGCGCGGTTGACGTCGGGGGCCGATGCCACCAAGGCCTCCGGCGGGGGGGAGGGAGCGTGTCCGGCCGGAAAGAAGGCGCGGGGAAAAAAGAAGCACCTTGGGGCAGGCCCCCCCGTGGATGGTGAGCCCTTGCCCCTTGAGCCCCTTACACCCGCGCTCCTCGCGGAGTTGATCAGGGCAGATGTGAGCGGGAGGGGCCCCGTGCCCGAGCCTGTGGCCGCAACCGCCGCAGCGGTAATGCCAATACCTGCGGCCGGGCTCGGGCCCGAGGAACCTGACAAACCTGCTCCGCCGGAGGGAGTCGAGGAGGAGGCCTTTGCAGACATGGAGGTCTCCCTCGCTCCCTCCATGCTAAAAAGAAGGCGCGACCCCCTGGATGAGGAGGAGGACCGGGAGGAGGAAGGTCCCTCCGAGCAGGGGGAGTCGTCGCCCGCCGCGGGTACTGCGCCCCCCCGCCCCCCCAGCGCTGTCGTCATCACCAGCGATCGGCAGGGGTCGCCTGTCCCTCGGGAGGCTGAGGCAGATGTGTCTGTCCAGCACGTGCCTCCCGGGGATGGGGATGAGACCCTGCCCGTGGGGGGGGTTGCGGAACAACCCGCGGCAGTAATTGAAGTTGACCTTTTATCGGTGTCGTTACCCCTCGCCGGGTCGGGCAGCCTGGGGGCTGGGTCGGGCGAGCTCGAGGATAATGAGCTCGCCCAATGCGACCCGGACGTCTCCCAGGGGATGCTCGTCCTGGTAGAGCTTTTAATTCAAAACCCCCCGTCCGCTGGGTCGGAGGTTGGTGGCGGGGAGGAGGATGGCCCCCTGGCTGCGTCTCTGGTGCCGGACGTACTGGAGGAGCTGGAAATTGTTCTCTCCCCGGTTTCTCCGGTCGTTCCGGCGTCTGAGGCGGAGGGGAGCTCTGAACCGCCGCCGTCTTCTGGCCCGGCACCCCTAGAGGAGCCCAGGGAGAAATCCTCTGCCGCCGATCCTGGGGGTGGGATCCGGGCGGAGGCGGGGCTGGCTGGCGCGGCCGAGTCGTTCGCTTCGCACTGCACGGCGGACGGGTCGGCCGCTGGTGACGACCCCCTGGAGGAGGATGGGGACTCGGTGATGGGCACGGAGGACGATTCGGACTCCAGCGCCGACGTGGCGATGGATGACCTCGTGCCCCTTGCCGAGTCTCCCCTCATTTCCGTAAGGGAACTCCGGGATTTTATGGCCACGTGCCTGGGTCAGCGCAATAAGGTCCGGCTGGCCCTCGACAGGTGGTCGGAGCTGGCGCTGCTCATCGATTCCGTCCGCGCCGCCGTTAAGATCTTGGGCGCGGACGAGGGTGTGAACCCGCTCGAGCTGCGTCGGCTCACAACGTTTCTCACTGGGCTGCTGAGGAAGTGGCGGCGGACCAGCGGCTGCGCTTCCTCGCCCCGTTAGGTGTAGGTAGAGGTTGCACTATGCTTCTGACATGAAGATAACCATAGCCAGCCTCAACATCAACGGCAGCAGGGAGGCGCGCCGCAGATTCAATAACTTCTCGGTCCTTCGGGACGGGAAGTATGCGGTGTGCTTCCTGCAAGAAACCCACACCGTTCCGGGAGACGAAGCCACGTGGCTCCTGGAGTGGCAAGGAGGGGTCAGCATGAGTCACCTCTCCAACAATTCCAGCGGGGTGGCTATCTTGCTGGCCCCGCATTTTCAGCCGGAGATCTTGGGGGTCAAGGAGCACGTGCCGGGCCGCTTGCTCCATGTCACTGTTCGCCTGGGGGGCGTGCCGCTCCATCTAGTGAACGTGTACGCCCCTCAGACCAGTGCGCAGCAAGTGCGCTTCTTCGAAGAAGTGTCCGCTCTCTTGGGCTCCATCGACGTGGGCGAGTGCGTCATCCTCGGGGGGGATTTTAACTGCACCCTCGAGGCGAGGGACCGTTCGGGTCCCCCGCGAAGCCCGGCGGCGATGGAGAAGTTGAGGGACCTGGTTGGGTCCTTCGACTTGGTGGACGTCTGGCGAAATCTCCACCCCGACTCCAGCGCCTTCACTAGCGTGAGGTCTGGGGGAGGAAGGTCCAGAATTGACCGCCTCTACATTTCCCGGGCGTTCGTCTCCTGCGTTCCGGCAGCTTCCATGCGGCCGGTGCCGTGCACGGACCACCACCTGGTGTGGGCGGAGCTCGCTCCGCTGCGCGCGCGGGGGGGGTCCGTCTACTGGCATTTTAACAACCTGCTGCTGGAGGACGCACGGTTCCGGGATTCGTTTCGTCGATTCTGGGCCGACTGGAGAAGGAAGCAGGGGGGCTTCCCCTCCTTGAGGCTATGGTGGGATGTGGGCAAGGCTCACATCCATCTCTTCTGTCAGGAGTACGCGAAGGGGTCGACCAAGAGGCGGGAGGCCCGGGTCGGGCGGTTGGAGAAGGAGGTGCTCGACCTGGAGTCCCGTCTCGGTCAGGTCGTCGAGGACCCGGCCCTGCGGAAGGTGTACGAAGAGAAGAAGGGCGCGCTGAAGGACCTGCAGCTCGTCGGGTCCCAAGGCGCGTACGTGAGGTCGCGGATCCAGCTCCTGCGGGACCTGGACCGCGGCTCCCCCTTCTTCTACTCGCTGGAAAAAAGACGGGGGGTCCGTAAGCAGCTCTTGGGGCTGCTGGCCGACGACGGATCTCTGGTCTCGGATCCGGAGGGAATCAGCGCGGAGACCCGCGCCTATTACGGGGCTCTGTTCTCTCCGGATCCGTCCAGCGAGGATGCGCGCAGAGTTTTGTGGGAGGACCTGACGAAGGTTGGCCCGGAGGGCGCCGAAAAATTGGACGCTCCGCTAAGTCTGGCGGAGCTGACCGGCGCCCTCCGCCAGCTCTCTAGGGGAAAGTCCCCGGGGCTGGATGGGCTGACCGTGGAGTTCCACAGGGCGTTCTGGGACGTCTTGGGGGGCGACTACGCGCGGGTCCTGGGGGAAAGTTTGGCGACCGGGGAGATGCCCCTCTCTTGGCGCAGGGCGGTCATTGTCCTGCTGCCTAAGAAGGGCGATCTCCGCCTCCTTAAGAACTGGCGCCCGGTCTCCCTCCTCAGCACCGACTATAAAATCTTTGCCAGGGCCATGTCTGCTCGCCTTGGCACCGTGCTGGCCCACATGATCCACCCCGACCAGTCCTACACGGTCCCGGGCCGGACCATCCACGATAACATCCATCTGGTCCGGGACCTGGTCCACCACTCCCAGAGGGCTGGTTTGTCGGTCGCCTTCCTTTCCCTGGATCAGGAGAAGGCGTTCGACAGGGTGGATCACGAGTATCTCTTCGGGACTCTGCGCGCATTCGGGTTCGGGACGCATTTCGTCGCCCGGATCCGACTTCTGTACGCCGCCGCGGAGTGTCTGATTAAAGTTAACGGGTCCTTGACGGCACCCCTTCGCTTCGGGAGGGGGGTGCGTCAGGGATGCCCCATGTCCGGTCAGTTATATGCCATTTGCGTGGAGCCTTTCCTGCGCCTCTTGCGGAAGAGGTTGACGGGACTGGCTCTGCAAGGGCCGGGCGTGGAGGTGGTCCTCTCGGCTTACGCCGATGACGTGCTCCTCACGGTCACGGATCCCGCTGACTTGCGGAGGATGCGGGAATGCCAGCAGATTTACTCGGACGCATCCTCCGCCAAGATCAACTGGGAGAAATGTTCCGGACTCCTGGTGGGTCAGTGGCGGGTGGACTCCCTGCCGGAGGAGTTCAGGCCTTTCGCCTGGAGCACCACGCACCTCCTCTATTTGGGAGTCTACCTTAGCCCTGCCGAGGACGCTTGGCCGGCGAACTGGCAAGAGCTGGAGGCCAAAGTCACCGCTCGCCTAGGACGCTGGACAGGACTGCTCCGAGTGTTGTCCTACAGGGGTCGAGCGCTGGTCATAAACCAGCTGGTGGCCGCCATGTTGTGGTACCGGTTGGTCACTTTGATCCCTCCCCCTGCGTTTGTCGCCAAGATTCAGAAGAAGCTCATCGACTTCTTCTGGGACAAAAGGAAGCACTGGGTCTCTGCCGCGGTTCTGTGTCTCCCGCTTAGGGAGGGCGGTCAGGCGCTGGTGTGCCTTCGCACCCAGGCTGCGACTTTCCGTCTTCAGACGCTGCAGAGATACCTGTACGTCGAGAATCCTCCGAGATGGTGTGCGCTGGCGACGTTTTTCTTCCGCCAGCTGCATGGCCTCAATTACGACACGCAGCTCCTGTTTGCAAAAGTGGGCAGCAGGCGTGCCGGCCTGCGGGAGCTGCCTGTCTTCTACCAGGAACTGCTATGGGTTTGGAACTACGTCGCTTCCAGGCGGAGCTCTCCCCCGTCAGGAGCGGCGGCTCTCCTTCGGGAGCCGCTGCTCAGGAATCCGCACCTCCACGAACACGGGTTCGGGCGGCTGGCGGAGGGTAGGGCTGTGGCTGGCAAGGTGACCAGAGTCGGGGACCTGCTCGATGGCGGAGGAGCGGGCTGGATGGCGCCGGAGGAGCTGGCGCGGCGCCTGTCCTGGGCCAACGTCCGGCTCGCGGTCGAAACCATCGAATCGGTAAAAGCGGCACTGGGCCCCGACTCCACTAGGTGTATCGAGGCGGCTCAAGCACGTGGGGTGATCCCGTCCGAGCTTACCCCCGTTCGGACGGAATTCCTCATCGGCGCCCGGCCCCGAAACTCCCCTCGGGAACCGGCGCCTCACAACTTGAGCCGTCTCGAGGAAATACCCTCCGTGCCTTTTCATTCCGCGCGGAGGGGTTTCCTGTACGGGCTGCTCCTGCACACTCTCCACTTTGCCATCTTCGTCTACCGTCCGGACACGCCTTGGCGTGGCGTTTTGCCGACCGGCGGTAGCGGAGGTCCCCAATGGAGGGCTCTCTATGCGGGAGTCCTCCCTTGTTCCATCGGGGACTTGGCCTGGAGGGTGTTGCACGGAGCGGTCCCGTGCAATAAGGTTTTAAGTAGGTTCACGGACTCCCAGGCCGCCTGCATTTTTTGCGGCCTGGAGGAGTCCGTGTTTCACGTTTATATGGATTGTGAGAGGTTGCAGCCCCTCTTTCACTACTTGAAGGGGCTGCTCCTCGATTTTTGGTTGCACTTCAGTCCCACGCTCTTGATCTACGGTCACCCGGTGCGGAGGGGAGCGGACAGGTTGGAGGACCTCCTTGTGGGCCTGCTCCTGGGCCTGGCTAAAAGAGCCATCAATTGGTCCAGGCAGCGGGCGGTCGAGGGGGTCGTCCAGCCGGATTGCCTGCATCTCTTCCGCGGCCATGTTCGCGCCCGGGTGGCCCTGGAGATGGAGCACGCGGTGTCCGCCGGTGCGCTTGAGTATTTCCGCGACCGGTGGGCGCCGCGGGGACTGGAGTGCATCATCAACACGGAAAACCAAATTTTAATTTGATTTGTTAAGCTTTAGTTGAACTTTTGTTTATTTACAGTCGAATTGGTTTTTTTTTGGGTCCAAATAAAAGAGTACCCTCTGTTCAAGTAAATACCTGTTTTATTGTTCTCCTGCAATCTAAGTATTATTGATCCTCGGACACTACACTGGCGATGGGCAGGTTTGAACTCACCTGCAGTACTGCATCACCTCACGGGGATCTTTCCCTGAAGAGAAGCTTCTTGGAGGTCGAAGTCAGAATGGCGGGCGTCGACCGCGGGCAACCGCCCAGGGATCCATCGGAGAGTTGCAGGGGAGGCTGTGGAGAGCTGGGCCTGGCTCCCCAGTCGAGGTGTTCCAGCAAGTCGTGCTGCAAAGGGGCTGTGCAGCGTTGTCGGGAGGAAGAGAGAGGGAGAGGGTGGAGCACACAGGGCACGGTCGGTGCTCAAGAACAGGGCAGCGTGGAGAGGATAGAACGCGGGGAAGGAAAAGTGATACGCGCCGAAGCCGCGGGTCGCCGCCATTACCCTGTAGAACGCTAGGAGCAGCGTGGCAGCAAGGGGAAGAAGGAAAAGCGCGGGAGGCGCCATTTTATTACATTGGGGAAGAAGGAAAAGCACGGGAGGCGCCATTTTATTCCATTGGGGAAGAAGAAAAAGCGCGGGAGGCGCCATTTTAAATCACTCAAGATGCCGAAGAGTGGCATAGTCTCGTCGAGGTAGAAGACTGGACCACGTATGTGGGAAGAATTGAAGTGTACTGCAAGGCAAATGAGGTGGCCAATGGAAAGAAGGCGTCGGTATTATTAAATTTGATGGGCGCGAGAACGTACGGCCTATTGCGGAATTTAATTACCCCAGCTAAACCAATGGAGAAAAGTTTTGAAGAGATTCGGCTGAAAATTCAGTAGCCTTAGCGCCTCATTTGAGGCGCTGGAGGGCCTTGCGCCGGAGTTATGGCCAGTAGTGAAATTCCCTGGGGCCCTAAATCGGCGTTGCTCCGGTAGCGCTGCACCGGCACCGATGACGTCATCGGTGTGCGCAGCGTCCCGGTTGCCATGGTAACCCGCCCGAACTCCGAAATTGAGTTGCGGCCGCCTCGCCCGTGGCAGCCGCAACCAGCGTTTTGTCAGAGGTGCCTTACTGCAGTTAGCGCCGGCGCATTAAAGGCCCCGCGGCGGCCGGCCGCTTTCCCGCCGGCCGCCTGCCCGCAGCTCCCTCCCCGGACTTCGCTCCCCCCCCCCCCCGGAACAGATGCAAGCCCGGCACTTGTCCGAGGTGCCGGGCTCATTTTTAAACAGATTTGCGCGGGCCGCGGCCGGGTGCAGGCAGCTCCTCCTTAACGGAAGGAGGAGGCCTGCACTTCCCCAGCCTGCCGCACCGCATCGGGTGCCGCAGCGCCGGAATTGCGGCGCGAAACGGCAGTTAGCGCCCTTTTCCAGGTGCTAAGACCCTTCAGTAGCGCCGGCAGCCGTTTGGGCGCGGCGCCACTGAATTTTTGGCGCGCGCAGGGGTCTTAGCGCCGGCACTAATTACCGGCGCTAAAGCCCTGGCTAAGCCAAAACCCAATTTCTAGGCCATAGTTAATATCTTACAGGAACACCTAAACCCTACACCGCTGCTGATAGCAGAAAGATTCAAGTTCCATAAAAGAAACCAGCACAAAGATGAGAGCAATGCTGACTATCTTACGGAACTACGCAAGTTATCAAAGCACTGCCAGTTCGGAGCAGGACCGGCAGACACCTTGCGGGATAAGTTTGTCTGCGGGCTCCAGAGTGAAGGAACCCAGAAACGACTACTTTCGGAAAAGGACCTGACGCTAGAACAGGCTTTCAGCGTGGCAGTATCCTATGAAGCAGCAGCACGGGGAGCTGCGGAAATACAACAGAAACCATAGGAATACAGCGCTAATGAAATGGCGTATGGAGCAGAAAAGTGCTATCGCTGTGGCAGAACAACCCATGATCAGAAGGACTGCTGGGTTAAGGACAAAGTATGCAGGCAATGTGGGAAAATGGGACACATAGCAAGAGTCTGCAGGTCGGGAAAGAAAACCAACACTACAAGAACTACTAAGGAAAAGTACAAGAAAGTAAAGAAATTGACAGACAGTAGTTCGGAAGATCAGGAGAGTGATAAGGACTCCGGGAGCAGGAGACTAAGTTGTCTAAAGCTACACAACGTGATCGCAAAGGAAGATCACCGAACCATTTGGGTCACCCTCATGATAGCAGGGTCCCCAGTAAAGATGGAATTGGACACAGGATCAGCCCTAACTGTCATGAATCGACGAGACTATGAGCGGCTATTCTCACACATACCCTTGAAGGACACGTCCATTGTATTGAAGACATACACGGGGCAAAAAGTCTACCCCAGAGGAAAAATAAGGGTGCCAGTTGAATACAACGGCAAGGAAACACAGAAACTGTATCTATATATACTACCAGATGGAGGACCACCATTATTGGGACGTGAATGGATCCGAAAAATACAATTGGATTGGCATTCCATTCAGGCGCTAACTGTGACTGATAAAAAGGATGATGACGTCACACCTGGACGACTGCCAAAAATTCTAACTGATGTGAAAGAGGTGTTCCAACAAGGACTTGGGACTCTAAAAGGAGTAACGGCAACGATAAAACTCGAAGATAACGCAAACCCAAAATTTACCTTACGCGTTCCGCCCAGCCTTTGAAGCAGAGCTGGAGAGTCTGGAGCATGTGGGTGTGCTGTCCAAGGTGGACTGGAGCGAGTGGGCCACACCCATCATTCCTGTAATGAAGAAATCATTGAGCAGCACACCTGGGGAACCGAAGAAGGTTCACATCTGTGGGGACTTCAAGGTAACTGTGAACCCAGTCCTGCACACAGTACAATATCCACTTCCACGGATAGAAGATATTTTCGCCTCACTATCTGGAGGGAAACGCTTTACAAAGATTGATCTGGCCCAAGCGTATCTACAAATGGAGGTGGAAGAAGCGTCTAGGAAATACCTCACGATAAACACTCACAAAGGCCTTTACCAGTACAATCGACTGGTATCCGGGGTAGCATCAGCCCCGGCTATTTGGCAGAGGGCGATGGAACAAGTCCTGCAAGGGATCCCGGGGACCCAGTGTTATTTGGACGACATCCTGGTTACGGGCGAAAATGACAGTGAACACCTTGCCAACCTGGAGCAGGTGCTCACGAGATTACAGGAATATGGGCTACGAGCCAACCGCCCCAAATGTGAGTTCTTCAGGAGACAAATCTCGTATTGTGGCCACAAGATTGATGAGGAAGGGTTGCATAAGTCGCCGGACAAGATTGAGGCTGTAGTCAAGGCTCCAGCACCGGAAAATGTGTCGCAACTGAGGTCGTTGCTCGGGTTGGTGAACTACTACCATAAGTTCTTGCCGAATTTATCCACAATTCTGTACCCACTGAACGCCCTACTGCAAACTGGAGTAACATGGAAATGGAGTGATGAGTGTAAGCGTGCCTTTCAGAAATGTAAATGCCTAA
The DNA here is from genome assembly GCF_052327205.1 of Somniosus microcephalus. NCBI lineage: Eukaryota > Metazoa > Chordata > Chondrichthyes > Squaliformes > Somniosidae > Somniosus > Somniosus microcephalus. Next base: position 138,902 of record NW_028225548.1, on the reverse strand, counting down.
TCACTTCAAAAGAAGTATTGGCCCACTACAATCCAACACTACCGATTCGGTTAGCATGTGCTGCGCCTCCCTACGGCATCGGAGCGGTGCTATCACACAAATTCCCTGACGGTTCAGAGAGGCCAATAGCCTTTGCGTCGTGCTCGTTAACCTCAGCCGAGCGTAACTACACCCAGATTGACAGGGAGGCCCTCAGCCTGGTGTGGGGGGTGAAGAAGTTCAATCACTATCTGCACGGGCAGAAATTCACCCTACTGACTGATCATCAGCCCCTGGTCTCCATTTTTAACCCAAAGAAGGGCGTTCCGGTGATGACGGCGCAACGGCTGCAAAGATGGTCACTTTTTCTAGGGGCACATCAGTATGCCATAGAGTACAAGGGTACGAAACAGCATGGAAACGCTGATGGGCTGTTGTGCCTACCGTTGCCTACGGTAGAGGAAGCACCTGCAGTGGACCCTGTTGAGATATTCCATTCGACCATAGTCGAATGTCTACCTGTTACAAACTCAAGTATAGAGAAGGAAACCCGAAATGACCCGGCACTCTCTCGGGTCGATGATTTGACGGTGAAGGGATGGCCAGCATATGGCGACTCACTGTTGCCAGCATTCTCGCCAAGGAGAGAACAGCTGTCAGTGTGCCGGGGGACCTTGATGTGTGGATCCCGAGTGGTAATTCCACCCAAGTTGAGAGATAGAGTGCTCAATGAGCTTCATGAGGGTCATCTGGGAGGGGTAAAAATGAAGAGCCTAGCCAGGGCGTTTGTGTGGTGGCTGGGAATCGATAAAGAAATCGAGGATATGACCAAGAGATGCACAGGATGCCAGAAGGTCCAAAACGCTCCACCACAGGCCCCGCTCCATCCATGGGAGTGGCCCTCATCTCCATGGCAATGGGTACACATTGATTTTGCTGGTCCATTTATGGACTCAATGTTCCTAATCGCTGTGGACGCCCATTCGAAATGGCCAGAGGTCATCAAAATGTCCTCCACCACCACGGAGAAAACTATTGCAGTCCTACGGACCATCTTCGCCAGGAATGGCTTGCCAGAATAGATTTGCTCCGACAATGGGCCACAGTTTGTGTCAGAGGATTTCCGGAGGTTTCTGAGGAATAATGGGGTGAAGCATTACACATCTGCCCCATATCATCCAGCCACAAATGGATTGGCTGAGAGGTTTGTTCAGACCTTTAAAAAGGCCATAAAGGCAATGCATAATGACGACATACCACTACAACAGAAGGTGGATAATTTTTTGTTTGCTTACCGGAATGCGACACATGCAGTCACCAACCAAGCTCCAGCCATAATGTTCTTCAACCGAAGGCTAAGATGTCACCTGGATTTGCTCAAACCAAACATAAGACGAGATGTTGAGGATAAGCAATTCCAGGACATAAATGAGAAGCCAACCAGGAGCTTCAAGATAGGGCAACCAGTCTTGGCCCACGACTACCGAACAGAAAAATGGCAGCCAGGAACGATATGCACACAGCAGGGACCACTATTGTACACAGTGGACGTTGGAGAGAGCATCATGAGACGCCATGCTGACCAGATTCTAGAGTCACAGGAACAAGCCAAACCCATACCACGAGCAGGTGCACCTGGTAATCAACCCGAAGTACAGATTGCGTCTACCTCAGAAGCAGTGGTATTGGAAGCTGATGAACCAACCAATGACAATGAGCCAGAATCAACTCCGCCGCAAGAACAGGATACTCGAGAAAGGCGCTATCCAGTCTTTCAGTTGATGTATATAGTACAGAGAAAATTGTAATTGTAATTAGTTATTATTTAGTTGTTAAATGAACGTTATGTACTGTTTATCTAAAAGGGGAGGAATTGTTGTGTATGTGCCTTTAAGAGAAGAAGTGATTCTATACTGCAGTACCGGCAGTGACCACCCCTGTATATAAAGCCATAGCAGGCTTCTGTATGTCACTCTTAAGTTACCCTCTGTTCAATCCAGGCAGCGGGCGGTCGAGAGGGTCGTCCAGCCGGATTGCCTGCCTCTCTTCCGCAGCCATGTTCGTGCCCGGGTGGCCCTGGAGATGGAGCACGCGGTGTCCACCGGCGCGCTTGAGTATTTCCGTGACCGTTGTCGCCGCGGGGACTAGAGTGCATTATCAACCCGGAAAACCAAATTTTAATTTGATTTGTTAAGTTTTAGTTGAACTTTTGTTTATTTACAGTCCAATTGTTTTTTTTTTTGGGTCAAAACAAAAAGAGTACCCTCTGTTCAATCCAGGCAGCGGGCGGTCGAGGGGGTCATCCAGCCGGATTGCCTGCCTCTCTTCCGCGGCCATGTTCGCGCCCGGGTGGCCCTGGAGATGGAGCACGCGGTGTCCGCCGGCGCGCTTGAGTATTTCCGCGACCGGTGGGTGCCACGGGGACTGGAGTGCATTATCAACCCGGAAAACCAAATTTTAATTTGATTTGTTAAGTTTTAGTTGAACTTTTGTTTATTTACAGTCCAATTGGTTTTTTTTGGGGGGTCCAAACAAATAAATAACCCTCTGTTCAAGTAAATACCTGTTTTATTGTTCTCCTGCAGTCTGAGTATTATTGATCCTCGGACACTACAATAGGGAGATATCCGCGGAAATCCCAGGCGAAAGAAACAGCTTTCTGTTTCTGACCAAAGGCCTGTCCCATAATATTTGTCCTCTTTTCAGATGCCAACAGGTGTGCCGTGTATTTCCAGAATTTTTGATTTTTTAATCAAGTCAGAAGGTTGTGGGTTCAAGTCCCACTCCAAAGAGTGGAGCAGAAAATCCAGGCTGACATACCCAGTGCAGTGCTGAGGGAGGGCTGCTCTGTCGGAGGAGCCGTCTTTCAAATGAGACGTTAAACCGAGGCCCCGTCTGATCTCTCAGGTGGACGCAAAAGATCCCACGGCCACTATTTCGAAGAAGAGCAGGGGAATTCTCCCCGGTGTCCTGGCCAATATTTATCCCTCAATCAACATAACAAAAACAGATTATCTGGTCGTTATCACATTGCTGTTTGTGGGAGCTTGCTGTGCGCAAATTGGCTGCTGCGTTTCCTACATTACAACAGTGACTGCACTTCAAAAAGTACTTCATTGGCTGAGAAGCGCTTTGGGATGTCCTGAGGTCATTAAAGGAATGATATAAATGCAAGTTCTTTCTTTCTAACTAAATGTTTTAGAAACATGGGTGATGGCAAATACAGAATTATAGAATGATACAGCAAAGAGGGAGGACATTTGGCCCCTCACGCTCGTGCCAGCTCTTGAAAGAGCTGTCCAATTGGTCCCACTCCCACCTGCTTTTTCCCCGCAGCCCTGCAAATTTTTCCTTTACAAGTATTTATCCAATTCCCTTTTGAAAGTTAGTATTGAGTCTGTTTCCATCATCCTTTCAGGCAGTGCATTCCAGATCACAACAACTCGCTGTTTAAAAAAAAAATTCTCCTCATCTCCCCTCTGGTTCGTTTGCCAATTCTCCTAAAACTGTGTCCTCTGGTTACTCTGGTTACCGATCCTCCCGTCAGTGGAAGCAGTTTCTCCTTAGTTACTCTTGTCAAAACCTCTTCAAATAAAAGGTGGAATTATTTCCACCCAACCCCCTCAGAACAGAGCGCAGTGGTGTTTAAAGATTTGATTTAGTGATCAGCTGTGGCTCAGTGGGTAGCGCACTCGCCTCTGAGTCAGAAGGTTGTGGGTTCAAGTCCCACTCCAAGCACGTCAATCCAGGCTGACGCTCCCAGTGCAGTGCTGAGGGAGTGTTGCACTGTTGGAGGTGCTGTCTTTCGGATGAGAGGTTAAATCGAAGCCCCGTCTGTTAAGTATGTGTATTGTATTGAACAATTAACACAAAGACTTAAACGTATAACTCAAACAGGTCTTTACTGGTTGGAGGTAGGGACTATACGTAGGTCTTTACTTCATGCCCACAGGCGGGAACTGAGGGGAGATCAGTACCCACAGTACTATTTATACCCCTATGGCCAGGAGTGGTACTGCGTATCACTACGCCCAACAAGTAGTGCAGTCCTGTCCATAGGTTCAAAGTAGCACACATATTACATACACAACATTCCTCCCTTCCTAGCTTTACAGTCATCTCCCCATTTAACATAACGTAATAACATATATACATATATAACTTCAGGTTTACATAACAGAATAACATAGATAACTTCATGTCAAAACAGATCACAGATTCAGTCTCTGCGGAAAACAGTTCACAGATCAGCTATGATCTCAGACGAAGATCAGCCATGATCTCATTGAATGGCGGAGCAGGCTCGAAGGGCCGAATGGCCTACTCCTGTTCCTATCTCTATGTTTCTATGTTTCTATGATTCAATCTCTGTGGTGGAGTCGGTTCACGTTGCTGGAGTGACTCATTCAATAGTCCTTCCATGGATTTAACAGTTTGAACTTCCGAACTGAATTGGCTCCGTTCGGAGGGACCACGTGTGTGATCTGATAGAGGTAATAATGGTTCAGATGGGTCATCTTCTGTTTTGACTTTTCCTTTTCTGCTTCTTGGAGACTCTCTGGGCTCCACTGTCAGCTGCCAGCTGCATGCGCAGTTCCTCCTTCTCTCCCTCCTTTTTCCGTAGTAGAGCCACCTTCTCCCGATGTTCCGTACACTTTCGGTGCTCCTCCATGATTTCTGTATGGTGGGAGTCGAAGTTACAAGTTGGGCAGGACAGGACATAGTAATATTCGGTGTCGTCCTGATCTAGGCCAGCGAGAGGGTCTTCTATTTCCTCCATACCCAGCTGGGCATTAGCCAGCTTTTGTTCCAAGGCCAGACATCTTTCCTGAAGAGACTTCTTCATGCGTACCTCTTCATCCAGCTTTTTCTGGGCTTTCAGCAAGTCGTTTACTAATGACCTCATTTGAGATTTTACTACTTCAACTTCTTTTGGAGATTGATTGATCGGACTATTCAATCCCTCTACCGGAGCAGCTGTTTCAGCGGTCTGTTGTTCTACGTTGACGTGAGTCAGCGTACTTTTGGCATCCAAGGGCTGCTCTGTTGCAGTCATCTCAGTCTGTGTTGCCACCTCAGCTCTTCCAATAACCTTTGAGAGCTCCGAACCCCTTTCGTTTGAATATTGAAGTTCGTGTTCAAGTTTTTCCCATTTCAGAGTCCTGTCCTTCAGCATATGCAGGAGTTGGCTGACCGTTAACTCCTCTGACATCAGACGTTTTGTGTGCTCCTGCTCCATTTTCTCCATCAGCTGCTTCTGTTGTCTTTCCAGATTCTCCAACTCTATATCAAAGAACTCTTTTGTTGCATTCAACTCTTGCTCACAACGGCGAAGCATTTGTTCTAATTGCTGTTGTAGTTTGAAATGGAGTTGAGTTCGAGCCCGGTGTCCCTCAGAAATGGGCACATCAGTAGACTTGCCAGACTCAGAATCCACAGTTAAACTATGTTGTTGTTGCTCAGTGGAATTCTGTGCTGAAACTTTGTCTTTTGCACCTGAGTTGGGCTTACCATCATCCGTTCCAGAGTCTGGGCCGACTATCTTCACCGAGTTCTCACTCGTTATTGTTTGTAGGAAATGCCAGTCCATATTCATTTTCCTAATCCACTCCCGTCCTAGTAGTGGAGAACCTCCTTCAGATATCACATATAAGTCCATTATTTGACTGTCTTCGCCCTTGTGGACCACTGCAACCTCTATTTTCCCGATGGGGTACACTCTTTGCCCCGTGTATGTTTTCAATATAATCCCCGTATCCTGTAGGGGAATATGTTGGAATAACTTTCCGTAATCTTTCTTATTTATGACCGTCAATGCCGATCCAGTGTCCAATTCCAGTTTTACTTGGACTCCTTCTATCTGAAGAGTGACCCAAATTGTCTGGAGGTCTGCACCCTTACCAGCGTTGAGTACTCTTAAGCTAGCCAGTTCATTACAGCTTAAGCTAGCCAGTTCATTACTGCTAGCATCTGAATCGGACTCCTGTTCGGTCACCTTGTGTACCTTTACGTATTTTCCTTGCGGTGACTTCTTGTTGCTGGTCTTCTTCGCTGACCTGCATACTCTAGCTATATGTCCAAGCCTACCACAAGTTCTACATTCTTGGTTTTTAAACCAACACTGGTTCTGATCATGCGTTGTCTTTCCACAACGATAACATTTGCCAGAACTCACACCCAATTTGTGTGCACTGAGCTCCGGTGACCGTAGCTGCATTACTGCCGTGCCTCTCGCTGCGGCTTCGTGTGCTGCTGCCATAGTGACCGCCTTCTCAAGCGTCAGCTCATTCTCCTCGAGCAGTCGCTTTTGTGTATCCTGTTTAAATAAACCACACACAAATTTGTCTCGTAGTGCATCTGTCAGTCCCGTTCCAAACTGGCAATATTTCGCTAATTTACGCAATTCCAGCAAATATTCAGCATTGCTTTCATGCTGTAGCTGCCTTCTGTCGTAAAATTTAAATCGTTCCGCTAGCATCAGCGGCGTGGGGTTTACATGATCTTTCAGGACAGTAACAATCTCATCGAACGTCTTATCCGCCGGTTCATCTGGTGATAACAGGTGTTTCAATTGCCCGTATGTCTTCGCACCCATTAAATTTAATAATGTTAGAGCTTTATCTTGGTCATGAATTTTATTGGCCTTACAATAATTTTTTACTCTTTCAACATATATGGCCCAATCTTCGAGGTCACTATCAAAGGTGCTAATATTCCCGTGTTTAGGCATTGTAGATTTGCAATTTCTCAGATTTTATTTTGTTTACTTGTTATCAAAGATGGCGGCTTCCCGCTCTTGCCGTCGTCCTCCGCCCACAAAATGGCGGTTTTCCCGCGCTTGGCGGTCTTCACCCGTCCCCCGACGCCGTCTCCCTTCAGCCCCCGAGTGCGGCCCTTATCTTCGCCGCGATCGATAGCCCGCGCTGTGCCTCGCACTTGAAGCGGCTCCCGGCCTCTGGCTCACCCGCTCGCGCGGCTCTTGCTCGCTCCCTCCCGGGCTCTGGCTTACCCGCTCGCGCGTTTTACCGCGGCTCTTATCAGGGATTGCGATCGCCCTTATCTTCTCCAACTTCCCCAGCCCTGTCTTTGCAGCCAACACTGCACGGCTTACCCCACCACCTAGGTTGAACAAGGAAACTGCAGAAAGACTTCTGTCAGTCGCTGGAAGCTGTCAGGATGTTTGCTGCACTCCAGTGCTCAGTCGCTGATGGAGGCTTCTGAGTCCTAAAGCCTGTCGCTTCTAGTGGGGTGGTGATGTTTGAAACCTCTCTTCAACTGCCGCAGGGTAAGAACCTGACTCGTCGCCAGTGTTAAGTATGTGTATTGTATTGAACAATTAACACAAAGACTTAAACGTATAACTCAAACAGGTCTTTACTGGTTGGAGGTAGGGACTATACGTAGGTCTTTACTTCATGCCCACAGGCGGGAACTGAGGGGAGATCAGTACCCACAGTACTATTTATACCCCTATGGCCAGGAGTGGTACTGCGTATCACTACGCCCAACAAGTAGTGCAGTCCTGTCCATAGGTTCAAAGTAGCACACATATTACATACACAACACCGTCTGCTCTCTCAGGTGGACTTAAAAGATCCCATGGCCACTATTCAAAGAAGAGCAGGGGAGTTATCCCTGGTGTCCTGGCCAATATTTATCCCTCAACCAACATAACAAAAACAGATGATCTGGTCATTATCACATTGCTGTTTGTGGGAGCTTGCAGTGTGCAAATTGGCTGCCGCGTTTCCCACATTACATAAGAACATAAGAAGTAGGAGCAGGAGTAGGCCATACAGCCCCTTGGGCCTGCTCCGCCATTCAATAGGATCATGGCTGATCCGAACCTAGACTCACGTCCACTTCCCTGCCCGCTCCCCGTAACCCCTAATTCCCTTATCAGCTAGGAAACTGTCTATCTCCATTTTAAATTTATTTAATGTCGCAGCTTCCACAGCTCTCTGAGGTAGCAAATTCCATAGATTTACTACCCTCTGAGTGAAGAAGTTTCTCCACATCTCAGTTTTGAAAGGGCAGCCCCTTATTCTAAGATTATGCCCCCTAGTTCTAGTCTCACCCATCAGTGGAAACATCCTCACCGCATCCAACCCCCTCACAATCTTATATGTTTCGATAAGATCGCCTCATTCTTCTGAATTCCAATGAGTAGAGGCCCAACCTACTCAACCTTTCCTCATAAGTCAACCCCCTCATCTCCGGAATCAACCGAGTGAACCTTCTCTGAACTGCCTCGAGAGCAAGTATATCTTTTCTTAAATATGGAAACCAAAACTGTACGCAGTATTCCAGGTGTGGCCTTACCAGTACCCTGTATAACTGCAGCAAGACATCCCTGCTTTTATACTCCATCCCCCTTGCAATAAAAGCCAAGATTTCATTGGCCTTCCTGATCACCTGCTGTACCTGCATACTAACCTTCTGTGTTTCATGCACCAGGACCCCCAGATCCCTTTGTACAGCAGCACTTTGCAGTTTCTCTCCATTTAGATAATAACTTGCTCTTTGATTTTTTCTGCCAAAGTGCATAACCTCACACTTTCCAACAATATATTCCATCTGCCAAATTTTTGCCCACTCACTTAGCCTGTCTATGTCCTGTTGCAGGTTTTTTATGTCCTCCTCACTCACTGCTTTCCCTCCCATCTTTGTATCGTCGGCAAACTTGGATACGTTGCACTCGGTCCCTTCCTCCAAATCGTTAATATAGATTGTGAAGAGTTGGGGTCCCAGCACTGACCCCTGCGGAACACCACTAGTTACTGATTGCCAACCCGAGAATGAACCATTTATCCCAACTCTCTGTTTTCTGTTAGACAGCCAATCTTCCACCCATGCCAGTATATTGCCCCCAATCCCGTGATTTTTTATCTTGTGCAGTAATCTTTTGTGTGGCACCTTGTCAAATGCCTGTTGGAAGTCCAAATACACCACATCCACTGGTTCTCCTTTATCCACCCTGTTTGTTACGTCCTCAAAGAATTCAAGCAAATTTGTCAAACATGACTTCCCCTTCGTAAAACCATGCTGACTCTGTCCGATTAAATTATGCTTATCCAAATGTCCTGTTACTGCTTCCTTAATAATGGACTCCAACATTTTACCAACCACAGATGTTAGGCTAACTGGTCTATAATTTCCAGCCTTTTGTCTGCCTCCCTTTTTTAATAAGGGCGTTACATTAGCAGTTTTCCAATCTGCTGGGACCTTTCCTGAATCCAGGGAGTTTTGGAAAATTACCACCAATGCATCCACAATCCCCACCGCCACTTCTCTCAAGACCCTAGGATGTAAGCCATCAGGTCCAGGGGATTTAGCCGCCTTTAGTCCCATTATTTTACCGAGTACCATCTCCTTAGTGATTTTAATCGTGTTTAGCTCCTCCCCCCCCCTTATAGCCCCCTGTTTTACAACATTACAACAGTGACTGTACCCCCAAAAAAATACTTCATTGGCTGCAAAGCGCTTTGAGACGTCTGGTGGTCGTGAAAGGCGCAATATAAATGCAAGTCTTTCTTTCTTTCTTGATTTCAACTCGCTCCCACCCGCTCACCAGCCTTGAGGCCAGGGCACTGGGCCTAGAGCCAGGCCAGGAATAGAGCCAGGAAACGATGGGAAGCTGTCAGGAAATCTCTACACAGGCAGCTGATTACTGGGGTTGTGAAAGGAGGACTCTTACACCCAGCAGCAGGGGAGGGAAGGGAAAGAAGGCGGGGGACGAGCCATCACCAGCTATCTTAGGGAGATTAACTTTAATTTTATGTTTCACTGACAGCTACTATCTCGGAGGGTGACGTGGGAAGGCCTGTCGTTTTGTTTGTTACCCAGCCCACCCACAACTAGCTGATCGTTTTTTAAATTTTGTTTATGGGATGTGAGCATCGCTGGCAAGGCCGGCATTTATTGCCCATCCCTAATTGCCCTTGAGAAGGTGGTGGTGAGCCACCTTCTTGAACCGCTGCAGTCCGTGTGCTGAAGGTACTCCCACAGTGCTGTTAGGTAGGGAGTTCCAGGATTTTGACCCAGCGACAATGAAGGAATGACGATATACTTCCAAGTCAGGATGGTGTGTGACTTGGAGGGGAACTTGGAGGTGGTGGTGTTCCCATGCACCTGCTGCCCTTGTCCTTCTAGGTGGAAGAGGTCGCGGGTTTGGAAATTGCTGCCGAAGGAGCCTTGGCGAGCTGCTGCTGTGCATCATGTAGATGGTACACACTGCAGCCACATCTTCCATGCCATCGCTCACTGTTAGTCTAGGGTCCAGAGCACTGATGTGAAAAACAAAGATTTTGTATTTATATTGCGCCTTCCATGACCACTGGACGTCACATAGTGCTTTAGAACCAATAAAGTACTTAAAAAAATATATAGTCACTGTTGTAATGCAGCAGGTCCTCATATTCCAACTTTTGAACACCAGAAGAACAAAAACAGCATACCCTCCCCACAACCCACCGATCCCGTCAACGCCCCTCCGAAAGGTGGTCTTGTTTTCACTTTATGGAACAGTCTGAAGTAGTGGGAGGATTCTCAGGCTGACAGGCCGCCTTAACGCTCCTTCCATGGCCGTAACTATCTTGACACCAGCCGATAGGGTGGTTAGTCCACTACGGTGGGAGGGTTTTATGGGCTCCCACAACCCAATGGATGAGGGGTGGAGGGGTCGGAGGGGGGGTGCCATCCACTCCCACCGGACGTGAGTGTCCCGCTGAATGTCAACCCAGAGCCGGAGCTCCGATTCCACTTGCTGGGACAGCCTGGAGTGGGTGTTTGAACCACTGCATCTTCTGGCCCGGAGGCGGGAATGTTACCACTGTGCCAAAGGCTCGCTCCTTCTGAGGGGTCCCGCAAGCAAATCTTAGCATGCCCCCAATATCAGGCCTGCAACGGTGCTTTCGCGTTTCAGGGGTCAGCCGTGGCTCAGTGGGTAGCACTTTCGCCTCATGGATCAGAAGGTTGTGGGCTCAAGCTCTCAATGTGCACACAGCAAGGTCCCACAAACAGCAAGGCGAGATTGACCAGATAATCTGTTTTTCGAGTGAAGGGGTCAATATCGGAGAAAAAAAAACAACAAACCCGTCTTGTTGGCTACACGCATGAACCATTGTGGCGCGGAGCTACACAGTGCAGCTGCAACAACACTCAAGAAGCTCGACACCATCCAGGACAAAGCAGCCCACTTGATCGGCACCCCATCCATCACCTTAAACATTCACTCCCTCCACTACTGGCGTACCATGGCTGCAGTGTGTACCATCTACAAGATGCACTGCAGCAACTCGCCAAAGCTTCTTTGGCAACACCTCCCAAACCCGTGACCTCTTCCACCTAGGGCAGCAGGCGCATGGGTACACCATCACCTCCAAGTTACCCTCCACGTCACACACCATCCTGACTTGGAAGTATATCGCCGATCCTTCATCGTCGCTTGGTCAAAATCCTGGAACTCCCTCCCTAACAGCACTGTGGGAGTACCTTCACCATATGGACTGCAGCGGTTCAAGAAGGCGGCTCACCACCACCTTCTCAAGGGCAATTAGGGATGGGCAATAAATGCCAGCCTTGACAGCGACGCACAGGTCCCATAAGCAAATTTTAAAAAAAGACTAGGAGGGTCCCAGATCCAATCCTCAATATGTGGATCTCGGCCGGTGTTGGGGAACGCTACAATTGTCCTCAGGTTAGGGAAGGAAAGGTAAGCTGGAGTTCCCATCCCTTGATCGCTATCTGGATTCCCCTGCCAGAAAACAGTGTAGGAGGGCATCAGGGTGGGGGAGGGAGGGGCGGGAGTGCAGGGTCAGGATTGCCTGTGATACACCCCCTGTGGGGAATATCCTGTGCACCATCTTGCCTCACTCATGAAGAGATGTCATTTGAGGAGGTCCTAGACCTCAAACCTCGGAGCTGCGAGTCCAGTGAGAGGTCAATGCTTTCAGGAAAGAGAAAAGGGGTTAAAAAAAAAAACAAAGAATAATTCGTTCTTTGAGTGCCTTAAGTGGTTGCCCTTGAAAGCACTGCAATGTTCCTGACCTCTTTGAGGAAGGAGCCATTTATTCTGGGACTCGATGTGTGGGCGTTGATGGCCACTCCTCACAGGAAGCCTAAATATAAGTGAAGCACCAGCAGTCTTGCCGCCGAGGCCAGTCTGCCGCTGATTACCGATGGAGTGCCACTGCCAGCGTCCGGCAAATGCAGAACGGAGTCTTAAACACATCACACCCAGTGCTCTGCTATTCTCATGTGCCACAGGGGGATGCAGGAACTAGATGCAGCTACCTAGAGAGACTCTTGAACCACCCCCCTCCCCTCCCCAATTCTCCGCTCCACCTTCTTCTTCGGCCGTCCCTCGGAACCGAGGATGACTTGCTTCCACATTAAAAATGAGTTCTCAGGTGACTAATGAGTCCAATGTGGGACCTAAAGTCTCTGTCACAGGTGGGGCAGACGGTGGTTGAAGGGGCGGGTGGGTGGGGTGCTTGGGTTGACGTGCGCTCCTTGCGCTTGGCTTCCGCTTGCTCCCGGCGAAGAGACTCGAGGTGTTCGGCGCCTTCGTGGATGCTCCTCCTCCACTTTGAGCGGTCTTGGGCCAGGGATTCCCAGGTGTCGGGGATGTTGCACTTTTTCAAGGAGGCTTTGAGGGTGTCCTTGAAGCATTTCCTCTGCCCACCTGGGACTCTCTTGCCGAGTCGGAGCTCCGAGTAGAGCGCTTGTTTTGGGAGTCTCGTATCGGGCATGCGGACGATGTGACCCATCCATCGGAGCTGATCGAGCGCGGTCAAAGCTTCGATGCTTGGGATGTTGGCCTGAGCGAGAACACTGATGTTGGTGCACCTATCCTGCCAATAGATTTGCAGGATCTTGCAGAGGCAACGTTGGTGGCAACTCTCCAGTGCTTTGAGGGGCCTGCTATACATGATCCATGTCACCACCAGAAGTGCAGCGGGGTGGGATTTTTTTTTCCATCTCCTTAAGCAGTTAGATTTGAGGATCGAGAAAGAAACAGAGGAACAACGGAAAAGGAAACTGAGTGAATTAAAGTCAAATCAGCTACAGAAAGAGAAATAAAGAGAGGGAAAGAAAGATTGGATTGAGAGAGAGAGATAGAAAAAGACGGAAAGGAAAAGTAAGAAATAAATGTTAAAATTTAAATTTTACATCTTTTTAAAATCTCGAATAACCTGCAGAAATGAGACTCTACAGATTCGACTGTTCACTTTCTGGGCCAGAGAGGTTGAGCGGCATTGCAGGAAGATAAAGCTCCTCATTACGCTGTTAAGTACCAGCCCTAACATTCTGCGGCGAGTTTAACGGGTAATTCACGTGCAAAGGCCGCAATTTCAAGAAACCCACAAGGGTGGGGGGAGGTTGAGGGGGAGCTGCCATTTTCGAGAGGCTGAGGGCGGAGGGGCACAGGGGTATCTCGTCCTCGCCACAAGTTGCTGGACGATTTGCACGAGCGCCTTCCAACGTGGCGTTACATTGCCAGCAAAATCTGAGCCATTAATATAGGTGCAACATGAAGTAAGATGCGACCGAAGCAACACAGAGCAAACACACTGCAACGAAAGAATAAAGGACTACACATAGGATAACCATGGCAACACAGTGTAGCTACAACCCAACATGTATTTTGATGTAGCCATGGCGAACTCCCCTTTGCCTATTGTAATGATAATGCAGAGTGGGCCACTTATCTTAGCTCCAACGCTCACTGTATTGAATACGTAGCTGGGTTTTTAGTATAATTGAACAGAAACTGCTCCTTTTACAGTGTTTACTGCCTCTGCCTTTATTCTGTTGAGATGACTGTTTCAGGAGCCACGTGTTCTATCTTGTCAACCCTCGACATCTCAAGTCGGTGCTTACCAAGAAAGAAAGACTTGCATTTATACAGCGCCTTTCACGACCACCGGACGTCTCAACGCGCTTTACAGCCAATGATGTACTTTGAAGTGGAGTCACTGTTGTAATGTGGGAAATGCGACAGCAAATTTGCGCACAGCAAGCTCCCACAAACAGCAATGTGAATAACGACCCAGATAATCAGTTCTTAGTGACGAAATAGTGCCGTGGGATCCACCTGAGAGAGCAGACGGGGCCTCGGTTTAACATCTCATCCAAAAGACGGCACCTCCGGCAGTGCAGCACTCCCTTGGCACTGCACTGGAGTGTCAGCCTAGCTTTATGTGCTCAAGTCCCTGGAGTGGGACATAGAACCCACAACCTTCTGACTCAGAGACAAGTGTGCTACCCACTGAGCCACAGCCTGTACCACCATTCAATTAGATCATGGCTGATCTATATCTTATAGAATCATAGAATGTTTACAGCACAGATGGAGGCCAGTCGGCCCGTCAAGCCCGTGCCGGCTCTCTGCGAGAGCACTTCAGCTAGTCCCACTCCCCCGCCCCCGCCCTCTCCCCGTAGCCCTGCAAATGTCTTTCCTTCAGGTACTTATCCAACTCCCTTTTGAAAGCCACGATTGAGTCTGCCTCCACCACCCTTTCAGGCAGTGCATTCCAGATCCTAACCACTAGCTGCATAAAATAGTTTTTGTAGTGTATGTACCCGTCTACCTTTAAGAGAACTATTGTATGTAACCGTTCACCTTTAAGAGAACTATTTTAGGGTGGCACTACTTTGTTTGGCTTCTGTATACTGTAATACCGACGGTGACCACACCAGTATATAAGTGTTGTGTCAGGATTTATTGGGCAGATTCGCCCTGACCTTCGAATAGTAAAGTCCTGTTTTAAGTTACTCTTGGAGTCTGTGTATTAATTAACTAAACAACCCACAGACTTTACAGTGGCGACGAGTCCGATCGTACCCTGCGGCAACAATACTTCCGAAGCAGTTAACGAGCGTCGAGAAGAGGCAACCGCCCTCGTCGTTCTGCTGGGAGAAAACTCGAGGCTGCAGAACTAGAAAGGAGGAAGAATTTAGAGACAAAGACTTCCATCAGCAACAGGCACTGACTGTCCCTTCTGCCATGGTGAGGAGTGAGCCGATCAGCACGAGAAGCAAGGCGGCCACGGGGACTGTGAGTAAGGGAAAGTAAAAAGAATAACCGGAGGATAAGGGCGGTGCACTCGACCACGGTCGAAGGGGAAAGGAGCCGGACAGAAGTCGGGTCCAGAGGCGCTGAGACTGGGGCAGCGTGGAGCAAGGAAGCCGCGGTACAGACAGGCTGGGGGACGCCACGGCGTCGTGAGACAGCTAGACCGCGACCGGCGAAAAAGGCCGGGCAGCGACCGAAGCCACGAAGCGCTGCGACCGGGAACGTCGGCGCAGGAAGAGATAAACTCAGCCGCAGCCGGGGAGGGAAGCACCGGACTGCGAGAGGGCTGGGAGGCGCGATTGGGAGCCGAGCGAGCGGGAGAGGCAGAGCCGACCAAGGGAAACTGAGCGAGAGCCAGTCCAGCGGCTGAAACTGTTCTCCGTCAACGGGGTGTACCCAGCACCGGTAGAGCCGAGCGAGCGGGAGAGAGACAGAGCCCGAGCAAGGGAGACTGAGCGACAGCCAGTCCAGCGGCTGAAACTGTTCTCCGTCAACGGGGTGTACCCAGCGCCGGTAGAGCCGAGCGAGCGGGAGAGAGACAGAGCCCGAGCAAGGGGAACTGAGCGAGAGCCAGCCCAGCGGCTGAAACTGTTCGCCGTCAACAGGGTGTACCCAGCGCCGGTTGCCCTGCCGAGAAAAGGGAAAGCACTGAAGCCGACGCGCAGGCTGTGAACCTGAAAGCCAGCGGCCGTCGCCCGTTGGGAAAGTGTACCCCTCCCACCAGGGAAGAAACGCGGGAAGCCGCCATTAGGCGGGGAAGAAGACAGAAGTGGGAAACCGCCATTGAAGTGGGCGGGGAGAGAAGATAAGCGCGGGAAACCGCCATTTTCGCGGGAACCGCCATCTTGGAAAAAAAAAAAAATTTTAAAGAAATAATTCGTGGTGTTTATCAGGAAGAGAGGAAGATGCCTAAGCGTGGTAACATCAACGATTTTAATTCCGAGGTAGAAGACTGGGCCACGTATGTGGAACGCATGGAGATCTATTGTGAGGCCAATAAAATAGAAGAAGATGACAAAGCTATAACCTTGCTAAACTCGATGGGCGCGAAGACATACGGGCTCTTGAAGCATCTACTATCACCAGCTAAACCGGCGGATCAGACTTTCGATGATATTGTGGCTGTTCTGAAGGATCACTTGAACCCCACACCGTTGATGTTGGCGGAACGATTCAAATTCTATGCGAGAACGCAACGGAAAGATGAAAGCAACGTGGAATACTTGGTCGAACTGCGTAGACTAGCGAAATACTGCCAGTTTGGAGGGAATCTGACAGAGGCATTGCGAGACAAGTTCGTGTGCGGATTGGCAAAGGAAGGAACGCAAAAGCGACTACTCGAAGAGAACGACCTTACACTTGACAGGGCTGTCCTTATTGCAGCATCGCACGAAGCCGCAGCGAAGGGAACTGCGGAAATGCAGCTAAAGACAGCGGCACTCAGTGTGGATCAAATTACCTCGACAACAACAAAATGCTATCGTTGTGGAAAGACAACACACGACCAGAACCAATGCTGGTTTAGGAACCAGGAATGTAGGAAATGTGGCAAACTGGGTCACATAGCTAAGGTATGCCGGTCAGGGAAGAAGACCAACAACCAAAGGACCAACAACCAAAGGAAGCCATCACAGGAAAAGTACAACAAGGTACACAAGGTGGCTGAGAAGAGTTCAGACGAACAGAATTCGGACTCAGACCCAAACGGCCAGGAGCTGGGTAGTCTGAGAATTCACAATGTGAGTAAGAAAGCTGACCTACAAACTATCTGGGTCATGCTAAAAATAGCTGGAGTCCAAGTGAAAATGGAGTTGGACACTGGATCAGCTCTATCAGTCATAAATCGAAGGGATTACCACCGGCTATTCTCACATATACCCTTAAGAGATACCAAGTTCGTATTGCAGACATACACGGGGCATAAAGTATACCCCATGGGAAAGATAAGAGTCAAGGTGAGAGACAGGGGTAAAGAACACCCAAGAATGAACTTATACATACTACCTGAGGGAGGACCACCACTTCTAGGATGGGAGTGGATCAAGAAAATAGACATGGAATGGCACTATCTAAAAGCCATAACGAGTGAGGACTCGGTGCAGACAATCAGCTCAGATTCTGAATCGGATGATGATAAGACCAACCCAAATGTGAAAGACAAGGCTAAAATGGACTTGCGGACTAAGGTTGGAAAAACGAAGGCATGCAGAAAGGCTTATGCTCCAGAGAAGAACAAAGTTTCAGAACTGATCTCCACCGAACAACGACAACATAGTTTGACAGAGAATTCTGAGTCTGTTCAGTTTAAGGACATATCCATGACGGAAGAACACCGAGCTCGGACTCAACTTTATTTCAAATTACGACAACAATTAGAACAATTGAGTTACCGTCTCGTACAAGAGATGAAAACAATGAAAAAGTTCTATGACACCGAATGGGAGAATCTGGAAAGACAACAGAAGCAGCTAGCTCAAGCAGAGAGCGACCATAGAGCCATCGTGACCAATCACCGATCACATCTCCCTTATGATGTTCAGGAGTTAGAATATTTGCAGAAAGAAGCAAATGAAGAGGAATCTTCAGGAAGCCAGGATTTTATTCCAGTTCTTCTCTACGACTCATTACAAGCAGAGTTTGAGAAATTGAAGGAACAGTATGAACAGGCCCAGGCTACAATCCTGGAGGGGGTTAACTCGGCAACCTCCGAAAAGCTAGTTTCAGTGGAAGCATATGAGCAACTAAAGGTTGAACATGAGCAAGAAGTCCAAAGGCTGCAGGAAATCCTTGATGAGCTCAAGGCCAAGACAGACTCATCGGTAGAAGTTCCATCCATAGGTGAGAAATTAGAGGTGAAAGACATGGCAGAACATGAAAGTCAAGATGTCCAAGAACTCATAAAAATATTGAAGGAAACCCAAGACAAATATGTGGCGGCAATGACCGAGGTTCAACAACTTGAAGAACAGATTCAACTGGGAATCCTTTCAGTGAAAGAAAAGGCAACTGTAAGAAACACAGAGACTGTAAGAATGGCCCCTGAACATGAGCTAGAGAGCATCAAGGCGCAACTTCTCCGAGCGCTTAAAGCCAAAGTACAAGAGGAAAAAAAGAGGAAAGCATTGGAGGAAAAGGTGGATGAAATGGAGAAGACTCTGATCCACAGGGTCCCCGTGGAAGAGTTAACGGTCAGCCAACTCCTTCATATGCTGAGAGACAAGACTCTGCAATGGGAACCATTTGAACACAAGCTTCAATCTTCAAAGGGAAGGGGTTCGGAGCTCTCAAAAGTTTGGGGAATAGTTGAGGTTGCAACACAGATTTTACGGGGCTGCCGAAAGTACGCTGAATCACGTCAATGTGAACTACAGAATGTTGAAACAGCTGCTCCAGTAGAAGGATTGAATAGCCCGATCAATCAATCCCCGATGGAAGGGGAAGTATTGGAATCACAAATGAGGTCATTAGTGAAGGATTGGCAGGAAACCCAGGAAGAACGGGATGAATATGAACACATGAAGAAGTCTCTTCAGGAAAGATGTCTAGGGAGGGAACAACAGTCGGCTAACATCCAGTTGGGTAAGGAAGAAGTAGCAGGCCCTCTCGCTAGACTAGCTCAGGACAACACCGAATATTACCATGACCTGTTGAGTGACACGGAATATTACGATGACTTGGTCTGCCCAGCTTGCGATGAAAACTCCCAAAGTGCAGAAATCAGGATGAAGCACTTAAAGTCTAAGGAACATAGGGAGATGGTGGCGCTACAGCTGGCAGTGGATAAGGGAGCCCCAAGAGTCTCCAAGAAGCAGAAAAGAAAAAGACGAAGCAGAAGACGATAACCATCTAAATCATTATCACTTCTATCAGATCATGCACGTGGGCCCTACGAAGGGGGCCAAATCAGTTGGAAAGTGGGAAAAATTACCAAGGCAGTCCAGCTGTTTGTAAAAGTCAGCACTGCTGGTTCAGCAGGACGGAAGTTCAAGCTGTTAAGCCAAGGGAAAGACTATTGGATGAGTCACGCTAGAAATGTGAACCGGCTACACCACCGAGATGTTGTTCGGACCGAGTCAAGACCAGAGACTGAATCTGTGAACTGTTCCCGCAGAGACTGAATCTGTGAACTGTTTCCCGCAGAGACTATATCTGTGAATTGTTTTACATGAAGTTGATTATATGTTATGTTTAATGGGGAATAAGTATGTTGTAAGCTAAAAAAGGAGGATTGTAGTGTATGTACCCGTCTACCTTTAAGAGAACTATTGTATGTAACCGTTCACCTTTAAGAGAACTATTTTAGGGTGGCACTACTTTGTTTGGCTTCTGTATACTGTAATACCGACGGTGACCACACCAGTATATAAGTGTTGTGTCAGGATTTATTGGGCAGATTCGCCCTGACCTTCGAATAGTAAAGTCCTGTTTTAAGTTACTCTTGGAGTCTGTGTATTAATTAACTAAACAACCCACAGACTTTACAGTTTTTCCTCACGTCGCCTTTGTTTCTTCTGCCAATCATCTTAAATCTGTGTCCTCTGGTTCTCGATCCTTCCACCAATGGGAACAGTTCCTCTCTATCTACTCTGCCTAGACCCCTCATGATTTTGAACACCTCTATCAAATCTCTTCTCAACCTTCTCTGCTCTAAGGAGAACAATTCTTTACTCCATCTACCCATCTTGGTTACATAGCCATTAACACCCTTACCTAACAAAAATATATCAATCTATTTCTGAAAGTTTTAATTGACCCTCAGCCTCAACAGCTTTCTGGGGAGAGAGTTCCATATTTACACTACCCTATGTGTGAAGTGGTGCTTCCTGACATCAGCTCTGACCAGCTTAGCTCTAATTTGAAGATTCTGTCCCCTTGTTCTGGACTCCCCCCACCAGAGGAAATAGTTTCTCTCTGTCTGCCCTATTGAATCCTTTAATCATTTTAAACACTTCAATTAGATCACTCCTTAATCTTCTATACTCGAGGGAATACAAGCCCAGTCTATGCAACCTGTCCTCATAATTTAACCCTTTTAGCCCCGGTATCATTCTGGTCAGGGGTCACAGTCTCAGAATAAGGGGTCGGCCATTTAGGACTGAGATGAGGAGAAATTTCTTCACACAGAGGGTGGTGAATCTTTGGAATTCTCTACCCCAGAGGTCTGTGGAGGCTCAGTCATTGAGTATATTCAAGACAGAGATCGATAGATTTTTGGATATTAAGGAAATCAAGGGATATGGGGATAGTGCGGGAAAGTGGAGTTGAGGTCGATGATTAGCCATAATCTTATTGAATGGCGGAGCAGGCTCGAGGGGCCGAATGGCCGACTCCTGCTCCTATTTCCATGTCGTAATGTAGAAACTGCAGATTGCTGTGTACGGATGAGATGAGTGGGCCAAATGGCCTCTTGCAAACGTACTTATCCTTGGGACCTTTATTGCCTTAATGTTACATTGTGAATCAAACATGATCTTAAATAAATGTGTAATACATGCACAGAAAATTGGGGTGCTGGTCCTACAAACAGCAATAACATCTAAAAACAGACTAGGAACTACATGGGTTCAAACACTGACCTTCATCCTTTAAGATTTGAGTTTGAATCCAAACCAGACTAGCATAATATCAGTCTGCTCTTTCCTTATGGCCACTACAAGGACAGAGTTTGAAATTGAGGGCCATTTCTTGTAATGTTGGGCGTCACCACCTGACCAACATTGACCAATCATGTTCTTGTGGAGTCAGGTGTCACCACATGTGTAATGCTGACCAATCAGTCTCTTGGCATCAGCACCTGACCCGCCTTGACCACTCGGTTTCATTAGGGCGAGGGGGGGTGCAGGTGTCACCACTTGACCAATTGGTTTCTTGTGAGGGTCAGGGGCCACCAATGAACCAATGCTGACCAGTAAAATAACAGTCTCCACCTGAATAATTGGTTTCTAGACACGCACCAGCTCACGAATACTGACCAATCCCTTCCTTGTGCGGTTGGGTGTCACCACCTGACTAATACTGACCAATCAGATTCTTATCAGGCCAGGTATCTTAACCAATCAGTTTCTTCAGGGAGGGGACACCACCTGACTACCATCAAGTTACAGAAACAGGCCATTCATCCCAACTGGTCCATGCCGGTGTTTATGCTCCACACGAGCCTCCTCCCTCCCCTCTTCATCTCACCCTATTAGCATATTCCCTATTCCCTTCTCCCTCATATACTTATCTAGCCTCCCCTTAAATGCATCTCTGCTATTCACCTCAACTACTCCTTGTGGTAGCGAGTTCCACATTCTCACCACTCTTATATTTATGACCACTAGTATTGGACCTCCCCACAAGTGGAAATATCTTCTCAAAGTCCACTATTTCTAACCCCTTCATAATTTTAAGACCTCGATCAGGTCACCTTTCAGCCTTCTCTTTTCTAGAGCAAAGAGCCCCAGCCTGTTCAATCTTTCCTGATAGGTATAACCTCTCAGTTCCGGTATCATCCTTGTGAATCTTTATTGCGCCTTCTCCAAGGACTAATGCTGGCCAATCAGTTTATTGTGCCCGGTGGGCATCACCAGCTGACCAATGCTGACAGGTCAGTTTCTTGTAAGAACATAAGAACTTAAGAATTAGGAGCAGGAGTAGGCCATTCGGCCCCTCGAGCCTGCTCCGCCATTCAATAAGATCATGGCTGATCTTCGACCTCAACTCCATGATCCCCATATTCCTCAAATCCCCCTAGAGTCCAAAAATCTATCTATCTCCGCCTTGAATATACGCAACGATTCAGCATCCACAGTCCTTTGGGTGGAGAATTCCAAAGATTCACAACCCTATGAGTGAATAAGGTTGGACGTTAGCCAATAGCATTAGGCGGGCAGTTGCTGAGAATATTTAAGCTGTCTCTATAATGGGGAGTTACATTAATATATAGCCCTGAAAATGGCCGTGACATGCCCTGAAAGATGGATGTGAATGTTGGAACACTGCAGTGAGAGAAAGCCTGCCTATATCTAGTTTACTATGTCTCAGCAGGCATCCTTTTGTTTATGTGAACTGTTAATAAAATGCGTGTATTTATATCGCACTTTATCACACTGAAATGTCTCAAAGTGCTTCGCACAATGAATTGCTTTGAAGCCCAGTGATTATTGCTCTGTCGGAAAATATGACAGCCATTCTGTGCCAGGAACATCCCACAAACAGCAGATCCGATGAATGCTCAGTTAGGCTGGTGGTTTTTTTCCCCCGGTGGTGTTGGTTGAGCGAGGAATTTTGGCCAGGGCCTAACCGGGGAAAAAAATAGTTCCTGCTTCTCTTCAGGTAATGCCACACGAATCGCAGGCACAGGCTGACAGGGCCCAAGCGTAATATCCCATCCGAAGTAGCCCAAGCTGTTTTAGTCAGGAGAACTGGAATATTTACATTTAGGTGGCGATAGGCACTTAATACAGGTAGACTATCCTTTATCCGAAAACCTCGGGACCAGCCGTGTTTCGGTTTTCGGAAAATTTCGGATTTCGGAAGGTATTTTATAAGACTGGGAAATTTGTCGGGGGTGGGTCGGCGGGGGTCCACGGGGGGGTCGGCGGGAGTCAGGGTCGGCGGGGGTCCACGGGGGGGTCTGCGGGAGTCGGGGTCGGCGGGGGGGGGTCGGCGGGGGTCCGCGTGGGGGTCGGCGGGGGGGTCGGCGGGAGTCGGGGTCCGCGGGGGTCCGCGGGGGGGTCGGCGGGAGTCGGGGTCGGCGGGGGTGTCGGCGGGAGTCGGGGTCGGCGGGGGTCGGCGGGGGGGTCGGCGGGGGTCGGGGTCGTGCGCATGACTTACGCTGACCCTCTGCTCAGCGTAAGTCGTGCGCCACTCTGGTCATGTCGTGCGCACGACTTACGCTGAACGAAAAAACCTTCGGTTTTTAGAGGGTTTCGGTTTTCGGAAGTTCGGATAAAAGGTAGTCTACCTGTACAACAAACAGAAAAGAATAGTCTTCTTGCTGCAAGAGCAGGTCAGAGGCTGGGTATTTTGCGACGAGTGTCTCACCTCCTGACTCCCCAAAGCCTTTCCACCATCTACAAGGCACAAGTAAGGAGTGTGATGGAATACTCTCCACTTGCTGGATCAGTGCAGCTCCAACAACACTCAAGAAGCTCAACACCATCCAGGACAAAGCAGCCCGCTTGATTGGCACCCCATCCGCCACCTTAAACATTCACTCCCTCCACCACCAGCGTACATCATCTACAAGATGGACTGCAGCAACTCTCCAAGGCTTCTTTGGCAGCACCTCCCGAACCCGCGACCTCTTCCACCTAGAAGGACAAGGGCAGCAGGCGCATGAGAACACCACCACCTCCAAGTTCCCCTCCAAGTCACACACCATCCCGACTTGGAAGTATATCGCCGATCCTTCATCGTCGCTGGGTCAAAATCCTGGAACTCCCTCCCTAACAGCACTGTGGGAGTACCTTCACCACACGGACTGCAGCGGTTCAAGAAGGCGGCTCACCACCACCTTCTCAAGGGCAATTAGGGATGGGCAATAAATGCCAGCCTTGCCAGCGATGCCCACATCCCATGAATAATTTTTTTAAAAGCTCATGCTTATGTGTGTTCACTGACACATCCAGTCCCAAATGTGAGGTGCCAGATAGTTCACTGTAGCCATTGTCCACTTCAATCTGTTGGTATCACAATCATTTCTGGATTTAAAGGTTGTGGGGTTCAGTCTATTTAATCTAGGCATACAGTGTTGAGGGAGTGCTGTAGTGTTGGGAGGAACAATTGACTCTTGTCAGGACCTGAACAATCGGTGTGTCCCAGTGTCAAATTCCATCCATGTCCTGTGCACAGTGGGTTAAGGGAACAATTCAATCCTCTTTGGTACTTTATGGCCTGTGTGTGTCTCAGTGTCAGCTCCTGTACATGTACAGTACACAGCGGGTAAACGGGAACTGGTCACCCCCGTCTGTTACTGTACAGCCTGTGTGTGTGTCAGTGTCAGCTCCTGTACATGTATAGCACACAGCGGGTAAAGGGGAATGATTCACTCCTGTCTGGTACTGTACGGCCCGTGTGCATCTCAGTGTCTTCTCCTGTACATGTACAGCACACAGCGAGTAAAAGGGAATGATTCACGCCTGTCAGTATGGTATGGCCTGTGTGTGTCTCAGTGTCAGCTCCTGTACATGTACAGCACATAGCGGGTGAAAGGGAATGATTCACCCCCGTCTGGTACTGTACGGCCTGTGTGTGTCTCAGTGTCAGCTCCTGTACATATACAGTACATAGCGGATAAAAGGGAACGATTCACTCCCATCTGGTACTGTACGGCCCGTGTGTCTCAGTGTCAGCTCCTGTACATGTACAGCACACCATGGGTAAAATGGAATGATTTAACCCCGCCTGGTACTGTACGGTCCGTGTGTGTCTCAGTGTCAGCCCCTGTACATGTACAGTACACAGTGGGTAAATTCGCCCCTCTACAGCACTGTGCAGTTTGTGTGTTTCTCAACCTGCTTTGATACTGCGCAAGTAAGTTGCACAGATTCCAACACAGTCACCAACGAGCTAAGTGTCAGGATGACATTAAAAAACCAACCCTCCTGTCAGCAATTGTACAGTAATCGCTGGGTATATGTATAAAGTAAAAAGGCGGGCACTGCAGTCACACAGAAGCCAAGCAATGCCTTATACAGCTCCCATTGTTTCTAAGGGACATTGACCTTCAACCCTCCAGTCACTTAGAATGGAAACACTATGGTTAATTTGAGAACATTTGTCCCGACCTTTTTCTTTGCAATGGGCCTCTGAAGGTGATGGTTACTCTGGGCCTATTGACCATTGATACCCTATTGGCTGCTTGATGCATCAGCAGGACCCAACGGCTAACACTCTTGTTCCTGCGTCAGAAGTTCTTGGGTTCAAGCCACCGCCGCCGCCCCCCACCCCCCGCACCCCCACAGGACTTCAGCACAAGATCTATACTGACACTGCAGTGCAATAAACTAAGAAAGAATTCATATTCACACAGCGCCTTTCACGACCTCAGGACATCCCAAAGCGCTTTACAGTCAATGAAGTACTTTTTGAAGTGGAGTCACTGTCGTAAGGTCGAAAACGCGACAGCCAACTTGTGCACAGCAAGCTCCCACAAACAGCAATGAGATACGGACCAGGTAATTTGGCTTTCGTGGTGTTGGTTAAGGGATATATATTGGCCAGGCCACAGGGGAGAACTCCCTTGCTCTTCTTTGAAATAGTCCCAGTCCAGAGACTTGAGCACATTATCTAGGCTGACAGTCCAGTGCCGTGCTGAGGAAGCGCTGCACTGTGGGAGGCAATGTTCCCTCTAATTTATTTTTGGGCTGCATGGCCCATTCAAAACTCCGCGCAAGCACGGTTTTTTTCAATTTAAAAGCCGTTGAGCTGCCTGCGTGGAAGCTGAAGAGCGATGCATGGCCGTGTGGTCGCGCAGCATAAAGAAAACATCGGTCAGGGGCGTCTTACGCGTTAGAACTGAGGCCCCCGTCTGCCCTCTCAGGCGGACCTCAAAGATCCCGTGGAACTATTTCGAAGAAAACCAGGGGAGTTCTGCTCGGTATCCTGGGCCAATATTTATCCCTCAACCAACATCACTAAAAACAAATGATCCGGTCATTTATCTCATTGCTGCGTGTAGGAGCTTGCTGTGCACAGATTGGCTGCTGCCTTTCCTACATGACAACAGTGATTACATCTCAAAAAAGTACTTCACTGGCTGTGGTATAGAGTCATAGAGATATACAGCACAGAAAGAGGCCCTTCGGCCCATCGTGTCCACGCCGGCCATCAAACCCTGTCTATTCTAATCCCATATTCCAGCTCTTGGTCCATAGCCTTGTTTGCTATGGCGTTTCAAGTGCTCATCTAAATGCTTCTTGAATGTTGTGAGGGTTCCTGCCTCTACCACCCTATCTGGCAGTGAGTTCCAGATTCCAACCACCCTTTGGGTGAAAAAGTTTTTCCTCAAATCCTCGCTAAACCTCCTGCCCCTTACCTTGAAACTATGCCCCCTGGTTACTGACCCCTCTACTAAGGGGAAAAGTTCCTTTCTATCTATCCTAGCTATGCCCCTCATAATTTTGTACACCTCACTCAGGTCCCCCCTCAGCCTTCTCTGCTCTAAGGAAAACAATCCCAGCCTGTCCAGTCTCTCTTCATAGCTGAAGCGCTCCAGCCCAGGTAACATCTTGGTGAATCTTCTCTGCACCCTCTCCAAAGCAATCACATCCTTCCTATAGTGTGGCGACCAAAACTGCACACAGTATTCCAGCTGTGGCCCAACTAATGCTTTGTACAGCTCCATCATAACCTCCCTGCTCTTATATTCTATGCCTCGGCTAATGAAGGCAAGTATCCCATATGCCTTTTTAACTATCTTATCTACCTGTCCTGCTGCCTTCAGGGATCTATGTACATGCACACCAAGGTCCCTCTGATCTTCTGTCCTTCCTAGGGTCCTACCATTCATTGTGTATTCCCTTGCCTTGTTAGTCCTCCCGAAATGCATCACCTCAAACTTTTCAGGGTTAAATTCCATTTGTCACTGTTCTGCCCATCTAACCAACCCATCTATATCGTCCTGTAGCCTGAGGCTTCCCTCCTCGCTATTTACCACTCCACCAATTTTTGTGTCATCTGCGGACTTACTAATCATACTTCCTACATTCCTATCTAAATCATTAATGTACACTACAAACAGCAAAGGACCCAGCACCGATCCCTGCGGTACACCACTGGACACAGGCTTCCAGTCACCAAAACAACCTTCGACCATCATCCTCTGCCTCCTGCCACTAAGCCAATTTTGGATCCAATGTGCCAAATTGCCCTGGATCCCATGGGCTCTTACCTTCTTGACCAGTCTCCCATGTGGGACTTTGTCAAAAGCCTTACTGAAGTCCATGTAGACTACATCAACTGCACTACCCTCCTTCATACGCCTAGTTACCCCCCTCGAAAAATTCAATCAAATTGGTTAGACATGATCTCCCCCTGACAAAGCCATGCTGACTATCCTTTTCTGTCCCTCAGTTTTTCCAATAATTTCTCTACCACTGATGTTGGGCTCACTGGCCTGTAATTCCCTGGTTTATCCCTACTACCCTTCTTGAATAATGGTACTACATTATAAATTATAATATAAATTCAAGTTCCTTCCTTTTTCCTTTCTGTAGGTCAATGCAACAGACAGGTCCTTGAGACAGCCCAGAAGCGATTAACCAGAATCGACCCCTGCTTCTGATGGGATGCTGAGGTTCCTCGGCCTGGAAAACAGGCCACTCAGAGAGCAGCACGTAGTAGCCGAGGGCGGCAACACAAGAGGACACTATCTCCAAGTCCCCCTCCGAGTCACACACACCCCATCCCGACGTGGATGTATATCGGCCGTTCCTTCCTCGTCGCTGGGTCCAAATCCTGGCACTCTCTCCTTAACAGCAGGAGGCATAGTCTCAGGATAAGGGGTCGGCCATTTAAGACTGAGATGAGGAGGAATTTCTTCTCTCATAGGGTTGTGAATTTTTGGAATTCTCTGCCCCAAAAGGCTGTGGAGGCTGAGTCACTGAATATATTCAAGGCTGAGATCGATAGATTTTTGGACTCTAGGGGAATCAAGGGATATGGAGATCGGGCGGGAAAGTGGAGTTGAGGTCTGTTGTGTATGTCCCTTTAAGGGAATAACTGGTCTCAGACTGCAGTACCGGCAGTGACCACCCCTGTATAAAAGGCGCTAGCAGCCTTCTGTAGTTTCAGTTTCCAGAGTGTCTCCATTCAGTAAAGACTTGTTAAACCAACTCCTGCATTCCGTGTCTCCATTAACACATGGAATTAATACTGGCGACGAGTAAGAAACGAACTTACCTGCAACTCGGCAGCACCTCAGACGACGTTATTGAAGGTCGAAGCCAGAAGAAAGAAAAAAATATATAATCCAAAGAAACTCGAGAAACGGGCGTCGACCGTGGGCAACCGCCCTCCAAATCATCGGATTGAAAACTTGCAGGGGAGACTGTCAAGAGCCAGGCTTGGTTCCCCAGTCTGTGGTTTCCCAGCTAATCGGGCTGCTGGCAGGTAGTGCACTGATCCTTCCTGGGCTGCGGCGGGCTAGAGCTCGATCGGGTGGCTCTGCAACGGGGCCGGGCAGCGAGTCGGGAAGCAAAGAGAGAGAGAGAGAGGGTGGAGCACACAGGGCGCAGCCGGTGCTTCGCAGCCGGGCAGCGTTCGGACCTGAGAAGAGGGAGGGAAGTGTCCCAGAGGGTCCGCTTCACGACGGGAATGGTTAAAAATAAAAATACCGTGGAGAGCGGCGTTGACAGCAGCGGCAGCGGCGGGAAAGCGCGGGAGGCGCCATCTTAACTCGGCAGGGAAGAAGGAAAAGCACGGGAGGCGCCATTTTGATCCATCGGGGACGAAGGAAAAGCGCGGAGACGCAGGAAAAGCGCGGAGACGCCATCTTAGATTTTCAAGATGCCAAAGACTGGCGATATCACTGCCTTCGATAATGCAATAGAAGACTGGACCACGTATGTGGAAAGAGTCGAGGTATATTGCGAGGCAAACGAAATAGCCGAGGAGAAAAAGGCATCGGTATTGCTAAATTTAATAGGCGCAAGAACGTACGGCCTATTGTGGGACCTGATTACTCCAGCCAAACCGAAGGCGAAGAGTTTTAACGAAATTGTTGCTATCCTACAGGAACACTTAAATCCTACACCGCTGCTGATAACAGAAAGATTTAAATTCCACAGGAGAAATCAGCATAAAAATGAGAGCAATGCTGATTACCTTACGGAACTATGCAAGCTATCAAAGCACTGCCAGTTCGGAGCAGGACTGGCAGATACCTTACGGGACAATTTTGTCTGTGGACTCCTGAGTGAAGGAACCCAGAAGAGGTTACTCTCAGAGAAAGAGCTGACGCTAGATAAGGCTTTCAGTGTGGCAGTATCGTACGAAGCAGCAGCAAGGGGAGCTGTGGAAATACAACAAAAGCCATAGGAATACGGCACCCACGAAATGACACGGGGATTTGAAAAATGTTATCGCTGCGGCAGAACAAACCATGACTAGAAGGACTGCTGGTCCAAGGACAAAATATGCAGGCAATGCAGAAAGATGGGATACATTGCACGAGTTTGCAGGTCTGAGAAGAAGACCAATGGCAACAAAAAGGCGACTAAGGAACCGTACAGGAAAGTACAAAAGATGACGGACAGTAGTTCCGAAGACCAGATGAGCGATAGTGAATCCGGGAACAAGAGACTAAGCTGTCTCAAACTTCAAAACGTAATCGCAAAAGAGGATCACCGAACCATTTGGGTCACCCTCACGATAGCAGGGTCACAAGTCAAAATGGAATTGGATACAGGATCAACTCTAACCGTCATGAATCGACGAGACTACGAGCGGCTATTCTCACACATACCCTTGAAAGAGACATTCATTGTCTTGAGGACGTATACGGGGCAAAAAGTATACCCCAGAGGAAAAATAAGGGTGCCTGTCGAATACAACGGCAAGAAAATACGGAAATAGTATCTCTACATTCTGCAAGATGGTGGACCACCGTTATTGGGACGTGAATGGATCAGAAAGATAAGTTTAGACTGGCACTCCATTCAGGCACTGACGGTGGCTGGTAAAAAGGATGATGACGTCACTCCTGGACGATTGTCAACAATCTTAGCTGAAGCCAAAGAGGTATTTCAACAAGAACTGGGAACTCTTAAAGGCGTAACCGCCTCGATAAAAATAGAAGAGAATGCAATTCCCAAGTTTTTCAAAGCAAGACCGGTACCATATGCAATTCGCCCAGCCGTCGAGGCAGAACTGGAGAATCTGGAGAATGCAGGCATATTGTCTAAGGTAGACTGGAGCGAGTGGGCGACACCCATCGTTCCTGTCATGAAGAAAACATTAAACAATAAGTCTGAGGAGCCAAGGAAGGTTCGCATCTGTGGGGACTTCAAGGTGACGGTGAACCCAGTCCTTCACACAGTACAATATCCTCTTCCAAGGATAGAAGACATCTTCGCGTCACTATCTGGAGGGAAGCGTTTTACAAAAATTGACCTAGCACAAGCATATTTACAGATGGAGGTTGAAGAATCCTCTTGGAAGTATCTCACGATAAACACTCACAAAGGTCTTTACCAGTATCATCGATTGGTATTCGGAGTAGCATCGGCTCCGGCGATATGGCAAAGAGCGATGGAACAAGTCCTGCAAGGGATTCCGGGGACTCAGTGTTACTTGGACGACATCCTATTGACAGGAGAAGATGACAGTGAACACCTTAACAACCTAGAACAGGTGCTCACTAGACTACGTGAACATGGGCTACGAGCCAACCGCCCCAAGTGCGAGTTTTTTAAGAAACAGATATTGTATTGTGGCCACGTGATTGATGAAGAGGGGTTACATAAGTCCCCTGACAAAATTGAAGCGGTTGTTAAGGCCCCAGTGCCTGAAGATGTGTCGCAACTGAGGTCATTCCTCGGATTGGTGAATTACTACAATAAGTTTTTACCGAATTTGTCCACAATTCTGCACCCACTGAACGCCCTACTACGAACGGGAGTAGCATGAAAATGGAGCAATGACTGTAAGCGGGCCTTTCAGAAGAGTAAGGACTCAATCACTTCAAGAGAAGTATTGGCTCACTACAACCCATCACTACCGATAAGACTGGCGTGTGATGCGTCTCCCTACAGCATTGGGGCGGTACTGTCACATAGATGCCTTGATGGTTCAGAGAGGCCGATGGCTTTTGCGTCACGCTCGTTAACATCAGCCGAGCGTAACTACGCCCAGATTGACAGACAGGCCCTCAGCCTAGTGTGGGGGGTGAAGAAGTTCAATCACTACCTGCACGGTCAAAAATTTACTCTAATAACTGATCATCAACCTCTTGTCTCCATTTTCAACCCTCAGAAGGGCGTACCGATAATGACAGCACAACGGCTACAGAGGTGGTCCCTTTTCCTAGGGGCACACCAATATGACATCGAGTACAAAGAAACTAAACAGCATGGGAATGCTGATGGATTGTCGCGCCTACCGTTGCCGACGGTGGAAGAAGACCTTGCAGTGGATCCAGTGGAGATATTCCACTCGACCATAGTCGAATGTCTCCCTGTGACGAATGCAAACATAGAAAAGGAAACACGAAATGACCCGACACTATCCCAGGTCTATGATTTAACGGTGAAGGGATGGCCAGGACATGGCGAACCACTGCTGCCAGCATTCTCGCCGAGAAGAGAACAGCTGTCAGTGTGCAGAGGAACCTTGATGTGTGGATCCAGAGTAGTGATTCCACCCAAATTGAAGGATAGAGTGCTCAATGAGCTTCATGAGGGTCATCTGGGAGGGGTAAAAATGAAGAACTTAGCTAGAGCGTTTGTGTGGTGGCCGGGAATCGATAGAGAAATCGAAGAGATGACCAAGAGCTGTACAGGATGCCAGAAGGTCCAAAACGCCCCACCACAAGCCCCTCTACATCCATGGGAGTGGCCCTCATCTCCATGGCAAAGGGTGCACATTGATTTTGCTGGTCCCTTCATGGACTCGATGTTTTGAATTGCGGCCAGAGGTAATAAGAATGTCCTCAACCACCACAGAAAAAACTATCACAGTCTTACGAACCATATTCGCCAGGAATGGGCTGCCTGAACAGATTTGCTCTGACAATGGACCACAGTTTGTGTCTGAAGAGTTCCGGAGGTTCTTAAAGAACAATGGTGTTAAGCATTACACATCCGCCCCATATCATCCAGCCACTAATGGATTGGCCGAGAGGTTTGTTCAAACATTCAAGAAGGATATCAAGGCAATGTGTAATGAAGATATACCCCTACAACACAAGGTGGACAATTTCTTGTTTGCCTACCGGAATGCGACACATGCGGTTACCAACCAAACTCCTGCCATGATGTTCTTCAATCGAAGACTACGATGCCGCTTGGATTTGGTTAAGCTGAACATCAGAAGAGATGTGGAGAACAGGCAGTTTCAGAATATGAATGAAAGGCTGACCAGGAGTTTTAAGATAGGTCAACCAGTTTTGGCCTGGGACTACCGCACAGAGAAATGGCAGCCAGGAACGATCTGTACACGGCAAGGACCTCTCATGTATACCGTGGATGTTGGAGAGAGCATTGTAAGACGCCATGCTGACCAGATTCTAGAGTCACTGGAAAACGTCAACTCCACACCACGATCTGATACACCTGGCGATGAAACCGACGTACCAATTGCATCTACCGCAGAATCGGTGATATTGGAAGCAGATGAACCAAACAACGACATTGATCCCGACTCAACTTTACCAGAAGAACCTGATGCCCCAAAGAGGTGTTATCCAGACAGAATCAGGAAGCCTCCTCAAAGACTGAACTTATAATTGCTTAACCTCAACCAATGTATCTAGCAACCGTAATTGTAATTGTAATTAGTTATCATTTAGTTGTTAAATGAATGTTATGTACTGTTTATCTAAAAGGGGAGGAATTGTTGTGTATGTCCCTTTAAGAGAATAACTGGTCTCAGACTGCAGTACCGGCAGTGACCACCCCTGTATAAAAGGCGCTAGCAGCCTTCTGTAGTTTCAGTTTCCAGAGTGTCTCCATTCAGTAAAGACTTGTTAAACCAACTCCTGCATTCCGTGTCTCCATTAACACACGGATTTAATAAGGTCGATGATCAGCCATGATCTTATTAGAGGCTTCGAGAGGCCGTATGGCCGATTCCTGCTCCTAATTCTTATGTTCTGATGTTCTAAGACTGTGGGAGCACCTTCACCTCACGGACTGCAGGCTCATCAGCCCCTTCACAAGGGCAACTAGGGATGAGCAATAAATGTTTGTCTTGCCAACAACGCCCGAGAATGAATGAATAGAAAGGGATTGTGAGAGAAAAGTTTAGGATGGAAGCCAGGAAGGATTTCTTCACACACAGTGTGAGCAGCAGCAACAATGAATCTCCAGGAAGGGAGATTGAAGTCTGAACACTGGGCTCATTGAAGCAGCCAGATGGCTGTATTGGGAAGACAGTCGGGCCTGGTATTCTGGAAGCGAAGGTCAAGTGAGCTGAAAGGCCTCCTTGATCTGAAAGTTCCCCTCCGCCATTTCTCTCGACGCCCCTGACCACTTCGGCACTGTCAGACGGCCTCTCAGGCATCGAGCCACAAACAGAAGACAAAAATAAAGACTTGCATTTACTGAATACAGCGCCTTACACAACCTCAGGACAGCCCAAAGCACTTTACAGCCAATGAAGTACTTTGGAAGTGAAGTCACTGTTGTAATGTGGGAAACGCAGCCGCCAATTTGCGCACGGTATGATCCCACAAACAGCCATGTGATAACGACCATGTTTTAGTGATATTGGTTGAGGGATAAAGATTGGCCCAGGTCTAAAGGGATAATTCCCCTGCTCTTCTTCGAATATTGCCATGGGATCCTTTACATCCACCAGAGAGGACAGACGGGGCCTCGGTTCACCTTCTCATCTGAAAGACGGCTCCTCCGACAGTGCAGCGCTCCCTCAATACTGCACTGGGCGTGTTGGACTGGATTATGTGCTCAAGTCTCTGGAGCGGGACTTGAACCCACAGGGGTCACGATTGCTACCTGCTGAGCCACCGCTGACCCTCCCATGTTACTGGGCGAGTTGCAACTTCCGTTGACGGCTGAGTTTTTAAAATTTGTTTTTATAGGATGTGGGTGTCGCTGGCAAAGCTGCCATTTATTGCCCATCCCTAACTGCCCTTGAGAAGGTGGTGGTGAGCCGTCTTCTTGAACTGCTGCAGTCTGTGTGGTGAAGGTACTCCCTCAGTGCTGTTAGGGAGGGAGTTCCAGGATTTTGACCCAGTGACGATGAAGGATTGGCGATATATTTCTAAGTCAGGATGGTGTGTGACTTGGAGGGGAACTTGGAGGTGGTGGTGCTCCCATGCACCTGCTGCCCTTGTCCTTCTAGGTGGAAGAAGCCGCGGTTTGGATGGTGCTGCCTGTAGTGTATGTACCTTTAAGAGAGAACTACTTTTATAGCTCCTGTATACTGTAGTACCGGCAGTGACCACACCTGTATATAAGCCTTGAGCATGCCTCTGTACTGTTAGTCTTTAGACTACCCTCCTCCAGTAAACACCTGTTGATTGTTAATTTACAGCCTCCGTCTAGTTATTGGAAAACATCATACTTTAAGAATCACGGATTCAACAGTGGCGACGAGGTCGATTCGAATCTACCTGCAACTCTGCATTTCCTTTCAAGGATTCGCTCCGGGAGAACGGTGGAAGAAAGTCGAGGCCAGAAGCACGGGCGTCGACCACGAGCAACCGCCCAGTCATCCAGCAGAGAGTGAACATCGCAGGGGAGGCTGTTGAGAGCTGGGTTTGGTTCTCCAGCCACGACGATCCAGCAACAGACTGGCAACAGGTACAGCGCAGACCCTTCCCGGACAGCAGCGGCTGGAGCCGACCGACGGCACAGAAAAGGCCGAGCAGCGTCGACGGGGTAAGAGAGAGGGTGAAGCGCACAGGGCGCAGCCGGGGGTTGAAAACCGAGCGGCGTCGACGGGAAACAAAAAGAGAGAGAGGGTAAAGCAGCAGCCGGGTTCAGGACCGAGCGGCGGCAATGATAGAGGCGCACAGGAGAACGCGCAGAGCACAGCCAGGGCTCAAGGGCTGAACAGCGTCCGCGGGGGAAAGAAAGGAAGCGTGGGAGATGCCATTGAGCCGCGGAGAAGAAGGGAGAGCACGGGAGACGCCATTTTAGAAGCCGCAGCGGAGAAGAAGGGCGAGCGCGGGAAGAAGGGAGAGCGCGGGAGACGCCATTTTAGACAGTTTAATCACACCCAGAGATGCCGAAGAGTGGCAGTATCACTGCGTTCGACAATGAAGTCAAAGATTGGGCGACATATGTGGAATGCATTGAGGTGCACTGCAAGGCGAATGAAGTGCCAGATGCTAGGAAAGCACTGGTTTTGTTGAATTCCATGGGTGCAAAAACTTATGGCTTACTGCGAAACCTAATAACCCCAGAGAAGCCAGTGGATAAGAATTTCGAAAGCATAGTGGAAATCGTACAGGACCACTTAAACCCCACACCGCTGCTGATAGCAGGAAGATTTAAGTTCCACAAAAGGAACCAGCATAAAGACGAAATTAATGCTGAGTATTTAATGGAACTGCGCAAGCTATCGAAACACTGCCAGTTTGGATTGGGACTAGCAGATAGGTTAAGGGACAAGTTTGTGTGTGGGCTTCAAAGTGAAGGAACCCAGAAACGGCTTCTATCAGAAAAGGATCTTACGCTGGACAAGGCTTTCAGCATGGCAGTATCACACGAAGCAGCCACACGGGGCGCTGCAGAGATACAACGGAGACCGCAAGAATATGGCACCAATGAAATGTCATATGGAGCAGGGAAGTGTTATCGCTGCGGCAGAACAGCACATGACCAGAAGGATTGTTGGTTCAAGGACCAAGTGTGCAGACAGTGTGGAAAAGCAGCACACATAGCAAGAGTCTGCAGGTCAGGGAAGAAAACCAGCAGCAAGAAATCTCCACAGGAGAAGTACAAAAAGGTACATTAGGTGATGGACAGTAGTTCAGACGAACAGAAAAGTGATACAGACTCCAGAAGCAAGGAGCTGGGTTGTCTGACACTGCATAAGGTAATCAAAATGGAGGATCACTAGACTATCTGGGTCACGCTCAAGATAGATGGAGTCCAAGTGAAAATGGAATTGGACACAGGATCAGCCCTAACAGTCATAAACCAAAGGGACTACAAATGGCTATTTTCACATATACCCTTGAAAGCTACAGAGATTGTCTTGAAGATGTACACGGGGCAAAAAGTCTACCCCAAAGGAAAAATAAGGGTGAACGTGATATACAAAGGCCAGGAAATACCCAAAATGGACCTATATGTATTGCCAGATGGAGGACCACCACTACTAGGACGTGAATGGATCCGTAAGATACAATTAGATTGGCATTCCATACAGGCACTGAAGGTTGAGGCCAAAAAGGATGACGACGTCACACCTGGACGACTGTCAAAAATGCTAACTGACGCACAAGAAGTGTTCCAGGAGGGACTCAGAACACTAAAAGGCATAACAGCGACGATTAAAATAGAGGAAAATGCAAGCCCAAAGTTTTTTAAGGCCAGGCCTTATGCGATCCGACCAGCCATCGAAGCAGAGCTGGAAGGGTTGGAACGTTCAGGAGTACTGTCCAAAGTAGACTGGAGTGAGTGGGCTACACCCATCATTCCTGTAATGAAGAGGTCATTGAGCAATACACCTGGGGAACCAAAGAAGGTTCGCATCTGTGGGGATTTTAAGGTGACAGTGAACCCAGTCCTTCAGATGGTACAATGTCCACTTCCACGGATTGAGGATATTTTCGCCTCGCTATCTGGCGGTAAACGCTTCACCAAAATTGATCTGGCCCAGGCGTACCTGCAAATGGAGGTAGAGGAAGCCTCGAAACAATACCTCACAATCAACACTCATAAAGGTCTCTACCAATACAACCGGCTGGTGTTCGGGGTAGCATCGGCTCCGGCTATTTGGCAAAGGGCAATGGATCAAGCCCTGCAAGGGATTCCAGGGACCCAGTGTTATTTGGACGATATCCTGGTCACGGGCGAAAATGACAGTGATCACCTCGCCAACTTGGAGAAGGTGCTCACTAGATTAAAGGAATATGGGCTACGGGCTAATCGCCACAAGTGCAAGTTTTTCCAGAAGCAGATCTCGTATTGTGGCCACGTTATTGATGAAGAGGGGTTACATAAGTCCCCTGAAAAGATTGAGGCAGTAGTCAAGGCTCCAGCACCGGAAAATGTGTCACAACTGAGGTCGTTCCTCGGGCTGGTGAACTACTACCATAAGTTCTTACCAAATTTGTCCACAGTATTACACCTACTGAACACCCTACTGCAAACGGGAGTATCATGGAAGTGGAATGACGAATGTAAATGAGCTTTCCAGAAGTGCAAAGAATTGATCACATCAAAAGAGGTGTTGGCCCATTTCAACCCAGCACTACCAATTCAGTTGGCATGTGATGCATCACCCTATGGTATTGGAGCGGTGCTGTCGCACAAATTCCCAGACGGGTTGGAGAGGCCAGTAGCCTTTGCGTCTCGGTCACTAACCTCAGCCGAGCGCAACTACGCCCAGATCGACAGGGAGGCCCTCAGCCTAGTATGGGGAGTAAAAAAAATTCAACCACTATCTGCATGGGCAGAAGTTCACCTTGCTGACTGACCACCAACCACTTGTCTCCATCTTTAATCCAAAGAAGGGCGTTCCGGTGATGACTGCACAACGGCTACAAAGATGGTCCCTTTTTCTAGGGGCGAACCAATATGAAATAGAGTATAAGGGCACGAAACAGCATGGAAACGCTGATGGGCTATCACGCCTGCCACTGCCTACTGTGGAGGAAGCACCAGCAGTGGACCCTATCGAAATATTTTATTCGTCGATAATTGAACGATTGCCAGTAACTAACGCGGATATAGAGGAGACCCGCAATGATCCGACACTGTCTCGGGTATATGATTTGACGGTGAAGGGATGGCCAACGCATGGCGACTCACTGTTGCCAGCATTCTCATCCAGAAGAGAACAGCTGTCAGTATGCCAGGGGACAGTGATGTGTGGATCCCGAGTGGTAATTCCACCCAAGTTAAGGGAGAGAGTGCTCAATGAGCTACACGAAGGCCATCTGGGAGGGGTGAAAATGAAAAGCCTTGCTAGGGCTTATGTGTGGTGGCCGGGGATCGATCAACAAATCGAGGACCTAACAAAGAGCTGCTCAGGATGCCAAAAGGTCCAAAATGCACCACCACATGCCCCTCTACACCCATGGGAGTGGCCCTCCTCTCCATGGCAACGGGTGCATATTGATTTTGCTGGTCCATTCATGGACTCAATGTTCTTAATAGCAGTGGATGCGCACTCGAAATGGCCTGAGGTGATCAAAATGTCCTCCACCACTACAGAGAAAACGATTGCAGTCCTACGGACCATATTTGCCAGGAACGACTTGCCAGAGCAGATTTGCTCTGATAATGGACCACAGTTTGTGTCCGAAGAGTTTCGGAAATTTACGAGAAGGAATGGGGTAAGGCATTACACATCCGCCCCGTATCATCCAGCCACAAATGGATTGGCTGAGAGGTTCGTACAAACCTTTAAAAAGGCGACAAGGGCCATGTGCAATGATGAAATTCCACTACGGCATAAGGTGGACAATTTCCTGTTAGCCTACAGAAATGCGACACATGCAGTTACCAACCAGACCCCGGCCATGATGTTCTTTAACCAAAGGTTGAGATCTCATCTGGATTTGCTCAGACCAAATGTGCGAAGAAATGTTGAGGATAAGCAATTCCAGCACATCAATGAAAAGCCGACAAGGAGCTTCAATGTAGGACAACCAGTCTTGGCCCGCGACTACCGAACAGAGAAATGGCAACCCGGAACGATATGCACACGGCAGGGGCCATTAATGTACATAGTGGATGTCGGGGAGAACACTGTGAGACGCCACGTCGACCAGATCCTAGCTTCACAGGAACGAGTCAACCCCATGTCTCGCGTACCTGGGGATGAACCCAACATACCGGTAGCATCTATTTCAGAAACAGTAGCAGCGGAACCTGATGAACTAACCGACGAAAGGGGGCCAGAATCGCCTCCGCACCAAGAACAAGAACCTCAGGAAAGGCGCTATCCAGAAAGGATCAGGAAGCCGCCCCAAAGACTGAATCTATAAATGGACTATTTCAGTTTAATGTGCATGTTAAAGTGTTAACTGTGATTTGAATGTTATGGGTACTGTTAATCTAAAAGGGGAGGAATTATAGTGTATGTACCTTTAAGAGAGAACTACTTTTATAGCTCCTGTATACTGTAGTACCGGCAGTGACCACACCTGTATATAAGCCTTGAGCATGCCTCTGTACTGTTAGTCTTTAGACTACCCTCCTCCAGTAAACACCTGTTGATTGTTAATTTATAGCCTCCGTCTAGTTATTGGAAAACATCATACTTTAAGAATCACGGATTCAACACTGCTGAAGAAGCCTTGGCGAGTTGCTGCAGTGCATCTTGTAGATGGTACACACTGCAGCCATGGTACGCCGGTGGTGGAGAGAGTGAATGTTTAAAGTGGTGGATGGAGTGCCAATCAAGCGGTCTGATTTGTCCTTGATGGTGTTGAGCTTCTTGAGTGTTGTTGGAGCCTCACTCATCCAGGCAAGTGGAGAGTATTCCATCACACTCCTTCCTTGTGCCTTGTAGATGATGGAAAGGCTTTGGAGAGTCAGGAGGTGAGACACTCGCCACAGAATACCTGACAGGAGGACTGAAGTCATGGTTTTCGGTGATCACCACGAACCCCTTGGCACTCCGTCCATCGCCTCGGCTCCCTGCCTCTCACTTAGATTCTAAAAGGCCGCTCACAACCTTGCGTTCTGCTCGACCGAGAGCTCAGCCTCAAAACCCATGCCCTCTCCAACGCAAATTCGCTCATTTCCACCGGCTCAGCATTGCATGCCTCTTTTTCCTCTTTAGCCCCTTTGTTGCTGAAACCCATATTCTTCTTTTTGTGACCTCCAAACTTGATTATCGCAACGCTCCCCTCACTCACCTTCCTTCATCCACACTCCAGAAACTCCACCTTATCCTGTGCTAACCCCCGCTCGTCCTCACTGACCTACGCTGACGCATTGAATTGAAAATCCTCGTCCTGGCCATTTTAATTTCTTTTATTTTTCATTTGCGGGAGATGATGACCCTTCTCTCGCCATCAACCTTTGATCTTTCTCGCTCCATCGCTGTCTTTCTTCTCTCTCAAAAACAACAACAATTTGCATTTATAAAGCACCTTTAACATGGCGAAATATCCCAAGGTGCTTCACAGGAGCGATCATCAAACAAAATTTGACTCCGAGCCACATAAGGAGATATTAGGACAGGTGATCAAAAGCTTGGTTAAAGAGATAGGTTTTAAGGAGCATCTTAAAGGAGTGTTCCGTGCCATTCACAACTCCTCAGATAATGAAGCAGTCCATGCCCGCATGCAACAAGACCTGGACGACGTTCAGGCTTGGGCTGATAAGTGGCAGGTAACCTTCGCGCCACAGAAGTGCCAGGCAATAACTATCTCCAACAAGCGAGAGTCTAACCACCTCCCCTTGACATTCAATGGCATTACCATCGCCGAATCCCCCACCATCAACATCCTGGGGGTCACCATTGACCAGAAACTTAACTGGACCAGCCACATAAATACTGTGGCAACAAGAGCAGGTCAGAGGCTGGGTATTCTGTGGTGAGTGTCTCGCCTCCTGACTCCCCAGAGCCCTTTTGCCAACTCACTTAACCTATCTATATCCCTTTGCAGATTATTTGCCTAAAAGTTCGGTTGCTTTGCGGCTCCCGTTAGTGCCCTCTAGGGCGCTAATGGGGCGCAAATCAACTAGCGCCAGGGCGCGACACTGCCCACGCCTCCTGCAAAATTCAGCGGGAGGTTAGCGGCAGTGGTAACCATTAGCACCCTGTGGCACTGCGCCGCAGGCGATGACATCATCACCGTGCACAGCGCCCCACTCGCGCCCCGGCCGCATTCTTCGGTAGCGCCCCCTGATTTACTGACGGACGCTATGTACGACAGGGTCAGGGGGGGTCTACCTGCAGCCTGAGCGGCGCAAATTAAACGGTAGCTGCTGGGCAGCTTTTTTTTTGCTGGCTGCCTGCCAGCACCTGCCCCCTCTGCCAGCACCTGCCCCCTCTGCCATCCCCAGCCTCCTCTGAAGGCCCCCCCCCGCGGAGTGCCGGCTATGCTCCGTGAGTCCGACACTTCTCTTGAGTGCCGGGTTCCTCTGCTGGCACTCCAATCCCTGGTGGCCCAGCTGGGCCCTGGGTCGTGCTGTGCAAGGCCCCTCCCCTTTAAGAAAAGTAAGAAGACCTGCAGTACCATGGCGCGACGTGCCGCAGAGCGTGGCACTGTGGCACGTTGCGCCGCGATATTCACTTGCAAGAGGGAAGCGGGGTGCTTCTAGTAGCAGCCTCCCTCTTGGGATGCTACCGCTGAATTTCGGCCGCGGGGGTGCTAATTTTTTCGGGGCGCTAAAAGTAGCACCTCAAAGGGGACGTGACTCAATTTTTCCCCCTTTGTGTCCTCCTCACAACTTGCTTTCCCACCTATCTTTGTATCATCAGCAAATTTGGCTGCAGTACACACAGTCCCTTCATCCAAGTCATTAATATAGATTGTAAATAGTTGAGGTCCCAGTACTGATCCCTGTGGCACCCCACTAGTTACAGTTTGCCAACCTGAAAATGACCCATTTATCCCGACTCTTTGTTTTCTGTTAATTAGCCAATCCTCTATCCATGCTAATATATTACCCCCAACACCATGAGCTCTTATCTTGTGCAGTAGCTTTTTTGTGGCACCTTATCGAATGCCTTCTGGAAATCCAAACACACTACATCTACTGGTTCCCCTTTATCCACCCTGCTCGTTACATCCTCAAAGAACTCTAGTAAATTTGTCAAACACGATTTCCCTTTCATAAAACCATGTTGACTCTGCTTGATTGTACTATGATTTTCTAAATGTCCTGCTATTACTTCCTTAATAATGGATTCCAGCGTTTCCCAATGACAGATGTTAGGCTAACTGGCCTATAGTTTCCTGCTTTCTGCCTCCCTCCTTTCTTGAATAGGAGTGTTACATTTGCGGTTTTCCAATCCGCTGGGAACTCTCCAGAATCCAGGGAATTTTGGTATATTACAACCAACACATCCACTATCTCTGCAGCCACTTCTTTTAAGACCCTAGGATGCAAGCCATCAGGTCCAGGGGACTTGTCAGCTTTTAGTCGCATTAGTTTGCCTAATACTTTTTCTCTAGTGATAGTCATCGTTTTAAGTTCCTCCCTCCCTACAGCCCCTTGATTATCAATTATTATTGGGATGCATTTAAAATCTTCTACCATGAAGACCGATACAAAATATTTGTTCAAAGTCTCTGCCATTTCCTTGTTTCCCATTATTAATTCCCCAGTCTCATCCTCTAAGGGACCAACGATTACTTTAGTTACTCTCTTCCTTTTTATATACCTGTAGAAGCTCTTACTGCCTGTTTTTATATTTTTTGCTAGTTTACTTTCATAATCTATCTTCTCCCTCTTTATTATTTTTTCAGTCATCCTTTGCTGGTTTCTAAAAGTTTCCCAATCCTCTGGCCTACCGCTAATCTTTGCAACATTGTATGCCTTTTCTTTCAATTTGATACCATTCTTAACTTCCTTAGTTAGCCACGGATGGTTCATCCTTCTCGCAGAGTCTTTCTTCCTCACTGGAATAAACCTTTGCTAAGAATTATTAAAATCAGGGCTCGAGACTCATTCCCGCCATCTCCTGCTCTAAATCATTCTTTCCCACCTCAGCACTGTGGGGAAGCCTCACCTCCCTTAGTCTTCCCTTCGTCCTGCATTTTGCAGACATCTGAACTCAAGCTATGTCAACTGTGGCCCAGAGGGTAGTACTCTTACCTCTGAGTTGAAAGGTTGTGGCTTCATGTCTCATTTGAGGACACAATCTAGGCTGGCACTCCAGTGCAGTATTGAGGGAGCCCTGCACTGTTGGAGGTGCCGTCTTTCGCATGAGATGTTAAAACCGAGGTCCCTTCTGCTCTCTCAGGTGCATGCAAAAGATCCCACGGCCACTATTTCGAAGAAGAGCAGAGTTGTTCTCTCCAGTGTCCTGGCCAATATTTATCCCTTAACAAACATCACTAAAAATAGATTATCTGATTATTATCATATTGTTTTTTGTGGGAGCTTGCTGTGCATAAATTGGCAGCTGCATTTTCTACATTGCAACAGCGAATGCACTTCAAAAAGTACTTCATTGGCTGTAAAGCACTTTGGGGCGTCCTGAGGTAGTGAAAGATGCTATATAAATGCAAGACTTTCTTCGTTGTCAGCTAAACAGATTGGCCCAATCTCTAATCTATCCATATTTCACGTCATGCCCCATGAAGCTCAGCCCAGTACCTAGGCTCCTCAGTAAGAAAGAAGAGCGTATATTCCGAGAGAGCCTGGACATATTTTCTCAGAGACAGCTCAAAGTGATTCACTAATGTCCTTCAGGGAAGGAAATCTGCCGTCCTTACCCGGTCTGGCCTATATGTGACTCCAGACCCACAGCAATGTGGTTGACTCTTAACTGCCCTCTGCGGTTCAAGAAGGCGGCTCACCACCACCTTCTCAAGGGCAATTGGGGCTGGCAATAAATGCCGGCCTTGCCAGTGACGCCCACAGCCCGTGAACGAATAAAAAAAGAATTCACATACAATGTATTAGTTTGAAGTGCGGCGCTATTGCATTGAAATGCAGTAGCCATTGTACAGACGTATAGAACGCGCAAACATGGTACAGGTTGGGGTAGGATTGTTAGCCAAGACACCAGGAAGATAGGAACAGGAGGAGGCCATTCAGCCCCTCCAGCCTTTTCCTCCATTCAATTAGGGTACGGTTGATCTTTACCTCAACTCCATGTACTCGTCTTTGCTCCGTATCCCTTGATCCCCTTACCCAACAAAAGTCTAACAATCTCAGCCCTGAAAGCTCCAATTGACCCCTAGCATCCGCAGCCTTTTCGGGGGAGAAGGGGGTTCCAGATTTCCACTACCCTTTGTGTGGAAAAAGTGCTTCCTGATTTCCTTCCTAAATGGCCTAGCCCTAATTGTAAGATTATGCCCCCCTTGTTCTGGACTCCCCCCACTGGAGGAAACATTTCCACTGTATCTACCCGATCGAATCCGTTTAACATTTTAAACACCTCGCTCAGATCACCCCCCCCCCCCTCAATCTCCTCAACTCTAAACTCCCTGCACCTCAAATGATAC
This sequence comes from Somniosus microcephalus, assembly GCF_052327205.1. Classification (NCBI taxonomy): domain Eukaryota; kingdom Metazoa; phylum Chordata; class Chondrichthyes; order Squaliformes; family Somniosidae; genus Somniosus; species Somniosus microcephalus. Next base: position 94,863 of record NW_028225548.1, on the reverse strand, counting down.
CATTTCACGTCCACCTGAAGCAACAGAAGAGGCAGCCTGGGCTTTGCAATAGCGTCTCATCAGAAGGGTCGCATCTCCCACAATGTGATTAATCTGGTAAAAAAATCAAGTCAGGGCTGAGTGGCCAATGTTTGGAATGGTCGGGCAGTGGAGGCAGAAGCCTTTGAGTCATAAGAACATAAGGAGTAGGAGCAGGAGTAGTCCATTTGGCCCTTCGAGCCTGCTCCACCATTCAATAAGATCATGGCTGATCATCAACCTCAACTCCACTTTCCTGCACTATCCCCATATCCCTTGATTCCCTTAATATCCAAAAATCTATCGATCTCTGTCTTGAATATACTCAATGACTGAGCCTCCACAGCCCTCTGGGGTAGAGAATTCCAAAGATTCACCACCCTCTGAGTGAAGAAATTTCTCCTCATCTCAGTCCTAAGTGGCCGACCCCTTATTCTGAGACTGTGACCCCTAGTTCTAGACTCCCCAGCCAGGGGAAACATCCTCCCTGCATCTACCCTGTCAAGCCCTGTAAGAATTTTGCATGTTTCAATGAGATCACCTCTCATTCTTCTAAACTCCAGAGAATATAGGCCTAGTCTACTCAATCTCTCCTCATAGGACAATCCCCCCATCCCAGGAATCAGTCTGGTGAACCTTTGTTGCACTCCCTCTATGGCAAGTATATCCTTCCCTAGGTAAGGAGACCAAAACTGTACACAATACTCCAGGTGTGGTCTCACCAGGGCCCTATATAATTGCAATAAGACGTCTTTACTTTTATACTCAAATCCTCTTGTAATAAAGACCAACATACCATTTGCTATGTTAATTGCTTGCTGTACCTGCGTGTTAACTTTCAGTGATTCGTCTACAAGGACACCCAGGTCCCTGTGAACACCAACATTTCCCAATCTCTCACCATTAAAAAAATACTCTGCTTTTCTACTTTTCCTACCAAAGTGGATAACTTCACATTTCTCCACATTATATCCCATTCCATTTGTTCCATTTTGGGCTTGTTGTCTCCTTCCCTGTGGCTACCATGGTAGACGTAAACATCCAGCGAGCTCCATCTCCTCCATTTGGTGGGAGACTCAAGATAAATACGGATAAATGGGCCCAATACTTCAGGATCCAGTTAGATGGGATGTATGAAGAGAGATTGGGTCGATTGGGCTTATGTTCGCTAGAGTTTAGAAGAATGAAAGGGGATCGCATTGATACTTATAAAATTTTAACAGGACTAGACAGACTAGATGCAGGAAGGATGTTCCCGATGGTCGGGGAGTCCAGAACCAGGGGTCACAGTCTAAAGATAAGGGGTAAGCCATTTAGGACAGAGATGAGGAGGAATTTCTTCACCCAAAGAGTGGTGAACCTGTGGAATTCTCTACCACACAAGGCAGTTGAGGCCAATTCATTAAATATATTCAAGAAGGAGTTGGATGTATTTCTTAAGGCTAAAGGGATCAAGGGATATGGGGAGAAGGCAGGGGCAGGGTACTGAGTTTGGATGATCAGCCATGATCTCATTGCATGGCGGAGCAGGCTTGAAGGGCCGAATGGCCTACTGCTGCTTCTATCTTCTATGTTTCTATGTTGCGATGGCATTGCGATTTTGCTGAACGCATAGAAATAAAGATCTAGCATTTACCCAGTGACATTTCCTGACCACAGGACACCCCAAAGCACTTTGCAGCTAGCTAAGTATTGAGCTCTCTTATCTGTACTTATCTTGTGAGTCTCCCACCAAATGGAGGAGACGGAGCTCGCTGGATGTTTACGTCTACCATGGTAACCACAGGGAAGGAGGCAACAAGCCCAAAATGGAACAAATCCACCCTCAGGATATTTACAGTGGACCATGCAAATTCAGAGGCATCACGGCAGTAATTTCAAAGCTGCAATCTCCTGTTGGCCTTCGGATGAGTGGTTATAAACCACTTGAACTTCACCACTACGTGGTGTCATGTCAAGCTCTCAAATAGATTCAAACCTTGTAATCACTCCCAGATATCCAATGTCCTCGATGTAATACATTTAGAATGATCCATTCCCCTCGCTAATTCCGCCCCACCCCGCCAAAAATTACATTTATCTCAATTAAGATCCGACATGTCCACTCTTGGTCTGGTTCACCGTCTGACAGCCGGCGCTAGCCCAGTAAAACCTTCAGACCACATCCTGTTTACTACGACTGCGGTGAATCTCAGAGACCGGAACTGTATTTATAAACAGAAGCCTCACTATTGCTTCCTCAACACACAAGCCACAAGGTCGGGCTTCCGAAGAAAGAAGATCATTATTTTTAGCTCTTTCTTTGTTCTTTTCCCATCAAGAGCCATTAGTTCTGACACGAGAGGTTTTCTCATTCAAAGACACCTATTCACTTGGATGGGAAACCTTTGGTGAGGTGCAGTTCAGGTAACTAGAGCGTGAGCTTGGCTCGGAGATTCAGAACAGAGAGCAGGAGAGAATACTTCACACAGAGAGAGTTGTGAGGTTGTGGAATTCACATCCAAAGTCAGAGCTTGAGGCAGAAACTACACAGTTAATATTAACCTAACCTGCCTCGTGGGAAAGTGATGGGGATTGGGTGCGAGGCTGGTTTCATAACCCGTCCGATTTTACTCTCCATTGAAGTCAATGGGCGGGGTGTTAAACCGTCGTTCCACTCGATCCTGTGGGATTCCCGCCCGGCAAGCTAGGTTAAAATTGGCCGCCCAATGACAACAGTCAAGATTAGATTTGATATTTGGCTGAAGGAAAAGAGGATGACGGGATTACAGGAACAGCATGGGCCAATTTGATTAAGACTATTCGCTCACACGGGACGTCAGTGCCAACACGGACTTGTTGGGCTGACTGGCCTCTTTCCATGTTTTTGTACCGTGTATTTCTCTGTCTCTTGACTCAGTTGGGAGTGCTCTTGACTCTGACTTAGAAGGCTGTGGGTTCAAACAACAACAAGGATGTGAACACTTAACCTAAGATGGCATTTGAGTGCCATGCTGAGGGAGTGCTGACACATCAGAGGTGCTGTCTTTCAGAGGAGACATTAAACCGAAGTCCCGTTTGTCTCTCCAGAGCGGGACAAATATCCTTGCGGGGAGTGTTTGCTAGCACTGTTCGGGGGGGGTTAAACTAAAATGGCAGGGGGTTGGGAACCTGAGCAGGGAGACAGAGGAATGGAAAACAGGGATAAAAGCAAAAGATAGGAAGGAGATAAACAAAAGTGGAAGTCAGAGAAATCAACGGTTTAAATCAAACGTGGCCACAGTAAATAATAATTCTAATAGGTCTAAGAGCGTTAAAAAAACAAGCCTGAAGGCTTTGTGTCTTAATGCGAGGAGCATTTGTAATAAGGTGGATGAATTGGCTGCGCAAATAGAGGTAAACGAATATGATTTGGTTGGGATTACGGAAACGTGGCTCAAGGATGGCCAAGACTGGGAACTCAACATCCAGGGGTATTTGATATTCAGGAAAGATAGGCAAAAAGGAAAGGGAGTTGGGGTAGCATTACTGGTTAAAGAAGGGATTAATACAATTGTAATGAAGGATATTAGCTCTGATGATGTGGAATCTGTATGGGTAGAATTGAGAAATACTAAGGGGAAAAAAACATTAGTGGGAGTGGTATATAGACCTCCAAACAGTAAGGCGGAGGTTGGGGATGGCATTAAAAGGGAAATTAAAGAAGCGTGCAATAAGGGCACAGCAGTCATCATGGGTGACTTTAATCTACATATAGATTGGGTCAACCAAATTAGTAACAATACTGTGGAGGAGGAATTCCTGGAGTGTTTACGGGATGGTTTCCTGGACCAATATGTCGAGGAACCAACCAGAGATCAGGCCATCTTAGACTGGGTATTATGTAACGAGAAAGGATTAATTAGCAATCTTGTTGTACGAGGCCCCTTCGGTCGGAGCGATCATAATATGATCGAATTCTTCATTAAGATGGAGAATGAAGTAGTTGACTCAGAGACAAGGGTCCTCAATTTAAATAAAGGAAACTACGATGGTCTGAGGAGCGAGTTGGGTAGGATTGATTGGGGAATGTCACTCAAAGGGTTGCATGGCAAACATTCAAAGACCGAATGGATGAGCTACAGAATTTGTTCATCCCATTTTGGCATAAAAATAAAACAAAAAAGGTGACTCAACCATGGCTAACAAGGGAAATTAGGGATAGCATAAGATCCAAGGAGAGGACATATAAATTGGCTAGAAAAAGCAATAATCCTGAGGATTGGGAGCAGTTTAGGAGTCAACAAAGGAGGACAAAGGGATTAATTAAGAAAGGGAAAATAGAATATGAGAGTAAGCTTTCAGGGAACATAAAAACTGACTGTAAAAGCTTTTATAGATATGTGAAGAGAAAAAGATTGGTGAAGTCAAGCATAGGTCCCTTACAGTCAGAATCAGGAGAATTTATAATGGGAAACAAGGAAATGGCAGACCAACTAAATACATACTTTGGTTCTGTCTTCATAAAGGAGGACACAAATAACCTCCCAGAGATGCCAGGGAACACAGGGTCTGATGAAAGGGAGGAACTGAAAGAAATCAGTATTTGTAGGGAAATGGTGTTAGGAAAATTGATGGGACTGAAGGCCGATAAATCCCCAGGGCCTGATGGTCTACATCCTAGGGTACTTAAGGAGGTGGCCCTAGAGATAGTCGATGCATTGCTGGTCATCTTCCAGAACTTGATAGACTCTGGAACGGTACCCATGGATTGGAGGGTAGCTAATGTTACCCCACTATTCAAAAAAGGTGGTAGAGAAAAAGCGGGGAATTATAGACCGGTAAGCCTGACATCGGTAGTGGGGAAAATGCTAGAGTCTATTATAAAAGGTGTAATAGCAGAGCACTTGGAAAGCAGTGACAGGATCGGACAAAGTCAACATGGATTTACAAAAGGTAAATCATGCTTGACTAATCTACTGGAATTTTTTGAGGATGTAACTGGTAAAATAGATAAAGGAGAACCAGTGGATGTGGTGTATTTGGACTTTCAGAAGGCTTTCGATAAGGTCCCACATAAGAGATTCGCGTGCAAAATTAAGGCACATTGGATTGGGGGCAAGGTATTGACTTGGATAGAGAACTGGTTGGCGGACAGAACGCAAAGAGTTGGAATAAATGGGTCGTTTTCCGAGTTGCAGGCAGTGACTAGTGGGGTACCGCAAGGATCGGTCCTAGAACCCCAGCTGTTCACAAAATATATTAGTGATCTGGATGAGGGAATTGGATGTAATATCTCCAAATTTGCAGACGACACAAAGCTGGGTGGGAGGGTAAGCTGTGAGGAGGATGTCGTGAAACTCCAGTATGATTTGGACAGGTTGGGTGATTGGGCAGAAACATGGCAAATGCGCTATAATGTGGATAAATGTGAGGTTATCCACTTTGGTGGCAAAAACAGGAAGGCAGATTATTATTTGAATGGCAATAGATTGGGAGAAGGGGAAGTGCAAAGAGACCTGGGCGTCCTTGTGCACCAGTCGCTGAAGGTAAGCGTGCAGGTGCAGCAGGCGGTTAAGAAGGCAAATGGTATGTTGGCCTTCGTAGCAAGAGGGTTCAAGTACAGGAACAAGGATGTCTTGCTACAGTTGTACAGGGCCTTGGTGAGACTGCACCTTGAGTATTGTGTGCAGTTTTGGTCACCTTACCTGAGGAAGGATATTCTTGCCATGGAGGGAGTGCAGCGAAGATTCACCAGACTGATACCTGGGATGGCAGGAATGACGTATGAGGAGAGATTGTGTCGATTGGGCTTATACTCACTGGAGTTTAGAAGATTGAGGGGAATCTCATCGAAACCTATAAAATTCTGTCAGGCCTGGACAGAATAGATGCAGGAAGGATGTTTCTGGTGGCCAGGGAGTCTAGAACCAGGGGTCATAGTCTAAGGATAAGGGGTAAGCCATTTAGGACCGAAATGAGGAGGAATTTCTTCACCCAGAGAGTGGTGAACCTGTGGAATTCTCTGCATATTATCTAAATGGTGAGAGATTACAGAGCTCTGAGATGCAGAGGGATCTGGGTGTCCTAGTGCATGAATCGCAAAATGTTAGTATGCAGGTACAGCAAGTAATTAGGAAAGCTAATTGAATGTTATCGTTTATTGCGAGGGGAATTGAATACAAAAGTAGGGAGGTTATGTTTCAGTTATACAGGGCATTGGTGAGACCACATCTGGAGTACTGTCTACAGTATTGGTCTCCTTATTTAAGGAAGGATGTAAATGCGTTGGAAGCAGTTCAGAGAAGGTTTACTAGACTAATACCTGGAATGGGCGGGTTGTCTTATGAGGAAAGGTTGGACAGGCTGGCCTTGTATCTGCTGGAGTTTAGAAGAGTAAGAGGTGACTTGATTGAAGCATAAGGTCCTGAGGGGTCTGGACAGGGTGGATGTGGAGAGGATGTTTCCTATTGTGGGAGAATCTAGAACTAGGGGTCACTGTTTTAAAATAAGGGATCGCCCATTTAAGACAGAGGTGTGGAGAAATTTTTTCTCACAGAGGGTCGTGAGTCTTTGGAACTCTCTTCCTCAGAGGGAGGTGGAAGCAGAGTCTTTGAATATTTTTAAGGCAGAGGTAGATAGATTCTTGATAAGCAAGGGGGTGAAAGGTTATCGGGGGTAGGCGGGAATGTGGAGTAATCGGATCAGCCATGATCTTATTGAACGACGGAGCAGGCTCGAAGGGCCGAGTGGCCTACTCCTGCTCCTAATTCATATGTTCGTATGTATGTTGGGCTGGAGGAGGTTACAGAGATAGGGAGGGGTGAGGCTATGGAGGCAATCGAAAACAAGGATGCAAATTTTAAAATTAAGGCATTGCCGGACAGGGAGCCAATGTAGTTCAGCGAGCACAAGGGGGTGATGGGTGAGCGGGACTTGGTGCGAGTTAGGACACGGGCAGCGGTGTTTTGGATGACCTCAAGTTTACAGAGGGTAGAACGTGGGAGGCCGGCCAGGAGTGCGAAGGTATAGTCAAGTTTAGAGGTAACAAAGGCATGGATGAGGGTTTCATCAGCAGATGGGCTGAGGCAGGAGCTGAGTCGGGCAATATTACGGAGGTGGAAATGGGCGGTCTCAGTGATGGCGCGGATATGTGGTCGGAAGCTTAACTCGGGGTCAAATATGACACCAAGGCTGCGAACAGTCTGGTTCAGCCTCAGACAGTTGCCAGGGAGAGGGATGGAGTCGGTGGCTAGGGAACCGAGTTTGTGGCGGTGTTACAGATGCGGCCATCTCTGGAATGTGCACCCTCCCTCCTCCCAATTGTTCCAAACTAATAAAGATAACACTTTTGATAGCAAAGTCATTTTCCCTCTAGAATGCCCATCAAAATACGGGATGGTGTAATAGAACTCTATGAATGAACATTTTCCAATGTGAACCAGACTTTAAATCAGAAACATTGCTGGTAATTCTAACTGAACCTGCCTGGCCAGAAACAGATTGGATCAGATTGTCCACCAGATTTACGCCCCGACTAATTTCATTTTCCAATATGGAACTTGCCAACGAGTTAAATATCTAAAATAACAACAGAAAATGCTGAAAACGCTCAGCAGGTCAGGCAGCTTCGTGGAGAGAGTAACAGTTAACGTTTCGGGTCGATGACCCTTCGTCAGAAGTTAAAAATCTGCCTCTCTGATATAACACTCTCTAACATAACACAATCCGATATATCTCTCTCTGTTACAATACCCTGTGATATAATACACTTTGGTATAGCTATCTTTGATTATACATTCATTGATATAACTCCCTCTGATTTAACCCTCTTCAGATATAACACATCTGATATATATGCATATCGCTCGCTCTGAGATAACACACTCTGACATATATGAGGGGTTTTGATAGAGTAAATAGGGAGAAACTGTTTCCAATGGCATGAGGGTCGGTAACCAGAGGACACAATTAATTTTACTCAGCGAGTTATGATGATCTGGAATGCGCTGCCTGAAAGGGTGGTGGTAACTTTCAAAAGGGAATTGGATAAATACTGGTAAGGGAAAAATGCAGGGCTATGGGGAATGAGCAGGGGAGTGGGATTGATTGGATCGCTCTACCAAAGACCCGGCACAGGCATGATGGGCTGAATGGCCTCTTTCTGTGCTGTAAGATTCTATGATTCATCTCTAATATATCACACCCTCCGTCAAATATACAAAGCCATTTGAAATTTTGAAAGCTAGAGCTTCCCTATTGGTGTTGGTGTAACTACACACCAGGAACATGTGGACAAGTGAAACATCGATTTACTTGTACTTCTTGCAATTTAGTATACTGTAATCACTGCTCACGATGCGGTCTCCTCTGCACTGGGGAGACCAAACGCAGATTGGGTGACCGCTTTGCCATACTTAAGAAAGGACATACTTGCTCTCGAGTCAGTACAAAGAAGGTTCACTCGATTAATCCCGGGGATGAGGGGATGGACATATGAGGAGAGGTTGAGTAGATTGGGACTCTACTCATTGGAGTTCAGAAGAATGAGAGGCGATCTTATTGAAACATATAAGATTATGAAGGGGTTGGATCGGGTGGATGCGGGGAGGATGTTCCAGATGATGGGTGAAACTAGAACTAGGGGGCATAGTCTTAGAATAAGGGGCTGCTCTTTCAAAACTGAGATGAGGAGGAACTACTTCACTCAGAGGGTGGTAGGTCCATGGAATATGCTGCCCCAAAAAGCTGTCGAAGCTACATCATTACATAAATTTAAAACAGAAATAGACAATTTCCTAGTAGAAAAGAGAATTAAGGGTTACGGGGAGCGGGCAGGAATTTGGACATGAGTCTAGGTTCGGATAGGTCATGGCCCTGTGGGTAGCGGAGCGGGCCCAGGGGCCGTGTAGCCTGATCCTGCTCCTGTTTTCGTGTGCCTAATGCTGTTCGATTCAGGAGATAGTCCTGTCATAGTGGATTGGCGGTTAGGATCAGATCAGCCATGATCTTATTGAATGGCGGAGCAGGCTCGAGGGGCCAATTGGCCTACTCCTGCTCCTATTCTTATGTTCTTATGTTCTTAACACCTTCGTTCAGTCCGCAAGCATGACCCCGAGTGTCCGGTCGCCTGTCACTTTAATTATCCATCCCACTCCCATCTGACCTCTCTGTCCTCGACCTCCTACACTGTTTCAATGAAGCTCAAAGCAAGTTCGGGGAACAGCACCTTATTTTTCTATTAGGCACTTTAAAGCCTTCCGGCCACAAAATTGAGTTTAACAGCATTAGGTCATAACCACCGCTCCCATTTTCTTGGACAGTGGGTGCTGGTGATGGAGGATGGCTGCACCAGAGCCACTGAAAGTGGAGGAGGTGTGGGCTGGTGTTTGGGGAAGGAATCCCCTATCGGTACACAGCTGGTGGGGTGGGCTGGTGTTTGGGGAAGGAATCCCCTATCGGTACACAGCTGGTGGGGTGGGCTGGTGTTTGGGGAAGGAATCCCCTATCGGTACACAGATGGTGGGGTGGTCCACACCCCTGGGGTCCACCCTCCTTTCTCCACCACATTCCTGGGTCACAGTGCCTTCCCCGCCTTGCCAGATTTTCCAAACAGCCCTCCTGCTAGTCTGCTGTTGCCATTTACCCCTCCTCTAGATTCACTTTTTGTTTCTTTACTTGTCCTATTACCACCCTCTTTCTCCTCGCAGCATCATCCATTTCGTCATTTCATCTCTCCTGCCTTCCAGCCAATCGCAGACCTTCCCTTTTATTCTTTCCTCCCCTCCCACCTTGCCCTACCCTTTGCACTTGTTTAAAAATCTGTTACATCTCCAACTTTTTCCAGTTCTGACGAAAGGCCATCGACCTGAAACATTGGGGGTAATTTTAACCCCGAAGAATGGGTGGGTTTGGGCTGGTGGGAATTTAAAAATCTGAAACAGGAACCCAACCCGCCTCGAACCCGCCCACTTCTCGGGGCGAGGGGCGGGCAACCAATCGGCTCCCAGGAGGCAGGCCAGTCATTGAAACCTGAGGAAATGGGGTCGGAGAGAGATCGAAGGGAGAGGTGGGTGGACCGACTCTCTCCCCGCCCCCCCATCTCTCCCTCCTATCTCTCTCTGACCCCACTCCGATCTCTCCCCCGCCCCCTCACCTCTCCCTCCTATCTTTCTCCAACCCCACTCTGACCTCTCCCTCTACCCTTTATTCTCCCTCCTATCTCTCTCCAACCCCACTCTGACCTCTCCCTCTACCCTTTATTCTCCCTCCTATCTCTCTCCAACCCCACTCCAATCTCTCCCCCACTCCCTCATCTCTCCCTCCTATTTCTCTACGACCCCACTCCAATCTCTCCCCCACTCCCTCATCTCTCCCTCCTATTTCTCTACGACCCCACTCCAATCTCTCCCCCCACTCCCTCATCTCTCCTCCTATTTCTCTCCAACCCCACTCCAATCTCTCCCCCACTCCCTCATCTCTCCCTCCTATCACTCTTTGACCCCACTCCGATCCCTCCCCTACCCTTCATCTCTCCCTCCTATCTCTCCCCGATCCCACTCTGATCGCTCCCCCTGCCCCCTCATCTCTCCCTCCTATTTCTCTGACCCCACTCCGATCTCTCCCCCGCCCCCTCATCGCTCCCTCCTATTTCTCTCCGACCCCACTCCAACCTCTTCCCTGACCTCCCCCTTCGCTCCCTCCCATTTCACCCTGATCACCCCGCTCTCCCCCTACTAACTCTCTCTGACCCCACCGATCTCTCCTTGACACCCCCATCTCTCCCTCCGATCTCTCTCTCCGACCTCACACCAATCTCTCCTTGACACCCTCATCTCTGGCTCCAATCTCTCTCTGACCCCCCCCCCCCCAGCAATCACCCCGACCCTCCAAACCACACTGTTCCCACACCCCCCCACTCTCGCGATCTCTACCCCCTGCTCCTGGACTGCGGCCTCTGCTGCAGCGTTCCCCGCCCGACAGGGCGCCGAGCCTGCCAATCAGGTTGGCTTCTGGGCGGGGAACCTGCTAAAAAAGAAAACACGCGCGCCGTGGAATTAAAACTTGGAAACCCGGACTTCAGGCCGGAACGCCTCCTGCCCCCTTCCCCACGCCACTTGAAATTCCACCCCAGTAAATATCAGGGCCGTTAACTCTGCTCCTCTCTCTCCACTGCTGCTGCCCTGATCTGCGGAGTGTGTCCCGGCATTTTCTGCTTTTTAGACCAGGACCGTGCCAGGTTAAGACTCCAATATGTGCTGAGGCAATTGATCTTAGCCATAAGAACATAAGAAATAGGAGCAGGAGTAGGCCATTCGGCCCTTCGAGCCTGCTCCGCCATTCAATGAGATCATGGCTGATCTTCTGCCTCAACTCCATTCACCGGCCCCTATCGCCATATCCCTTGATGCCCTTTCTAGTCAGAAATCTATCGACTTCTGTTTTGAATATACCCAATGACTGAGCCTCCACAGCCCTCTGGGGTAGAGAATTCCAAAGATTCACCACCCTCTGTGTGAAGAAATTTCATCTCATCTCAGTCCTGAATGGCCTACCCTTTATCTTGAGGCTGTGGCCCCTGGTTCTAGACTCCCCAGCTAAGGGAAACATTCTCCCAGCATCCACCCTATCAAGCCCTGTAATAATTTTGTATGCTTCAATGAGATCCCCTCTCATTCTTCTGAATTCAAGAGAATACAGGCCTAGTTTACACAATCTCTTCTCCAGGGAGGGTACGATAGGACTGTGTCCCTGGGATATGGAGGGAGGGGGGGTGAGGGCATAATAAGTCACAGTCGCTACTCATGATTATTATCCGGTTGTAAGGTGAGTGTGTCGACAGGGATGGAGCTTCCTGCGATGCCCTACACAGTCAAATAGCTCGCCAGAACCCACTGCACGGGCAGTACCTGAGGCGTGCGTAAGGAGCCACACATCACCATGAGACAGGAGCTTCATTTTTTTTTAGAAAACGTTATTAAATTTATAAAAAGGATTTTGGGGCACTGAATGACAGGTTTATTCACCCACCTCTTGTCTAAGTTTGGAGTGAGGTGCCAGTGTGCAACGGTCTGAAAATCACGGACAAGGCATTTAGTAATTGGCAGTGTCCTATACTTAGAGCTGAGCTCAGTGCCGACAGGGTTGTACGCGCCTATATTTAGATTGGCACAGCTATTTCTGATCCTTCCATATTCATTGAGTCACTGTGCATTGCAATATAATAAGTACGCAACAATGGGGTAGGTTAACTCTTTCAGTACAGGATGGGAGAGGAAATGGCCTCATTGCCTGATACACAGATACCAGGCACTGAATTAACTCTCTCAGTACAGGATGGGAGAGAGGAAAGGGCCTCACTGTCTGACACACAGAGGAGCACTGAATTAACTGTCTCAGTACAGGATGGGAGAGAGGAAAGGGCCTCACTGTCTGACACACACACAGACCAGGCACTGAATTAACTCCCTTAGTACAGGATGGGAGAAGGAAAGGGCCTCACTGCCTCACACACCGAGACCAGGCACTGAATTAACTCTCTCAATATAAGATGGGAGAGAGTAAAGGGCCTCACTGTCTGACACACACAGACCAGACACTGAATTAACTCTCTCAGGACAGGATGGGAGAAGGAAAGGGCCTCACTGCCTGGCACACCGAGACCAGACACTGAATTAAGTCCCTTAGTACAGGATGGGAGAAGGAAAGGGCCTCACTGTCTGACACACACAGACCAGGCACTGAATTAACTCTCTCAATATAAGATGGGAGGGGGAAAGGGCCTCACTGCCTGACACACACAGACCAGACACTGAATTAACTCTCTCAGTATAAGATGGGAGAGAGTAAAGGGCCTTACTGTTTGACACACACAGACCAGGCACTGATTTAACTCTCTCAGTACAGGATGGAAGAGAGGAAAGGGCCTCACTGTCTGACACACACAGACCAGGCACTGAATTAACTCTCTCAGTACAGGATGGGAGAGGGAAAGGGCCTCACTGTCTGACACACACAGAGACCAGGCACTGAATTAACTCTCTCAGTACAGGATGGGAGAGAGAAAGGGCCTCACTGTCTGACACACACAGACCAGGCACTGAATTAACTCTCTCAGTACAGGATGGGAGAGAGTAAAGGGCCTCACTGTCTGACACACAGAGACCAGGCACTGAATTAACTCTCTCAGTACAGGATGGGACAGGAAAGGACCTCACTGTCTGACACACACAGACCAGGCACTGAATTAACTCTCTCAGTACAGGATGGGAGAGGGATTGTGTTGTGTCCGTCGGTAGTAAGACACAAGACTGCAGGAGAACGGTACAACAGGTGCTTACTCAACGTGACTCACTCTGGAACTGAACTGTACAGATTACTACTCAGTGCTATATACAGGTGTGGTCACTGCCGGTACTACAGTATACATGAGCTGTAAAAAGTAGTTCCCCCCTTAAAGGTATATACATTACAATTCCTCCCCTTTTAGATTAACAGTACCATGACACTCATTTAACAATTAAATATCAAACTAATTACAATTAACACTTTTAACATACAACGTTAGCTGAAAATAGTCCCTTTATATATTCAGTCTTTGGGGAGGCTTTCTGATCCTTTCTGGATAGTGCCTTCCCGAGTGTCTCGCTCTTGGTGCGGAGGCGATTCTGGCACCCTGTCATCGGTTGGTTCATCAGCTTCCGATGCTACTGTTTCTGGGGCAGATGCGACCTGTACGTCGGGTTCCTCACCAGGTACGTATGGGCGAGGCATGGGGTTGACTTGTTCCTGTGACTCTAGGATCTGGTCAGCATGGCGTCTCACGATGTTCTCCCCAACGTCCACTGTGTACATTAGTGGGCCCTGCCGTGTGCATATCGTTCCTGACTGCCATTTTTCTGTTCGGTAGTCGCGGGCCAAGACTGGTTGGCCTACATTGAAGCTCCTTGTTGGCTTCTCATGGATGTGCTGGAATTGCTTACTCTCAACATCTCTTCGTACGTTTGGTCTGAGCAAATCCAGGCGAGATCTTAACCTTCGGTTAAAGAACATCATGGCCGGGGCCTGGTTGGTGACTGCATGTGTCGCATTCCGGTAGGCGAACAGGAAATTGTCCACCTTATGCTGCAGCGGAATGTTGTCATTGTACATAGCCTTTATTGCCTTCTTAAAGGTTTGTACGAACCTCTCAGCCAATCCATTTGTGGCTGGATGATACGGGGCGGATGTGTAATGCCTTACCCCATTCTTCTTCATAAACCTCCAGAACTCTTCGGTCACAAACTGTGGTCCGTTATCGGAGCAAATCTGTTCTGGCAAGCCGTTCCTGGCAAAAATGCTCCGTAGGACTGCAATAGTTTTCTCCGTGGTGGTGGAGGACATTTTGATGACCTCAGGCCATTTCGAGTGCGCATCCATGGCTATTAAAAACATTGAGTCCATGAATGGACCAGCAAAATCAATATGCACCCGTTGCCATGGAGATGAGGGCCACTCCCATGGGTGTAGAGGGGCATGTGGTGGTGCATTTTGGACTTTCTGGCATCCTGAGCAGCTCTTGGTCAGGTCCTTGATTTGTTTATCGATTCCCGGCCACCACACATAAGCCCTGGCAAGGCTTTTCATTTTTACCCCTCCCAGATGACCGTCATGAAGCTCATTGAGCACTCTATCCCTTAACTTGGGTGGAATTACCACTCGGGATCCACACATCAAGATCCCCCGGCACACTGACAGCTGTTCTCTTCTTGTCGAGAATGCTGGCAACAGTGAGTCGCCATGTGCTGGCCATCCCTTCACCGTCAAATCATATACCCGAGACAGTGTCGGGTCATTTCGGGTCTCCTTTTCTATACGAGCGTTAGTTACCGGTAGGTATTCAACTATAGTCGAATGAAATATTTCGACAGGATCCACTGCTGGTGCTTCCTCTGCAGTAGGCAGTGGCAGGCGTGAGAGCCCATCAGCATTTCTATGCTGTTTCATGCCCTTATATTTAATCTCATAGTGGTGCACCCCTAGAAAGAGTGACCATCTTTGTAGTCGTTGCGCAGTCATCACCGGAACGCCCTTCTTCGGATTAAAAATGGAGACAAGAGGCTGGTGGTCAGTCAGCAAGGCGAATTTCTGCCTGTGCAGATAGTGATTGAACTTTTTCACTCCCCACACTAGGCTGAGGGCCTCCCTGTCAATCTGGGCGTAGTTACGCTCGGCTGAGGTTAGTGATCATGACGCAAATGCTATTGGCCTCTCTGAGCCGTCCGAGAATTTGTGCGACAGCACCGCTCCAATGCCGTAGGGTGACGCATCACACGCCAACCGAATTGGTAGTGCTGGGTTGAAATGGGCCAATACCTCTTTCGATGTGATTAGTGTTTTGCTCTTCTGGAAAGCTCGTTTACATTCGTCACTCCACTTCCATGGCACTCCAGTTTGCAGTAGCGTGTTCAGTGGGTGTAGTATTGTAGACAAATTTGGCAAGAACTTATGGTAGTAGTTTACCAGCCTGAGGAACGACCTCAGTTGTGACACGTTTTCCGGTGCTGGAGCCTTGACTACTGCCTCAATCTTTTCTGTGGACTTATGTAACCCCTCTTTATCGATAATGTGGCCACAATACGAGATCTGTTTTTTAAAAAACTCGCATTTGGGGCGGTTAGCTCGGAGCCCATATTCCTTCAATCTAGTGAGCACCTGCTCCAGGTTGGCGAGGTGATCACTGTCATTTTCGCCCGTGACCAGGATGTCGTCCAAATAACACTGGGTCCCTGGGATCCCTTGCAGGACTTGTTCCATTGCCCTTTGCCAAATAGCCGGAGCTGATGCTATCCCGAATACCAGCCGGTTGTATTGGTAGAGACCTTTATGGGTGTTGATTGTGAGGTATTTTTTTGAAGCTTCTTCTACCTCCATTTGCAGATACACCTGGGCCAGATCAATCTTAGTGAAGCGTTTCCCTCCAGATAGCGAGGCGAAAATATCTTCAATCCGCGGAAGTGGATATTGCACGGTGTGAAAGACTGGGTTCACTGTTACCTTAAAGTCCCCACAGATGCGAACCTTCCTTGGTTCCCAGGCGTGCTGCTCAACGACTTTTTCATCACAGTGATGATGGGTGTAGCCCACTCACTCCAGTCTACCTTAGACAGTACTCCTGAACGTTCCAAACTCTCCAGCTCTGCTTCGACGGCTGGGCGGATCGCATAATTTACCGGTGTGGCCTTAAAAAATTTTTGGCTTGCGTTTTCTTCGATTTTAATTGTTGCTGTCATGCCTCTTAGTGTTCCGAGTCCTTGCTGGAACACTTCTTGCGCGTCGGTTAGGATCTTTGACAGTCGCCCAGGTGTGACGTCGTCATCCTTTTTGGCAGCCACAGTCAGTGCTTGTATGGAATGCCAATCCAGCTGTATTTTCCGGATCCATTCACGTCCCAGTAATGGTGGTCCTCCATCTTGCAATACATACAGGTCTAGTTTTGGTGTTTCCTTACCATTATATATAACAGTCACCCTTATTTTTCCTTTGGGGTAGACTTTGTGCCCCGTGTACGTCTTCAAAATAACTTTTGTGTCTCTCAAGGGTATGTGTGAGAATAGCCGCTCGTAGTCCCATCGGTTTATGACTGTTAGGGCTGATCCTGTGTCCAATTCCATTTTTACCTGGACTCCTGCTATCTTGAGAGTGACCCAAATGGTTCGGTGATCCTCCGTTTTGATCACATTATGTAGTTTCAGACAACTCAGCTCCCTGCTTTTGGAGTCGGTATCACTCTTTTGTTCGTCTGAACTGTTCTCCGTCACCTTATGTACCTTCTTGTACTTTTCTTTTGGAGATTTCTTATTGCTGGTTTTCTTTCCCGACCTGCAGACTCGTGCTATGTGTCCTACTTTTCCACACTGTCTGCACACTTTGTCTTTGAACCAGCAATCATTGTGGTCGTGTGTTGTTCTGCCGCAGTGATAGCACTTCTCTGTTCTGTATGACATTTCGTTTGTGCCATATTCTTGCGGTCTCTGTTGTATCTCTGCAGTTCCCCGTGCTGCTGCTTCATATGATACCGCAATGCTGAAAGCCTTGTCCAGCGTAAGGTCCTTTTCAGATAAAAGCCGTTTCTGGGTTCCTTCACTTTGAAGCCCACACACAAACTTGTCCCTTAAGGTATCTGCCAGTCCCGTTCCAAACTGGCAGTGTTTCGATAGTTTGCGCAGTTCTGTTAAATATTCAGCATTGCTTTCATCCTTATGCTGGTTCCGTTTGTGAAACTTGAATCTTTCTGCTATCAGCAGCGGTGTAGGGTTTAAATGTTCCTGTAGTATCGTCACTATGTCTCCAAAACTCTTTTCCACTGGCTTCGCTGGGGTTACTAGATTTCGTAATAGGCCTTACGTCTTTGCACCCATTAAATTTAACAATACCGACGTTTTCTTGTCATCTGACACCTCATTTGCCTTGCAGTATACCTCTATTCGTTCGACATATGTAGTCCAATCTTCGACTTCATTGTCAAATACGGTGATACTGCCACTCTTCGGCATTTTGGGTGTGGTTTAAAATGGCTTAAAATGGCGTCTCCCGCGCTTTCCTTCCTCCCCCGCTGCTGCCAACGCCACTCCCGGCAGTTCTCGTGGCAATGGCGGCGCCCTGTAGGTTTCACGCGCTTCTCCTGCGCTGCTGCCAACGCCGCACTCGGTGGTCCTCGTGGCAATGGCGGCACCTCGCGGGTTTCTGTGCGTCTCTCTCCCTCTCCTCGACGCTGCTTGGCCCCTGAACACCGGCTGCGCCCTGTGCGCTCTGCCCTCTCTCTCTCTCTCCCGTCGACGCTGCTCGGCTCTTTGCTGTGCCGCTCGGTCGGGCTCTAGCCCGCTGCTGTCCGTGAAGGGTCTGCGCACTACTTGTTGCCAGCCCGTTTCGCTGGACCACCGTGACTGGAAAGCCATGCCTGGCTCTCAACAGCCTCCCCTGCATTTCTCGAGTCTCTGCTGGATGACTGGGCGGTTGCCCGTGGTCGACGCCCGTGTCTCTGGCCTTGACCTCCAATCTACTGGTCTCCAGGAACGAATCCCTGGGAGGTGATGCAGAGTTGCAGGTAGGATCGAATTGCCTCGTCGCCAATGTTGTGTCCGTCGGTAGTAAGACACAAGACTGCAGGAGAACGGTACAACAGGTGTTTACTCAACGTGGCTCACTCTGGAACTGAACTGTACAGATTTCTACTCAGTGCTGTATTCAGGTGTGGTCACTGCCGGTACTACAGTATACATGAGCTGTAAAAAGTAGTTCCCCCCTTAATGGTATATACATTACAGATTGGGCCTCACTGTCTGATACACACACACCAGGCACTGAATTAACTCTCTCAGTACAGGATGGGAGAGGGAAAGGGCCTCACTGTCTGACACACACAGACCAGGCACTGAAGTAACTCTCTCAGTACAGGATGGGAGAGGGATTGGGCCTCACTGTCTGACACACCGAGACCAGACACTGAATTAACTCTCTCAGTACAGGATGGGAGAGGGAAAGGGCCTCACTGTCTGATACACACAGACCAGGCACTGAATTAACTCTCTCAGTACAGGATGGGAGAGGGAAAGGGCTTCACTGTCTGACACACACAGACGAGGCACTGAAGTAACTCTCTCAGTACAGGATGGGAGAGAGGAAAGGGCCTCACTGTCTGACACACACAGATCAAATGTAAGAAGTCACACAACACCAGGTTATAGTCCAACAGCTTTATTTGAAATCACAAGCTTTCGGAGCGCTGCTCCTTCTTCAGGTGAAGTGGAGCAATGCATAAAGACACAGCTTATATAGTCAGAGAATCATGTCAGATGTTTACAGGTAACCTTTCCAACTGCCATTTATCACACCTCGGCAGAGAGATAATCACAGCAGTCAAAGGTGTGAATGGTGTCCAAACAGGTCAGTCAGGGAAACATTACATCAAAGAACAATGAGGTGGGGTCACAAGGGGTCAAATATTGCAGATGCTGGGGTCTGTATGAAAAACAAAAAAACAGACAAAAAACATTTTTTTTGGCTGGAAATCACAGCAGGTCCGGCCGCATCTGTGTAGAGAGAACAGGCCAATGTCGACTCGAGTCTGGATGACCCTGCATCAGGTGGGGTTACATGTAGCGTGACATGAACCCAAGATCTTGGTTGAGGCCGTCCTCATGAGTGCGGAACTTGGCTATCAGTTTCTGCTCGACGATTTTGCGTTGTCGTGTGTCTCGAAGGCCACCTTGGAGAATGCTTACCTGAAGATCGGAGGCTGAATGTCCTTGACTGCTGAAGTGTTCCCCGACTGGGAGAGAACACTCCTGCCTGGTGATTGTTGCGCGGTGTCCGTTCATCCGTTGTCGCAGTGTCTGCATGGTCTCGCCGATGTACCATGCTCCGGGGCATCCTTTCCTGCAACGTATGAGGTAGACAACGTTGGCCGAGTCACATGAGTATGTACCATGTACCTGGTGGGTGGTGTCCTCACGTGTGATGATGGTATCTGTGTTGATGATCTGGCATGTCTTGCAGAGGTTGCTGTGGCAGGGTTGTGTGGTGTCGTGGTCGCTGTTCTCCTGAAAGCTGGGTAATTTGCTGCGAACGATGGTCTGTTTGAGGTTAGGCAGCTGTTTGAAAGCGAGTAGTGGAGGCGTGGGGATGGCCTTAGCGAGGTGTTCGTCGTTCATGTCACGCTACATGTAACCCCACCTGATGCAGGGTCATCCAGACTCGAGTCAACATTGGCCTGTTCTCTCTACACAGATGCGGCCGGACCTGCTGTGATTTCCAGCCAAAAAAAATGTTTTTTGTCTGTTTTTTTGTTTTTCATACAGACCCCAGCATCTGCAATATTTGACCCCTTGTGACCCCACCTCATTGTTCTTTGATGTAATGTTTCCCTGACTGACCTGTTTGGACACCATTCACACCTTTGACTGCTGTGATTATCTCTCTGCCGAGGTGTGATAAATGGCAGTTGGAAAGGTTACCTGTAAACATCTGACATGATTCTCTGACTATATAAGCTGTGTCTTTATGCATTTCTCCACTTCACCTGAAGAAGGAGCAGTGCTCCGAAAGCTTGTGATTTCAAATAAAGCTGTTGGACTATAACCTGGTGTTGTGTGACTTCTTACATTTGTCCACCCCAGTCCAACTCCTGCATCTCCACACCACACACAGATCAGGCACTGAATTAACTCTCTTCATACAGGATGGGAGAGGAAAGTGCCTCACTGTCTGACACACACAGAGACCAGGCACTGAATTAACTCTCTCAGTACAGGATGGGAGAGGGAAAGGGCCTCACTGTCTGACACACACAGACCAGGCACTAAATTAACTCTCTCAGTACAGGATGGGACAGGAAAGGGCCTCACTGTCTGACACACACAGACCCGGCACTGAATTAACACTCTCAGTACAGGATGGGAGAGAGGAAAGGGCCTCACTGTCTGACATACCGAGACCAGGCACTGAATTAACTCTCTCAGTCCAGGATGGGAGAGAGGAAAGGGCCTCACTGTCTGACACGCACAGAGACCAGGCACTGAATTAACTCTCTCAGTCCAGGATGGGAGAGAGGAAAGGGCCTCACTGTCAGATACAGAGAGACCAGGCACTGAATTACCTCTCTCAGTACAGGATGGGAGAGGAAAGTGTAATGTCCGTGTGTAATTGAGACACGGACTGCAGAAGTTGGTTATAACAGGTGTTTACTGAATGGAGACAAAACTGGAACTACTATACAAAGTTACTTCACAGGCTTATATACAGGGGTGGTCACTACTGGTACTGCAGTATACAGGGGCTGCAGAATATAGTTCCTTCTTCAAGGTACATACACTACAATTCCTCCCCTTTTAGCTAAACAGTACATAACATTCGATTAATAATTAAATAACATATTTACAATTACAGTTGCTATATACATTAGCTGAAGTTAATCAATTATAAATTCAGTCTTTGAGGAGGCTTCCTGATTCTGTCCGGATAACGCCTCTTTGGGGTATCAGGTTCTTCTGGCAAAGTTGATTCGGGATCAACGTCGTTGTTTGGTTCGTCTGCTTCCAATATCACCGATTCTGAGGTAGATGCAATTGGTACTTCGGTTTCATCACCAGGTGTATAGGATCATGGTGTAGATTTGACGTTTTCCAGTGACTCTAGAATCTGGTCAGCATGGCGTCTTACAATGCTCTCTCCAACGTCCACGGTATACATTAGAGGTCCTTGCCGTGTGCAGATCGTTCCTGGCTGCCATTTCTCAATGCGGTAGTCCCGGGCCAAAACTGGTTGACCTATCTTGAAACTCCTGGTTGGCCTTTCATTCATATTCTGAAACTGCCTGTTCTCCATATCTCTTCTGATGTTTGGCTTAACCAAATCCAAGCGGCATCTTAGTCTTCGATTGAAGAACATCATGGCTGGAGTTTGGTTGGTAACTGCATGTGTCGCATTCCGGTAGGCAAACAAGAAGTTATCCACCTTGTGTTGTAGGGGTATGTCTTCATTACACATTGCCTTGATAGCCTTCTTGAATGTTTGAATGAACCTCTCAGCCAATCCATTGGTGGCTGGATGATATGGGGCGGATGTGTAATGCTTAACACCATTGTTCTTTAAGAACCTCCGGAACTCTTCAGACACAAACTGTGGTCCAATGTCGGAGCAAATCTGTTCAGGCAGCCCATTTCTGACGAATATGGTTCGTAAGACTGTGATCATTTTTTCTGTGGTGGTTGAGGACATTTTTATTACCTCTGGCCACTTTGAATGTGCATCCACCGCAATTAAAAACATCGAGTCCATAAATGGACCAGCAAAATCAATGTGTACCCTTTGCCATGGAGATGAGGGCCACTCCCCTGGATGTAGAGGGGCTTGTGGTGGGGCGTTTTGGACCTTCTGGCATCCTATACAGCTCTTGGTCATCTCTTCGATTTCTCTATCGATTCCCGGCCACCATCAAACGCTCTGGCTAAGTTCTTCATTTTTACCCCTCCCAGATGACCCTCATGAAGCTCATTGAGCACTCTATCCTTCAATTTGGGTGGAATTACTACTCTGGATCCACACATCAAGGTTCCTCGGCACACTGACAGCTGTTCACTTCTCGGCGAGAATGCTGGCAACAGTGGTTCGCCATGTGCTGACCATCCCTTCACCGTTAAATCATAGACCCTGGAGAGTGTCGGGTCATTTCGTGTTTCCTTTTCTATGTTTGAATTCGTCACAAGTAGACATTCGACTATGGTTGAGTGGAATATCTCCACAGGATCCACTGCAGGTGCTTCTTCCACCGTCGGCAACGGTAGGCGCGACAATCCATCAGCATTCCCATGCTGTTTGGTTCCTTTGTACTCGATGTCATATTGGTGTGCTCCAAGGAAAAGGGACCACCTCTGTAGCCGTTGTGCTGTCATTATCGGGACGCCCTTCTTAGGGTTGAAAATGGAGACAAGAGGTTGATGATCAGTTAGTAGAGTAAATTTCTGTCCGTGCAGGTAGTGATTGAACTTCTTCACCCCCCACACCAGGCTGAGGGCCTCTCTGTCAATCTGGGCGTAGTTACGCTCGGCTGCAGTTAACGAGTGTGACGCAAAAGCTATCGGCCTCTCTGAACCATCAAGGGATTTATGTGACAGTACCGCTCCAACGCCGTAGGGAGACGCATCACACGCCAGTCTTATCGGTAGTGATGGGTTGTAGTGAGCCAATACTTCTCTTGAAGTGATCAGGCCTTTACACTTCTGAAAGGCCCGCTTACATTCATCACTCCATTTCCATGCTACTCCAGTTTGTAGCTGGGCGTTCAGTGGGTGCAGAATTGTGGACAAATTCGGCAAAAACTTATGGTAGTAATTCACCAATCCGAGGAATGACCTTAGTTGCGACACATTTTCAGGCGCTGGAGCCTTAACTACCGCTTCAATTTTGTCAGGGAACTTATGTAACCCCTCTTCATCAATCACGTGGCCACAATACGATATTTGTTTCTTAAAAAACTCGCACTTGGGGCGATTGGCTCGTAGCCCATGTTCTCTTAGTCTAGTGAGCACCTGCTCTAGGTTGGCAAGGTGTTCACTGTCATTTTCACCTGTCACTAGGATGTCGTCCAAGTAACACTGAGTCCCCGGAATCCCTTGCAGGACTTGTTCCATCGCTCTTTGCCATATAGCTGGAGCTGATGCTACTCCGAATACCAGTCGATTATACTGGTAAAGACCTTTGTGAGTGTTTATCGTGAGATATTTCCTAGAGGGTTCTTCAACCTCCATCTGCAAATATGCTTGCGCTAGGTCAATTTTTGTAAAATGTTTCCCTCCAGATAGTGAGGCAAAAAAATCTACAATCCTCGGAAGAGGATACTGTAGTGTGTGAAGGACTGGGTTCACAGTCACCTTGAAGCCCCCACAGATGCGAACCTTCCTTGGCTCCTCAGACTTATTGTTTAACGTTTTCTTCATGACAGGAATGATGGGTGTCGCCCACTCACTCCAGTCTACCTTAGATAACACGCCTGCATTCTCCAGATTCTCCAGCTCTGCCTCGACGGCTGGGCAAATTGCATACGGTACCGGTCTTGCTTTGAAAAACTTGGGAATTGCATTCTCTTCTATTTTTATCGAGGCGGTTACGCCTTTAAGAGTTCCCAGTCCTTGTTGAAATACCTCTTTAGCCTTAGCTAAGATTTTTGACAATCGTCCAGGAGTGACGTCGTCATCCTTTTTACCAGCCACAGTCAGTGCCTGAATGGAGTGGCAGTCTAAACTTATCTTTCTGATCCATTCACATCCCAAAAACAGTTGTCCACCATCTTGCAGTATGTACAGATACAATTTCTGTATTTCCTTGCCATTGTATTCGGCAGGCACCCTTATTTTCCCTCTGGGGTATACTTTCTGCCCCATATATGTCTTCAAGACAATGGATGTGTCTTTCAAGGGTATGTGTGAGAATAGCCGCTCATAGTCTCGTCGATTCATGACGGTCAGGGCTGATCCTGTATCCAATTCCATTTTGACTTGGGACCCTGCTATCGTGAGGGTGACCCAAATGGTTCGGTGATCCTCTTTTGCGATTACGTTGTGTAGTTTGAGACAGCTTAGTCTCTTGTTCCCGGATTCACTATCTCTCTTCTGGTCTTCGGAACTACTGTCTGTCATCTTTTGTACTTTCCTGTACTGTTCCTTAGTAGTCTTTTTGTTGTCGTTAGTCTTCGTCCCGGACCTGCAAACTCGTGCAATGTGTCCCATCTTTCCGCATTGCCTGCCTGTTTTGTCCTTGGACCAGCAGTCCTTCTGGTCATGGGTTGTTCTGCCGCAGCGATAACATTTTTCAAATCCCCGTGTCATTTCATGGGTGCCATATTCCTGTGGTTTTTGTTGTATTTCCGCAGCTCCCCTTGCTGCTGCTTCGTACGATACTGCCACGCTGAAAGCCTTATCTAGCGTCAGCTCTTTCTCTGAGAGTAACCTCTTCTGGGTTCCTTCACTCAGGAGTCCACAGACAAATTTGTCCCGTAGGGTATCTGCCAGTCCTGCTCCGAACTGGCAGTGCTTTGATAGCTTGCGTAGTTCCGTAAGGTAATCAGCATTGCTCTCATCTTTATGCTGATTTCTCTTGTGGAATTTAAATCTTTCTGCTATCAGCAGCAGTGTAGGATTTAGGTGTTCCTGTAGGATATCAACAATTTCGTTAAAACTCTTCGCCATCGGTTTGACTGGAGTGATCAGGTTCCGCAATAGGCCGTACGTTCTTGCGCCCATTAAGTTTAGTAGTACCGATGCCTTTTTCTCATCGGTTACTTCATTTGCCTTGCAATATACTTCGACTCTTTCCACATACGTGGTCCAGTCTTCTATTGCATTATCGAAGGCAGTGATATTGCCAGTCTTCGGCATCTTGGAGATCTAAGATGGCGCCTTCTTCCCCGATTGATTAAGATGGCGCCTCCCGCGCTTTCTGCCTTTTCCGCTGCTGCCAGCGCTGTTGCTGGCGTTTTTATGCCTTGATGGCGATGCCCTATGGTCTTCGCGCGCTTCCCCCCCGCGCTGCTACCAACGCCGCTCTCCGCGGTCCCCGTGGCAAGCTGCAGCTCCTCGCGGCATTCTGCGCTTCTAATTTCTTTTTCTTTTATTTTAATTACTGTTCCCGTCGTCAGAGCAGACCCTATGGGACATTTCCCGCCCTCTTCTCGGGTCTGTACGCTGCCCGGCTTCGTAGCACCGGCCGCGCCCTGTGTGCTCCACCTTCTCTCTCTCTCTCCTCTTCCCGACAACGCTGCTCGGCTACGTTGAAAAGCCACCCGATGGAGCTCTAGCCCGCCGCAGCCCAGGAAGGATCAGTGTACTACCTGCCACCAGCCTGATTAGCTGGAACACCATAGACTGGATAACCAAGCCCAGCTCTCGACAGCCTCTCCTGCAAATCTTCGAATTCGATGAATCAGAGGGTGGTTGCCCACGGTCGACGTCCGTTTCTTCTGTTTGTACTTTTTTTGTTTTTTTTTTGGATTTCTTCCTTCTGGCTTCGACCTCTAATAACTTCGCTTCAGGGATGGATCCCTGTGAGGTGGTGCAGAATTGTAGGTAAGTTCGGATCTGTTCGTCACCAATGTAATGTCCGTGTGTAATTGAAACACGGACTGCAGAAGTTGGTTATAACAGGTGTTTACTGAATGGAGACAAAACTGGAACTACTATACAAAGTTACTACACAGGCTTATCTACAGGGGTGGTCACTACTGGTAGTGCAGTATACAGGGGCTGCAGAATATAATTCCTTCTTCAAGGTACATACACTACAGAAAGGGCCTCACTGTCTGACATGCACAGAGACCAGGCACTGAATTAACTCACTCAGTACAGGATGGGAGAGAGGAAAGGGCCTCACTGTCAGATACAGAGAGACCAGGCACTGAATTAACTCTCTCAGTACAGGATGGGAGAGAGCAAAGTGTCTCACTGACAGATACAGAAAGACCAGGCACTGAATTAAGTCTCTCAGTACAGGATGGGAGAGGAATTGGGCCTCACTGTCTGACACACACAGACCAGGCACTGAATTAACTCTCTCAGTACAGGATGGGAGAGAGGGAAAGGGCCTCACTGTCTGACACACACAGACCAGGCACTGAATTAACTCTCTCAGTACAGGATGGGAGAGGGATTGGGCCTCACTGTCTGACACACACAGACCAGGCACTGAATTAACTCTCTCAGTACAGGATGGCAGAGGAAAGGGCCTCACTGTCTGACACTCCGAGACCATACACTGAATTAACTCTCTCAGTACAGGATGGGAGAGGGATTGGGCCTCACTGTCTGACACACACAGACCAGGCACTGAATTAACTCTCTCAGTACAGGATGCGAGAGAGCAAAGGGCCTCACTGTATGACACACACAGACCAGGCACTGAATTAACTCTCTCAGTACAGGATGGGAGAGGGATTGGGCCTCACTGTCTGACACACACAGACCAGGCACTGAATTAACTCGCTCAGTACATGGGGAAATTGTCAAATATTCTGACGCACTGGGCAGAATTTTCACAATCCAGTGTAACTGGCGGGCTTGCATGGAGCAGACAGCTTACTGGAAAATCACGGGTTAACTGCTCACAATGTTATGCCCATTGGCACTAAGGGCTGAAAAATTATTGTCTGTGCCCTCTCGATTTCCTGGTCCCTGCTTGTCCACTTGCCCTTAACTTAGGAGAACATCCTCAGGTGCTTCACAGAGGTGTAATCAAAAATAATGGACACCGAGATAACGGAGGAGATATTAGGATCGGTGACTGAAACCTTGGTCAAAGAGGTAGGTTTTCAGGAGATTCTCAAAGGAGGAGAGGGTGGAGGAGAGGCATCAGGGATTCGGCAGGGAATTATAGAGCATGGGCCCGAGATGGCTGGAGGCTCGATTGCCAAAGGTGGGGCAAAAGGCCAGAGTCAGAGGATGAGCAACCTGGCCACAGCACCGTGGAACAGGGGGCCATTCAAGTGGGGGGAGTAAAAAGAAATATTGTAGTGGTAAGGGATAGTATCATTAGGGGGATAGATAGGGTTCTCTGCAGTCGAGAGCGGGAGTCCCAAAGGCTGTGTTGTCTGCCCGATGCCAGGGTTAAGGACATCTCTTCTGGGCTGGAAAGAAACTTGGAGCGGGAGGGGGAGGATCCAGTTGTCATGGTCCATGTTGGTACAAACGACGTAGATAGGACAAGGAAGAAGGTTCTTTTAAAGGAGTATGAACAGCTAGGGGTCAAATTAAAAAACAGAACCTCAAGGGTAATAATCTCTGGATTATTACCTGAGCCACGAGCGAATTTGGCTAGGATAAATAAAATTAGAGAGTTAAATGCGTGGCTCCAAGACTGGTGTGGGAAAAACGGGTTTTGCTTCTTGGGACACTGGCACCAGTACTGGGACAAAAGGGAGCTGTTCCGTTGGGACAGACTTCACTTGGCCAGTGCTGGGACTAGAATCCTGGTGAATCATATAACTAGGGCTGTAGAGAAGGCTTTAAGCTAATTAGTTGGGGGGAGGTTTCTAGGCAGCAAATAATAAAAATGACTACGGAGAAGGTCATAGACTTAGGTAGCAGTGGGGGAATTAAAAAACAGAGCGTGTCAGGAAGGGACAGAAGGTATGGAGTAAAAGGTAAAGCAGTAAAAGGGGAAAAAGCAGGAACTAAGTGTCACAAAACATATTTGAAAGTTCTTTATCTGAATGCACGTAGCATTCGTAACAAAATGGATGAGTTAACGGCACAAATAACTACATATGGGTATGATCTTGTGGCCATTACAGAAACATGGCTGCAGGGTGACCATGACTGGGAATTAAATATACCAGGTTATTTAACAATCAGGAAGGACAGGCAGGAAGGAAGGGGAGGTGGGGTGGCTATGTTAATAAAGGAAGGAATCACTGTAATACAGAGAAATGATATTGGGTCAAAGGATCAGGATAGTGAAACAGTTTGGGTGGAGATACGGAATAATAAGGGGAAAAAAACACTAGTGGGCGTAGTCTATAGGCCTCCGAACAGTTGCAACTCTGTTGGACGGAGTATTAATCAGGAAATAGTTGAGGCTTGTAATAAGGGAACAGCTATAATTATGGGGGATTTTAACTATCATATTAACTGGACAAATCAAATTGGGCAGGGCAGCCTTGAGGATGAGTTCATTGAGTGTATTAGGGATGGGTTTCTTGAGCAGTATGTAACTGAACCGACCAGGGGGCAAGCAACCTTAGATTTGGTCCTGTGTAATGAGACAGGATTAATTTAAAATGTCCTAGTAAAGGATCCCCTTGGAATGAGTGACCATAACATGGTTGAATTCCATATTCAATTAGAGGGTGAGAAGGTTGGATCTCAAACAAGCGTGCTGAGCTTGAATAAAGGAGACTATGAAGGTATGAGAGCGGAATTGATTAGAGTGGACTGGGGAAATAGATTAAAGGGTAAGATGGTACATGATCAGTGGTGTACATTTAAGGAGTTATTTTACAACTTCCAAAAAATATATATTCCACTGAGGAAAAAAGGGTGTTAAAGAAAAGATAGCCATCCGTGGCTAAGTAAAGTAATTAAGGATAGTATCTGACTAAAAACAAGGGCAGATAAGGTAGCCAAATCTAGTGGGAGGATAGAAGATTGGGAAGTCTTTAAAAGGCAGCAAAAAATAACTAAAAGATCGATTAAGAAAGGGAAGATAGATTACGAAAGTAAATTAGCAAAAAATATAAAAACAGATAGCAAAAGTTCCTATTGTTATATAAAAAGAAAAAGGGTGGCTAAAGTAAATGTTGGTCCCTTAGAGGATGAGACCAGGAAATTAATGGTGGGAAACACGGAGATGGCAAAAACGCTGAACAATTATTTTGTATCAGTCTTTACGGTAGAGGACACTAAGAATATCCCAACACTGGACAAACAGGAGGTTCTGGGGGGGAGGAGCTAAATATGATTAAAATCACTAAGGAAGTGGTGCTTGGTAAAATAATGGGACTCAAGGCGGATAATTCCCCTGGACCTGATGGCTTACATCCTAGGGTCTTGAGGGAAGTGGCGGTAGGGATTGTGGATGCATTGGTAATAATTTTCCAAAACTCCCTGGACTCAGCAAAGGTCCCGGCAGATTGGAAAACTGCTAATGTAACACCCTTATTTAAAAAGGGTAGTAGGCAGAAGGCTGGAAACTATAGACCTGTTAGCCTAACATCTGTGGTTGGTAAAATTTTAGAGTCCATTATTAAGGAGACAGTAACGGGACATTTGGATAAACATAATTTAATAGGACAAAGTCAGCATGGTTTTATGAAGGGGAATTCATGTTTGACAAATTTGCTTGAGTTCTTTGAGGAAGTAACATACAGGGTGGATAAAGGGGAACCAGTGGACGTAGTGTATTTAGACTTCCAAAAGGCATTTGACAAGGTGCCACACAAAAGATTATTGCTCAAGATAAAAAATCATGGGATTGGGGGTAATATTCTGGCATGGGTGGAGGATTGGCTATCTAACAGAAAGCAGAGAGTTGGGATAAATGGTTCGTTCTCAGACTGGCAATCGGTAACTAGTGGTGTTCTGCAGGGGTCCCCAACTCTTTACAATCTATATTAATGATTTGGAGGAGGGGACTGAGTGTAACATATCAAAGTTTGCAGATGATACTAAGATGGGAAGGAAAGTAGTGAGTGAGGAGGACATAAAAAGCCTGCAAAGGGACATAGACAGGCTAAGTAAGTGGGCAGAGATTTGGCAGATGGAATACAATACTGGAAAGTGTGAGGTTATGCACTTTGGCAGGAAAAACCATGCAGCAAGTTATTATCTTAATGGCAAGAAATTGGAAAGTACTGTAGTACAAAGGGATCTGGGGGTCCTGGTGCACGAAACTCAAAAAGTTAGTATGCAGGTGCAGCAAGTGATCAAGAAGGCCAATGGAATGTTGGCTTTTATTGCTAGGGGGATAGAATATAAAAACAGGGAGGTATTGTTGCAGTTGTACAAGGTATTGGTGAGACCGCACCTGGAATACTGCATACAGTTTTGGTGTCCATACTTAAGAAAAGACATACTTGCTCTCGAGTCAGTACAAAGAAGGTTCACTTGGTTAATCCCGGGGATGAGGGGGTGGACATATGAGGAGAGGTTGTGTAGATTGGGACTCTACTCATTGGAGTTCAGAAGAATGAGAGGCGATCTTATTGAAACATATAAGATTGTGAAGGGGCTTGATCGGGTGGATGTGGTGAGGATGTTCCCAATGATGGATGAAACTAGAACTTGGGGGCATAATCTTAGAATAAGGAGCTGCTCTTTCAAAACTGAGATGAGGAGAAACCTCTTCACTCAGAGGGTAGTAGGTCTGTGGAATTTGCTGCCCCAGAAAGCTGTGGAAGCTACATCATTAAATAAATTTAAAACAGAAATAGACAGTTTCTTAGAAGTAAAGGGAATTAGGGGTTACGGGGAGCGGGCAGGAAATTGGACATGAGTCTAGGTTCGGAACAGCCATGGCCCTGTGGGTAATGGAGCGGGCCCAGGGGCCGTGTAGCCTGGTTCTGCTCCTACTTCTTGTGTTCTAATTATGTGTTAGATTTCAGGAGATGGTTCAATTCCTGTTCCTGGCTGGTGTGGAGATCACCTTTTACAGAAGGTAAGTACTGTAGAAAATATAGGGACAGTGATCTCCTGGACGAGTTTCGATCGCCTAGATGGGTCGGAGAGGAATTTCCCAGATATATTTCTCCCAAATTGGCCATTGGGTTTTTTATCTGGTTTTTCGCCTCTCCCAGGAAATCACATGGGTTCGGGAGGGATGTAGAGTGATAGTAGATTTGAGGTTAGGATCAGATCAGCCATGATCTTATTGAATGGTGGAGCAGGCTCAAGGGGCCGATTGGCCGACTCCTGCTCCTATTTCTTATGTTCTTATGTTCTTATGAACAGAAGGTTCGGGCAAGGGAGGGTTTGTAGAACTGTTTGAGGTTATGGAGATGGGGAGGGGCAAGGTCATGGAGGAATTTAAATACGAGGATGGGGACTGGGAGCCAACACAGTTCAACATGGATCAGGGTGATGGGTGAATGGGACTTGCTGCACGACAGGATATGGGCAGTAGAGTTCTGGATGAGCTAATGTTCATGGAGGCTGGAAGATGGGAGGCCGGCCATGGTGAATAGTCAAGTCTGGAGGTGAGAAAGGCAAGGGTGAGGATTTCAGCAACAGAAGGCATTCGATAAGGTGCCACACAAGAGGTTATTAAACAATATTAGGGCTCATGGGATTGGGGGTAATATACTAGCATGGATTGAGGATTGGTTAACGGACAGAAAACAGAGAGTAGGAATAAACGGTTCATTTTCGGGTTGACAGGCTGTAACTACTGGGGTACCGCAAGGATCAGTGCTTGGGCCTCAGCTATTCACAATCTACATCAATGATTTGGATGAGGGGACCAAATGTAATAAAGGTTGAACGTCCCGAATCCAGAGTTCCGGATTCCGTAAAATGTTCTGGAATCTGGACACCCTGAGGGAGGCTTACCAAAAACCGGAAATAGCGCAACCTGGGCCCAGGCATTTCCGGATTTGGCACTTGTTTCTGATGTCTGAAGTCTGGAAATATCACAACCTGGGTTTGGGCGTTTCCGGACTTCGGACATCAGAAACACGTTCCGAAGTCTGGAAAAACCCGAAAACCGGCTCGGCCTCGGTCCTGAGGTTTCCGGATTCGGGACGCTCAACCTGTGCATCCAAGTTTGTTGATGATACAAAGCTAGGTGGGAATGTAAGTTGTGAGGAGGATGCAAGGAGGTTTCAAGGGGATATAGACAGGCTAAGTGAGTGGGCAAGAACATGGCAAATGGAATATAATGTGGAGAACTGTGAATCTACCTACTTAGGTAGGAAAAATAGAAAAGCAGAGAATTTTGTAAATGGTGAGAGATTGGGAAATGTTGGTGTTCAGAGGATCCTGGGTGTCCTTGTACACGAATCACTGACAGTTAACATGCACAACAAGCAATTAGGAAAGCAAATGGTGTGTTGGCCTTTATTACAAGAGGACTTGAGTAGAAGAGTAAAGGGTGGAGAAATTCAGTTGTTTGCGCCACCCGTTAGCGCCTTAAGAGGGCGATAAGTGGGGCGCGAGGCGGCTAGCGCCCGGGCCCGGTGAGACCTGAGCCTCTCGCAAAATTGAGCGGACATTTAGCAGCGGCGCAAAACCGCAACGCCCGCTCAGCTGCGCGCGCAGATCCTGACGTCATTTCATGGTGCAATGCCCTTGGGGCGCTCCGAACTGGAAATTCAGCGGCGCCCCCCTCCTTTCCGCCTGGCGCTCCCAGCGACTGGTTGACTGGAACGGTTCTCAGTCGCTGTGGGGCTGGGGGGGGGCGCTATTTAAAGGGGGCTCTTCCTGGCTTCTTTGTGGTAGCCATTTTTGGACCACTCCTTCTGTGAGAGAGAGAGAGATTTGCAGAGAGACAAAGGGAGAGAGCTTTCTGCATTGAGTCAGCGCTCGCAGAGGTACTTTTGGCTTCGGCCCAGAACTTTGTAGTTGGTTTGCTTTTTCACTGGCATAACCTTGAGTGGCCACATACTATGGGGGCTGCAATGGGTGGGAACGTTGGGTTTCTCGATTGCATTGAGAGGGCTCAGAGACGCCGAGAGAGAGTGCCAATCATGGCCAGATGGAGGAGGGCCAACAGGCGTCGGCACAGGAGGCCTTGCCTTCCCAGGGTATACCGCCAACAGTTCTCCTACCTCAACATGTCTGAGGAGCAGTGTCTTCGGAGGCTTCGATTCAGCAGGGAGGTGGTCACTGAGCTCTGCCACCTGCTTCAGCCAGATCTGCAGCCTCAACTGAGGAGCAGGACGTCTCTGTCTCCCAGTTTGCGGTGCATTGCTGCATCCGCCAAGTCACGAATGCCCTCTTTAAAAGGAGACGTCAGTACATTTCCTTCCCCATGACCCTGGACAAGCAGCAAGAGCGCACAATGGGATTTGCAAGAATAGCGGGCTTCCCCATGGTCCAGGGCGCCACTGACTGCACGCATGTGGCTTTGCGGGCGCCGCAAGAGAATGCCGAGGATTACCGCAACCGGAAGGGGTTCCATTCGTTGAACATCCAGTTGGTGTGTGACCACAGACAGCTGATACTAGCTGTCAATGCCCGCTTTCTAGGCGGCAGACACGACGCCTTCATCCTGCGCCAGACTTCTGTGGCAGACCTTTTCGAAGCCCCGGCTCACCCAGGAGGCTGGCTTCTCGGGGACAAGGGCTATCCTCTGTGCACCTGGCTGATGACCCCGCTCCGTGCGCCCAGCACCCCTGCTGAAGAATGATACAATGAGAGCCATCAAGCGACCAGGAACATCATTAAGCACACAATCGGCGTGCTAAAGCAACAGTTCCGCTGTCTGGTCCATTCCGGGGGAGCCCTTCAGTACTCACCTGAGCGAGTCTCCCATTTCGTTGTAGTGTGCTGCATGCTGCATAACCTGGCAATCCTCAGGACTCAGCCACTGCCACCAGACATTGGAGCACCAGCAGAGGAGGAGGAGGAGGAGGAGGAGGAGGAGGAGGAGGAGGAGCACCAAGACGGGAGGGAGGCACAAAGTACAAGGGCCGTCCGTCAGCGGCTTATTGCAAGTTGGTTCTAGGCCCCCTCTGAGGGAATGGCTTCTGCCATTCAAAGAACCTGAATGGAACCGTGCCGCAACCCCTAAGCCGGTCAAGGCAACAAATAGTTCGAAGAGCAAAGATGCACATTTTGAATAAAGACACTTCTTTATTTAACAAACTGTGTGCCCTTCCCGCATGACAAAGTAATAGAGAGAAACCCAAAAAAAAGCAGTCAGACACATAACTAGCTCTCACAACCTGGAGACAATGAACAAAACAGTAACCAAAAAATGACCACGATTCTCGGCCTTCACTAAAAAAAATAACAGCATTTTGCCACACCTCCTACTTTTTGCCCTTCGAGGGTGATCTGCTTCGCTTGTGAGATTGGCCCCTTCCCACCCTGCAGCTCCTCCGCAATGGGACCCCAGTGGCTGCAGCAAGGCTGGGGGAAGGCTGCTGAGTGTCAGAAACTGAGTCGGCAGATGCCCTTGAGGGACGGCCTGGACCAGCTCTGGGCCTGGAGGGCCCGGCTGCTGACTGCTCCAACTCTGCATGGGCGGCAGCAGTCTGTCCTACAGGTGGTGGCAGCTGCAGTGGAGAAGTGACAGTGTTGGCAGCAGGAATGCTGTCATCCTGACAGAGGACAAGCACTCCCTGGTCAGACGACACACTGGCACTCCCACGGGGCAGCACTGCAGCATGCAGAGCAATTTGCTGAAGCACAGACTGCTGGCCTGCTGCGGCGTGGCGAGGGCCCCGACGATTCATGCCCGATCCAGCGAGGGTGGCAGCAGTCAGTGCTCATGTGGCCTCAATCTGCGTCTGCATCAGACCAGCCACTGACTGCATTGCACCACTAAGCACTTGCGTGGAAGCCGCCTGTGTTGCCTGTGCTGCACCAAACTCCTGCAGACTCCTTGCCTGTGCTGCGCTGAAGTCCTGGACACTCCTTGCCAGTGACTCAATGGATTCGGGCATCCTTGCCACTGCAGCCATGAGCTCAGTGTGCCTCTGCTCTGCCTGGGCGCCCATTTCAGCGAGGAGGCACACCTCTTTTGCGCTCACTGTAGCAGGACTGGAGGTCAGACTCTCCCTCCGGGGAGAAGGCCGCCGAGCTTCCCTACCCAAACCCCCCGCGTTGCTGCAGCCCGCTGGGCCCCGGAGCTTCACCCTCCTCAGACCCTTTCCCCCTGCTCCCCTCCAGGGAAGACGTGTCCCCATCATGGCCATGGGCTGCCTCGGCTGAGGGTGGCACTGATGGTCCAGCTTCCTCTTCCTCCTCGCCTTCAGAATCACTCACAGTGGCAGCTTGAGGGCCCGCCTCCTCACCTGGCGAATCAGCATCTGAAAGCAGGGAGGTACAAGAGTTGCTTTAGAGTGAGGACAGGGCGGCAGCGAGGGAGGCATGAGTGCTGCTATGCACTGTATTGGTTCGATAGTGGCAAAGGATGCTGGTGTGAGGCACAAGTGGAAGGAGAGAGGTCAAAAAGGTGATGAGTTTACCATTGCTGTCCAGAACAGGGTCGGCATCTCCAGTGGCAACGGGGCCAATCATCCGGCCTGCCATAATGCGCTGGACTCGCTGCTCCAGATCGCTGAGGTCTTGAAGGTGAGGCCGGCCTCCCCCGGTCCATTGCTGCTGCCTCCTGTTATGGGCCAGCTTGCCCTGCAAGAGAAAGGACGGGCTCTGAGTACAGTGTGAAGCCCTGATCTTGGCTGCACTGCCTCCCATAGTGGAATAGCCCTTACAGTTTGAAGCCCTGATCTTGGCTGCACTGCCTCCCATGGTCGAATAGCCCTTACAGTGTGAAGCACTGATCTTGGCTGCACTGCCTCCCGTGGTGGAATAGCCCTTACAGTGTGAAGCCCTGATCTTGGCTGCACTGCCTCCCGTGGTGGAATAGCCCTTACAGTGTGAAGCCCTGACCTTGGCTGCACTGCCTCCCATGGTCGAATAGCCCATACAGTGTGAAGCCCTGATCTTGGCTGCACTGCCTCCCATGGTCAAATAGCCCTTACAGTGTGAAGCCCTGATCTTGGCTGCACTGCCTCCCATGGTGGAACAGCCCTTACAGTGTGAAGCCCTGATATTGGCTGCACTGCCTCCCATGGTGGAATAGCCCTTACAGTGTGAAGCCCTGATCTTGGCTGCACTGCCTCCCATGGTCGAATAGCCCTTACGGTGTGAAGCCCTGATCTTGGCTGCACTGCCTCCCATGGTCGAATAGCCCTTACAGTGTGTAAAGTGCTGAATGTGTGTGTGAGTTTCATGAAAGGCCCATTGGTGTTGGATGAGGGCTGGGCATTGGGGCTTTCAGGACCCTTTGGCCATAAAGTGAGGTGGACATGCAGGGATGCTGAAAAGGGTACTCACCCTGACGACCCGAGTGAGGTCGTTGAACTTCTTCCTGCATTGCACAGGGGTCCTAGGCACCATGCTGCTGGAGGTCACTCTGTGAGCCACCTCCCTCCAAGCTTTGCGACAGTCGGTGGGCAGTGGCCTCCTGCCACTGTCCGGAAACAGGATAGATCGCCTGTGCTCCACCGTGCCAACCAGAACCTGCAGAGCCCCCTCACTGAACCGCTGCGCTCGCTCCCTGGCCCTCTCCATGGTCCTAGGCATTAGAATGTGGCAGCAGGTCTGTCCAGGCCGAGAATCAGGGCTCTGATGTGCAGGGTGTGGCTGCAATCCAAGATCGAACCTCCCCTTTAAGAGCTGACCGGCGCCAGCGTGTCTGCGTGCAATCGCTAACTGGCCGCACCTGCGCTGCGCCCACCCTCGGTGGTAGCGCCTCGCTTCTCCGGCTTAGCACCTTAAGACAGTTGTGCAGCGCCTGTATTAGCGCTCCAAGCACCTCCTGGGGCGAAGCAGGTCAATTTAGCAGTAGGTGGCGATAATTTGCACCAGGTGCTAAATTTCACGCCCGCTCGAATATAACGCCCCAAACGTGGCGATACTGAATTTCTCCCCCAAGATGTCTTACTGCAATTATATAGGGCCCTGGTGAGACCGCACCTGGAGTATTGTGTACAGTTTTGGTCTCCTTACCTAAGGAAGGATATACTTGCCATAGAGGGAGTGCAACAAAGGTTCACCAGACTGATTCCTGGGATGGGGGAATTGTCCTTTGAGGAGAGATTGAGTAGACGAGGCCTATGTTCTCTAGAGTTTAGAAGAATGAGAGGTGATCTCATTGAAACATTCAAAATTCTTACAGGGCTTGACAGGGTAGATGCCGGGAGGATGTTTCCCCTGGCTGGGGAGTCTAGAACCGGGGTCACAGTCTCAGAATAAGGGGTCGGCCATTTAGGACTGAGATGAGGAGAAATCTCTTCACTCACAGGGTGGTGAATCTTTGGAATTCTCTACCCCAGAGGGCGGTGGAGGCTCAGTTGTTGAGTATATTCAAGACAGAGATCGATAGATTTTTGGATATTAAGGACGGCACCGTCCCATCAAAACTGCCGTATAAACCAGCGCTAATGTTAAAACGTACGGAGCTTCTCAGCTCCGTATGAAACAACAAACCCTGTTGCTTAGCAACAGCTTCAAAACAGTCAGCCGCAGCTTAAAAGCGTCTCTGTAGCTAAGCAACAGCTTCAGCTAGACGCTTGGGAACCACGATTGGAAAAAAAAGCAACGAGAAGTAAAAAAATTTATAGGAAACGGCTCCTGAATTTTGCCGGTAGATAGAGCTTTCCGGACATTTAACCTCCGGTTAAACGAAAGTTTCCTGTACATACTGGCCAGGACACCGAGGAGAACTCCCCTGCTGTCTTCAAATAGTACCATCAGATCTTTTATGTCCATCTGAGAGGGCAGACAGGGCCTCGGTTTAATGTCTCATCTGAAAGACGGCACCTCCGACAGTGCAGCGCTCCCTCGGCACTGCACTGGAGTGTCAGCCTAACATTTTGTGCTCAAGCACCTGAATTTGGGATTTTTTAAAAATTCGTTCCTGGGATGTGGGCGTCGCTGGCAAGGCCGGCATTTATTGCCCATCCCTAATTACCCTTGAGAAGGTGGTGGTGAGCCGCCTCCTTTAACCGCTGCAGTCCGTGTGGTGCAGGTGCTCCCACAGCGCTGTTAGGGAGGGTATTGGTCTGATGACCGCAAGCGATCCAAAATGCCCAGGCTTAGGAACAGAAAGATCTGACCACCCCCCCCACCCCCCGCTGTTTCTCAGTGATCCGCCTCGGCGGGGCAAACTTTGGTGCCCGAAAACATGCATGTGAGAGGACGAGGGACTTCGGCAGAATCCCGGGCATCAATGGTAGAACCACTGTGGGCATGGGCGGGAGTGGGGAGGGGGTGAGCGGGGCAATTGTGTTTTTTTTAAATGGAGATTTTGAAAAGCGTCGAGACTTACCACTATTGTTACACAACAGCCTCTTAGTTGCATGAGTTATACGTGTGTGAATCCTTCCATTCCCCCCCCCTTCAGTTCCCCAGAGCTGCCTCAATTCCAGCTTGTAAATGATTCTGAGCGTAAGTTAGCACAGGAATGCTAAATGCAGCAGCGTGAAATTCCTGTGTGTGGGTCAATTTTCACCTACTTGGCCTGAGAGGAAACTGACAGGATTAGGTTGGAGGCTGGTTTTACCACCCCTACCCTGGTTTTATTCTCCATTCAATTCAATATCGGGCAGGGGGGTGGGTAAAACCGGCGTTCCACCCGATCCCGTGGGAATCCCACCATGCAAGTTAGGTTAGAATTACGCCCTCAACCCCAAGTGTCGTTAAAGCTGTTTGTTCTCGCGCTCCCGTTAAAATAGCGGGGATTTCAGATGCCCGTGTTGACATTTCACACGAGGGATTTCAAGGCTGAGGTTTGAAAGATTCGCCTCAAATTCTACCCTGTTTCTGCTGTGCATTGGAGGTATAGATGCAGTTCAAACATCCCTGATGGGCTTCCGCCTATCATTCCTACTGTATCTGTCGCCGTGCGTCTACAATGTAAGAGGAAAGAAAGAACTTGCATTTATATCGCGCCTTTCATGACCACCGGACATCCCAAAGCGTGTTACAGCCAATGAAGTACTTTTTGAAGTGGTGTTTAAACAACTTACATTTATATCGCGCCTTTAATAGTGAAACATCCCAAGGCGCTTCCCAGGAGCTTAATCAGACAAAAATTAACACCGATCCAAAGAAGAAGGCTTTAGGACAGTTCACAGAAATCACAGAAACCCCACAGTGCAGATAGAGGCCATTTCGGCCCATCGAGCCTGCACCGACACATATCCCACCCGATCCCCATCACCAACACATATCCCACCCTATCCCCGTAACCCCACGTATTTAACCCCCCTAACACTAAGGGTCAATTTATCATAGCCAATCAACCTAACCCGCACATCTTTGGACTGTGGGAGGAAACCGGAGCACCCGGAGGAAACCCACGCGAACACGGGGAGAATGTGCAAACTCCACACAGACAGTCGCCCGAGGCCGGATTCGAACCCGGGTCCCTGGCGCTGTGAGGCAGCAGTGCTAACCACTATGCCACCGTGCTGCCACAGTTGGTCAAAGAGGTAGGTTTAAAGGAGAGTCTTAAAGAAAGAAAGACTTGCATTTCTATAGCACCTTTCACGATCACCGGACGTCCCAAAGCGCTTTACAGCCAATGAAGTACTTTTTGAAGTGTAGTCACTGTTGGAATGTAGGAAACGCGGCAGCCAATTTACACACAGCAAGCTCCCACAAACAGCAATGTGATAATCTGTTTTTAGTGATGTTGGCTGAGGGGATCATTATTGGCCAGGGCACCAGCACGGTGGCATAGTGGTTAGCACTGTTGCCTCACAGCACCAGGGACCCGGGTTCAAATCCGGCCTCGGGTGACTGTCTGTGTGGAGTTTGCACATTCTCCCCGTGTTTGCGTGGGTTTCCTTCAGGTGCTCCGGTTTCCTCCCACAGTCCAAAGATGTGCGGGTTAGGTTGATTGGCCATGATAAAAATTGACCCTTAGTGTTAGGGGGGATTAAATACGTGGGGTTACGGGGATAGGGCTTGGGTGGGATGGCTGTCGGTGTAGGGACCGGGTGCTAGGGTTTGGATGATCAGCCATGATCTCGTTGAATGGCGGAGCAGGCTCAAAGGGCCGAATGGCCTACTCCTGCTCCTATATCCTATCTTCTATGTCTATGTTTCTAACTCCCCCTGCTCTTCTTTGAAATAGTGCCCATGGGATCATCTGAGAGGGCAGACGTGGCCCTCGGTTTAACCTCGTGTCTGAAAGACTGCACCTTCTGACAGCGCAGCGCTCCCTCGGCACTGCACTGGGAGTGCCAGCCTGGATTCTACGCTCCAGTCTCTGGAGTGGGGACTCGAAACCCACGACCTGCTAACTCAGAGGCGAGAGTGCGAACCCACTGAGCCACCGGCTGACACCTTGAGACGCTGCTAATTTAAGCACGTCTGTGTGAAAACAACAGCCAAAGTTACTGAACTGTTCAAGTGACAATATCACACAGGGACCACCCCCTCTTTTACGTCGGCTCCGACTTGTCTGCCAGGTTTCGCCTGAAGGAAGAACGATACACAAACGCGGGGCTGACAAGTGGTGGCCCCCCTCCCCAGCCCCCGGCCCCCGTCACTTACCGCAGACTTGCATCCAGCCCTGGCTCAGGCAGGCGGCCACGCATCCCGGCGATTCGGCCTCCTCCACGACCTTGGGCTCCATGTCTTCCGCCAACAATGAGAGAAGAAGAACAAATCCCCCCACCACGGTTTGCAATGAGGCGAGAGACGTTGGCCGTCCCGAGTGAAGCAAGGTGTCGGAGGCGG
This sequence comes from Somniosus microcephalus, assembly GCF_052327205.1. NCBI lineage: Eukaryota > Metazoa > Chordata > Chondrichthyes > Squaliformes > Somniosidae > Somniosus > Somniosus microcephalus. The sequence continues at coordinate 54,448 of NW_028225548.1, read as the reverse complement.
TCGCCTTTCAGACGAGATGTTAAAGCCCAGACCAGCTCCCCGTCTGCAGTCTTGGTCTTTGACAGCAGCCGATCTGACTGGCCTGTCGAGTCTCTCAAAAGCCAGGGGTCAGAGACATTGTCCTCTTCAAGGTAATGAAGGCTGCTTTTTTTTTTGCAAGCGTGTAGCTGGGATGCGGAGGCGGAGGTTGAAAAGGTTTGCTTCTTGTTTCAACTTTGTAGTGTCGGGCACTGAACGTTCTCTTCCTCTGGAGGAGATCTATATATATCCCTATGTTAAAAGGACTGCCTGTGGCTGGTGACTGGACTTATTTTCCTGTTGTCTTGTCCTATGATTGTGTGTGTGTGTGTGTCTGCATGTGACTGGAGCAGCAGCTGCCTGACTCCCAGATGCTGATAAACTGCCGGCTTCCTGGTGGGAGAGACCTTTAGTGGTGACCCCCTTCTCCCAGGCAGGGCTTTCTCCTCGCCAGGCAAGTTAAAAATAAAATTAAAAATGAGAACACAACACACAACAATTGACTCATTCACAGCTGAACTTCTAACTTAACCCAATCTTTTCCTTCATTCTCTTAACTCCTAAGAAGGCGCTTTTTCTATTTCCTCCTTCTGAGCTAAGAAAATAAGAAATAGGAGCAGGAGTCGGCCATTCGGCCCTTCGAGCCTGCTCCGCCATTCAATGAGATCATGGCTGATCTTCTGCCTCAACTCCATTCACCGGCCCTATCGCCATATCCCTGGATGCCCCTACTAATCAGAAATCTATCGACTTCTGTTTTGAATATACCCAATGACTGAGCCTCCACAGCCCTCTGGGGTAGAGAATTCCAAAGATTCACCACCCTCTGTGTGAAGAAATTTCTTCTCATCTCAGTCCTGAATGGCCCACCCTTTATCCTGAGGCTGTGGGCTCTGGTTCTAGACTCCCCAGCCTAGGGAAACATTCTCCCAGCATCCACCCTATCAAGCCCTGTAATCATTTTGTATGCTTCAATGAGATCCCCTCTCATTCTTCTGAAGTCAAGAGAATACAGGCTTAGTTTACTCAATCTCTTCTCATACGACAGTCCCACCATCCCAGGAATCAATCTCGTGAACCGTCGTTGCACTCCCTCTATGGCAAGTATATCCTTCCTTAGATAAGGAGACTAAAACTGTACACAGTACTCCAGGTGTTGTCTCACTAAGACCTTAACAGCTAGATATATTGACTCCAAACTAGCTATAATTCTTGCACAAACCATTTGTTGCCTCTTAAATTGCATTAACCTGGTTCCTCCTGCTTACTTATCATTCCCCAGTGAACTATTAACAACCTAATCTAAACCAGGAGTTAGCATCTATCACACAGAACGCATTCTCAGAATACAAAGATATTAATACAGGTAGTGACTTCTTACTAATCTATTTTCCTATTATATGATATATGAAATTATAGTATATTATATTATATTAAATATATTTTATTGAATTATATGTATATATATTAATTATATTCTCATTTGATGTGTGTACCATCTACAAGATGCACTGCAGCAACTCGCCAAGGCTTCTTCGGCAGCACCTCCCAAACCCACGACCTCCACCACCTAGAAGGACAAGGGCAGCAGGCGCATGGGAACACCACCACCTCCAGGTTCCCCTCCAAGTCACACACCATCCTGACTTAGAACAATATCGCCGCTCCTTCATCATCGCTGGGTCAAAATCCTGGAACTCCCTCCCTAACAGCACTGTGGGAGTACCTTCACCACATGGACTGCAGCAGTTCAAGATGGCGACTCACCACCACCTTCTCAAGGGCAACTAGGGATGGGCAATAAATGCTGGCCTTGCCAGCGACACCCAGATCCCATAAATGAATTTAAAAAAAATAATAATAATTTGATACCGCTACACTTGATTATTCCAATGCACTCCTGGCCGGCCTCCCATGTACTGTCCTATGTAAACTTGAGGTCATCCAAAACTCGGCTGCCTGTGTCCTAACTCGCACCAAGTCCCATTCACCCATCACCCCTGTGCTTGCTGACCTTCATTGGCTCCTGGTTAAGCAACGCATCAATTTCAACATTTTCACTCTTGTCTTCAAATCCCTCCATGGCCTCGCCACTCCCTATCTCTGTAATCTCCTCCAGCCCTAAAACCTCCTGAGATATCTGCGCTCCTCTAATTCTGCCCTCTTGAGCATCCCTAATTATAATCGCTCAACCATTGGTGGCCATGCCTTCTGTTGCCTAGGCCCTAAGCTCTGGAATTCCCTGCCTAAACCTCTCCACTCTCCACCTTTCTTTCCTCCTTTAAGATGCTCCTTAAAACCTACCTCTTTGACCAAGCTTTTGGTCACCTGTCCTAATATCTCCTTGTTTAGCTCAGTATCCAGTTTTGTTTGATAACGCTCCTGCAAAGGGCCTTGGGACATTTTGCTGTATTAAAGGAACTATATTAATGCAAGTTGTTGTTATTCATTGCACCCAACAGGGGGCTTAGCTGATCGAAAAATTTGGTTGCCATGGCTCCCACACCAAGGGATAAGGTTTCTCATGCAAGGTGGTAGCTTTGATTGGAAGTTCAACGAGACAATTGGCAATGCAGAGAGCTGAGGGAGGGGGCGTGAGGTCAAAGTTTTGCTCTCTTCAATCTGCAGTTTTAGTCTGGAAGTGTCAGATTGAGATAGCAAGTTTTTTCTTTCTAAAGATGAGTGCCAGAAGTCGCTAACTTGAAACGTCTGTTAGGCCCACCTTAAAGAGCAAATTGCTTAATTAATTTTTTCCATTATACAAGGAGCAATGGAAACGGATTGAATCTTGACGGGAAAACTATTATCCGTTCATTTATATATTACATGCAAAATAAATAAGTGTGTTGGTTTATAATTGGCCTGGTTTCACCAGCGTGCTCTTCAGTAATCTTCCAAAGGACAGGAGAAACACATGTAATGGAGCATTGGAGATCACAGGGTTTAGTACACACAATAAGGTTAAGGGGGGACCTAATAGAGGTATTCAAAATTATGAGGGGTTTTTATAGAGCAAGTAGGGAGAAACTGTTTCTTCTGGCAAGTGGGTCGGTAACCAGGGGTCATAGATTTAAAATAATTGGCAAAAGAACTAGAGGGGAAATGAAGAGAAACCTTTCCACACAGGGTTGTTATGATCTGGAACGCACTACCTGAAGGGTGGTGGAATCAGATTCCATAGGAACTTTCAAACCGCAATTGGACTTTACCTGAAGAGGACTAATTTGCAGGGTTATCTGAAAAAGCTGGGGTGTGGGACTAAATTGGACAGCTCCTTCAAAGAGCTGGCACAGGCAGGATGGGCCGAATGGCCCCCTTCTGTCCTGTAAGATTCTATGATTCTAACACGGTGTCTTATATTTATGGCCCTCCGGGATAAATGGGTCATTTTCAGGTTGGCAAACTGTAACTAGTGGGGTGCCGCAGGGATCAGTGCTCAGGCCTTAATGACTTGGATGAAGGGACCGAGTGTCATGTAGCCAAATTTGCTGATGATACAAAGATAGGTGGGAAAGCAAATTGTATGGAGGACGCAAAGAATCTCCAAAGGGCTATAGATAGGCCAAGTGAGTGGGCAAAAATCTGGCAGAGTTTAATGTGGGAAAATGTGAGGTTATCCACTTTGGTAGGAAAAATAAAAAAGCAAATTATTATTTAAATGGGGAGAGTTTACAAAATGCTGAGGTACGGAGGGATCTGGGGGTCCTTTTACATGAACCACAAAAAGTTAGTATGCAGGTACAGCAAGTAATTAGGAAGGCAAATGGAGTGTTGGCCTTTATTGCAAAGGGAATGGAGTATAAAAGTAGGGAAGTCCTGTTACAACTGTACAGGGCGTTGGAGAGACCACACCTGGAGTACTGCGTACAGTTTTGGTCTCCTTATTTAAGGAAGGATATACTTGCATTGGAGGCAGTTCAGAGAAGGTTCACGAGGTTCATTCCGGAGATGAAGGGGTTGTCTTATGAAGAAAGGTTGAGCAGGTTGGGCCGATACTCATTGGAGTTTAGAAGAATGAGAGGGGATCTTATTGAAACATATAAGATTCAGAAGGGACTTGACAGGGTAGATGCAGGGGGGATGTTTCCCCTCGTGGGGGAATCTAGAACTAGGGGGCAGAATTTCAGAATAAGGGGGCACCCTTTTAAATTGGAAATGAGGAGGAATTTCTTCTCTCAGAGGGTCGTGAATCTTTGGAATTCTCTTCCCCAGAGAGCTGTGGAGGCTGGGTCATTGAATATATTTAAGGTGGAGATAGACTGATTTTTGAACGATAAGGGAGTCGAGGGTTATGGGGAGCGGGCAGGGAAATGGAGTTAAGGTCAAGATCGGATCAGCCATGATCTTATTGAATGGCGGAGCAGGCTCGAGGGGCCGAATGGCCTACTCCTGCTCCTACGTCTTATGTTCTTATGTCACAATATCCCTTAACTAGATATTGGATAGTTAAAATGGTGCACAAATCATTGGGGACACAAGGTTTACTAATGAGAGTGACCAATGACGCTGACATTGAAAAGGGGCAATGGAATCTTTCACATCTATCTGGAGAGACAAACGGGACTTCGGCTTAATGTCTCCTCTGAAAGACAGCACCTCTGACGTGTCAGCACTCCCTCAGCATGGCACTCAAATGCCATCTTAGGTTAAGTGTTCACATCCTTGTTGTTGTTTGAACCCACAGCCTTCTAAGTTAGAGGCAAGCGTGCTCCCAACTGAGTCAAGAGACAGAGAAATAATGGAGTACAAAAACATGGAAAGAGGCCAGTCAGACCAACAAGTCCGTGCTGGCACTGATGGCCCGCGTGAGCGAATAGTCTTAAATAAGTTGGCCCACGCTGTTCCTGTAATCCCGTCATCCTCTTTTCCTTCGGCCAAATATCAAATCTAATCTTGACTGTTGTCATTGGGTGGCTAATTTTAACCTAGCTTGCCAGGCGGGAATCCCACAGGATCGAGTGGAACGACGGTTTAACACCCCGCCCATTGACTTCAATGGAGAGTAAAATCGGACGGGTTATAAAACCAGCCTCGCACCCAATCCCCATCACTTTCCCACGAGGCAGGTTAGGTTAATATTAACTGTGTAGTTTCTGCCTCAAGCTCTGACTCTGGATGTGAATTCCACAACCTCACAACTCTCTCTGTGTGAAGTATTCGCTCCTGCTCTCTGTTCTGAATCTCTGAGCCAAGCTGACGCTCTAGTTACCTGAACTGCACCTCAGCAAAGGCTTCCCATTCCAAGTGAATAGGTGTCTTTGAATGAGAAAACCTCTCGTGTCAGAACTAATGGCCCTTGATGGGAAAAGAACAAAAATTAATTATCTTCTTTCTTCGGAAGCCCGACCTTGTGGCTTGTGTGTTAAGGAAGCTTAATGTGGCTCAGTGTCAAATTTTGTTTGATAACGCTCCTGTGAAGCACCTTGGGACGTTTTACTACGTTAAAGGCGCTATTTAAATACAAGTTGTTGTTGTTATATTGTATTTTATTATATTAATTATATTGTATTACATTATATTGATGATATTGTATTCCATTGTATTATATTAAATGTATTATCTTAATTATGTTGTAATTGTATATATTATATTATATTGTACTAGCTGGAGTGCCCGGCGGTGCTGAGTCTTTTTTGAGGGCATGTTGTTGTTGGAAGAGAGAGAGAGAGCGACTGGGGGGGAAGAGAGAGAGCAACTGGGGGGAAGGGAGAGAGCAACTGGGGGGAAGAGAGAGAGCGACTGAGGGGAAGAGAGAGAGCGACTGGGGGGGAAGAGAGAGCGACTGGGGGGAAGAGAGAGAGCGACTGGGGGGAAGAGAGAGAGCAACTGGGGGGAAGAGAGAGAGCGACTGGGGGGAAGAGAGAGCGCGACTTGGGGGAAGAGAGAGAGCGCGACTGGGGGCAAGAGAGAGAGCGACTGGGGGAAGAGAGAGAGCGACTGGGGAGAAGAGAGAGAGCGACTGGGGGGAAGAGAGAGCGACTGGAGGGAGAAGAGAGAGAGAGACTGGGGAGAGAGAGAGAGACTGGGGGGAGAGAGAGAGAGACTGGGGAGAGAGAGAGACAGAGACTGGGGGGAGAGAGAGAGAGAGAGAGACTGGGGGGGAGAGAGAGAGAGAGACTGGGGGAGAGAGAGAGAGAGACTGGGGGAGAGAGAGAGAGAGAGAGAGAGACTGGGAGAGAGAGAGAGAGAGAGTGAGAGACTGGGGGGAGAGAGAGACGGGGGGAGAGAGAGACGGGGGAGAGAGAGGGGGGAGGGAGAGAGAGGGGGGAGAGAGAGAGAGGGGAGAGAGAGAGAGAGAGGGGAGAGAGAGAGAGAGGGGGAGGGAGGGGGCGCAGAGAGAGAGAGAGGGGGAGGGGGAGGGGCAGAGAGAGGGGGAGGGAGGGGGGGAGGGAGGGGGAGGGGGCAGAGAGAGGGGGAGGGAGGGGGAGGGAGGGGGGAGGAACGGAGGGAGGGAGGAGGAGGGAGGGAGGGGGGGAGGGACGGGGGAGGGAGGGAGGGAGGGAGGGGGAGGGAGGGGGCAGAGAGATGGGGAGAAAGAGAGGGGGAGAGAGGGGGAGGGAGGGGGCGGGGAGAGAGGGGGAGAGAGGGCGCGGGAAGGGAAGGGGAGGGAGGGAGGGAAGGGGAGGGAGGGAGGGGGGAGGGAGCGAGGGGGGAGGGAGGGAGGGCGGGAGGGAGGGAGGGGGTAGGGAGGGAGGGGGGAAGCGAGGGAGGGAGGGAGGGAGAGAGAGGGGGAGAGAGGGTGAGGGAGGGGGCGGTGAGAGAGGGGAAGGGAGGCAGTGGGGAGAGGGGGGAGGGAGGGGGTGGGGAGAGAGGGGGAGGGAGGGGGCAGAGAGAGAGGGGGAGGGAGGGGGTAGAGAGAGAGGGGGAGGGAGGGGGAGAGAGAGAGGGGGAGGGAGGGGGTAGAGAGAGGGGGAGGGAGGGGGAGAGAGAGAGGGGGAGGGAGGAGGGAGAGAGAGGGAGGGAGGGAGGGGGGTGAGAGAGAAGGGGAGGGGGGGAGAGAGAACGGGAGGGAGGGGGGAGAGAGAGAGGGTTAGGGAGGGGGGAGAGAGAGGGGGAGGGAGGGGGGAGAGAGAGGGGGAGGGACGGGGTGAGAGAGAGGGGAAGGGAGGGGGCAGAGAGAGAGAAGGGGAGACAGAGAGGGTGAGGCAGGGGGGAGAGAGAGAGGGTGAGGTGGGGGAGAGGGGAGAGGGTAGGGGGGAGAGGGGGGAGGAGGGGAGGGGGGGAAGAGGGGAAGAGGGAAGAGGGGGGAGGGGAGAGGGGGGGAGGGGTGGGAGAGGGGGGGAGAGTGTGGGGAGGGAGGGGGTGAGAGGGGTGGGGAGAGAGGGGGGAGAGGGAGAGGGGAGGGGGGAGAGGGGAGGGGGGAGGAGAGAGAGACAGAGGGAAGGAGAGAGAGAGGGTGAGTGGCCCGCGGCCGCAAATGGAGCCAAGCCCCGGGAACGGGCGTGAGCCGGCTTGAGGCTGTGAGAGACGGCCGGGCCCAGTTGCCGGGGTAACCCTTCCCCACCTCCCCGCCCGCCCGAGCCCCGCCCTCCCGAGCCCCACTCTCCGCCCTCCCGAGCCCCGCCCTCCCGAGCCGGCTTCAAGACCGCCGATTGCGGCTGGGTCTACGCTGGAGCCAAGCCCCGGGAACGGGCGTGAGCCGGCTTCAGGCTGTGAGAGGGGGCCGGGCCCGGTTGCTGGGGTAACCCTTCCCCCCCTTCCCACCCTCCCGAGTCCCGCCCCCCGCCCGAGCCGGCTTCAAGACCGCCGATTCGCTCGCGCTCCGGGCCGACGTTGACGTGCGTGCTGACTCCCGCCCCGCCCGCCTTTACTAAGATGGCAGCGATGGCTACGCTCGCCTCAGTCCCGCGCCGCCAGCCTTTAGAAAGATGGCGGCGATCGCGGGCCGCTTGTTGAGCGGGACGGGAGGTGCGTACCTCGGGCGTGGCTGGGCAACAGAGGCCCAGGCTTCGAGGCTTGCCTGCAAAAACGGTGAAAGGTAGGAAAATTATAGAGGTTAGAGAAAAGATTTACAAATTAATTAACTTTTTTTTAAAACAATTTGTGTTTTAAAAGCAACTTTTTTTTTGCTGGAAATCTAGATTTGAAAAGAAACACGCAGAAAGTGGGAAAAAGAAATGAAGAGTTTGGAATCAAGATGGCGGCCACTCACCTCAACTCAGAAGCATTAGGCCCGCCCACACACGCACCGATTGGTCAACCGTCAGGTCACTGATCTGTAGGATTGGTCAATCGTCACGTCACTCGACTCTAGGATGGCCCGCCCGCACACGCAATGAACCCGCCCCCGTGACGCAGCGATTGGTCGACCGTCGGGTCGCTCAACTGTACGATTGGTCAACCTTCACATCACTCGATGCTAATGAGTGGATAATGAGCGGAATTTTGAACGTTTTTTGTATACCGTCGGCACAATTTTTGTCCGACCAAAAAGTAAATACACCTATGAGGGTCCCCTAATGATAAGCTTTCTTTTGATATAACATATGTGTAGTTACGCTCTATAACTTTTGATTGTATAGCCGGACAGAGAGACAGAGAGACAGACAGAGAGACAGAGAGAGAGACAGACAGAGAGACATACCGGTTTATAGAAATATAGATAGATTATATTATATTATATTCTACACCACCCTGCACAAAATAGTTTGGCATAGTCAATATTACCCTTCCTCTGAAGTGACAAAAGGCACAATGGACATCCTATCTAATATCTGGTAACAATAGAAGGGTTCGCTGTTCACCCGGGACACACAAATTCAGACTGCTCCAGACATAAGGTCATGTTTCAGGTTGTAGGGAGCTAGGTCTCCCCTATGGAAGTTGGCATTCACATTGTGTAAGAGAAAACATATATCTGGAGTGACAGGTAAGGTTGGTAAGAAAGATCTTGGGGGAGAAATTGGGTATAGCCCTGCTTGGGGCGCTAGAATTGGCGGTGTGCAAATTGTATCGCCAGGTGCAACTTATCACCACCTCAAGCGATATTGGGTTGCATCGCCCCTAAAGGTGATTGCGGCGTAAAATCAGGCGCTGCACGGGACTCCTAAGGCGCTAACCTGGTGGCGCTACTCAATATCTGGGCGGCCGGGTGCAGGGCAGGTGCTGTCAATAATCGATGACCACGAGACATGCTGGCGCTGGCCAGCTCTTAAAGGGACGGGTCATTTAGGATCGGCAGCCACACTCATCGCCCTGTAGGCCTCAAAATCGGCGCTGTGCATTCTGTGGCATTACAAACTTTGACCAGATGGAGAGGGTGAGGCAGAGCGCGGAGCGCTTTACCGATGGGGCATTGGATGCTTTGGTTGGCGCAGTGGAGCGCCGGCGAGCAGTGCTGTACCCTGACAATGGCAGGAGGCCTCATCAGAACGAGTACCGCAGAGCTTGGAGGGAAGTTTCTCAAAGAGTCAACTCCAGCAGCATCGTGCCCAGGACTCCTGTGCAATGCAGGAAGAAGTTCAACGATCTCACTCGGGTCGTTAGGGTGAGTGGCTTTTTGGCAATCTTCTTCATCCCTCCATCTGCACCTGACTTTATGGCCAGAGGGTGCGCGATGCCCCAATGGCCATCTGTCAGCCAGCGCCCATGGCCCTTTCTGGGAACGCACACGCACATTCAACTCAGGGCATACTGTAAGGGCTGTTCCACCATGGGGGGCATGAGATGACAACTCAGGGCATACTGTAAGGGCTGTTCAACCATGGGGGGCATGAGATGACAACTCAGGGCATACTGTAAGGGCTGATCCACCATGGGGGACATGAGATGACAATTCAGGGCATACTGTAAGGGCTGATCCACCATGAGGGGCATGAGATGACAACTCAGGGCAGCATATTTCATCACTTCCCGTCCTTTCTCCTGCAGGCCAAGCTGGCCAGGAACCGGAGGGAACAGATTCGTACTGGAGGAGGCCGTCCTCAGCTGCAGACACTGACGGACCTGGAGGAAAGTGTCCACCAGATTGTTGGAGGCCGGATGAGTGGTCCTGTCACCACTGGAGCTGCCGACCCCATTGTGCACAGCGATGGTAAGGTCATCACCTTTTTGAACTGTCTCCTTCCACTTGTTCCCCCCACCAGCATGTTTTTTCACTCTGGACCCATGTCAGAGCATTGCAGCACTCTTGCATCCCTTGCTGCCACCCTGTCCTTTCGCTAAAGCCACTCTTTAACCTCCCTGCTTTCAGATGCTGCATCACCAGCTCGGGAGCCGGGCCATCAAGCTGCCAGGGACACTGACTCCGGAGGCGACGAGCAGGAGGAAGCTGGACCATCCGTACCACCCTCAGGCGAGCCAGCCCATCTGCAGACTGGGGATAGTGCTTCCCTGGAGGGGAGCCGGGGGGATGGCTCTGAGGAGGAACCAGTTGCAGGAACCAGCGGGCTCCAGCAACGCAAGGGGGGTAGGGAAGCTCGGGGGCCGTCTCCCCGGAGGGCGAGTCAGGCCACGATGACTGCTGCACAGAGCGCAGAAGAGGTGCGTTCCCTCGCAGAAATGAGCGCCCAGGCTCGGCTCAGGCACACTGAGCTGATGGCTGCAGTGACAAGGATGCCTGAATCCACCGAGACACTGGCAAGGAGTGTGCAAGACTTCGGGGCAGCACAGGCGAGGAGTGTACAAGACTTCCGGGCAGCACAGGAAAGGAGTGCCCAGGGCTTCGGGGCAGCCCTGGAAAAGACTGCCCAGGGCTTCGGTACATCCCTGGAAAGGACTGTCCAGGGCTTCGGTACATCACTGGAAAGGACTGTCCAGGGCTTCGGTACATCACTGGAAAGGACTGTCCAGGGCTTGACCGAAGCACTGGAAAGGACTGTCCAGGGCTTCACTGAAGCACTGGCGCCTGCCACGCAAGTGCTGAGTGCTGCCACGCAGTCACTCGCTGGCCTCCTGCAGAGGCAGATTGAGGCCACGCAAGCACGGACTGCTGCCACCCTCGATGGATCAGGCAGGATTACCCAGGGCCCTTGAAGCACCACAGCAGGCCAGCAATCTGTGGACCAGCCGATTGGTTCGCATGCTGCGGTGCTGCCCCGTCAGAGTGCCAGTGTGTCGGCTGACCACGGAGCAGGCGTCCGCTCTCAGGATGTCAGCATTCCTGATGCCACCGCTGGCACGTCTCCACTGCAGCTGCCATCACCTGCAGGACAGACTGCTTCCACCCATGCACAGTTGGAGCAGTCAGCATCCGGGCCCTCCAAGGCCAGACGTCGTCCAGGCCATCCCTCAGGGGCATCTGCGCTTTCGGACAGTCAGCAGGCGTCCCCCAGCCTTCATGCAGCCACTGGGGTCCCATTACGGAGGAGCTGCAGGGAGGGAAGGGGTCGTTCTCGCAAGAGAAGTAGATCACCATCAAAGGAGAAAGAGTAGAAGGTGCTGCTGAGACGTCTTATTTCTAAAAATCAAGGCCGTGGATGCTGGTCTGAATGTTAGTAATGTTTTGGATAGTCTCCCGAGTGTGCGAGTCACTTGGTCTGAATGTTAGTAATGCTTTGGATAGTCTCCCGGGTGTGCGAGTCACTTATGTGTTAGTTTGTTAGTTAAGCTTTCTGTTGCCATTGCTTTGTCATGTTGGAAGGAAGCACATTTTTCAAAATAAACAAATTATTTTATTGACATTGGCCATGTCTGCTATTTACATTCATACTGGCCTTCATAGGCTTTGGGTTATCCGAATGGTTCCATTCCTGGTCTTCGATTGGCACCAAGCATTCCGTGAGGGGGGCCTAGAACCGACTCCTTATCAGCCTCTGACGGACGGCCCTTCCAATTTCTGGGACCCTACCGTCTTGGTCCTCCTCATCCTCCTCCTCCTCCTCCTCCTGCTCCTCCTCCTCCTCCTCCTCTGCTGGTCCTTCAATGTCTGCTGGCATTGGCTGGGTGCGCAGGGTGGCGAGGTTATGGAGCATGCAGCAGACAACGATGAAGTGGGAGACTCTCTCTGGTGAGTACTGCAAGGCGCCTCCCGAATGGTCCAAACAGCGGAACCGCTGCTTGAGCACGCCGATTGTGTGCTCCACAATGTTCCTCGTCGCCTGATGGCTGACGTTGTAGTGCTCTTCTGCAGGGGTGCTGGGCGAACGCAGCGGGGTCATCAGCCATGGGCACAGAGGATAGCCCTTGTCACCGAGAAGCCAGCCTTCTGGGTGAGCCGGGGCCTCGAAAAGGTCTGCTACTGAAGTCTGGCGCAGGATGAATGCGTCGTGGCTGCTGCCTGGGAACTGAGCATTGACTGCAAGGATCAGCTGCCGGTGGTCACAGACCAGCTGCACATTCAAAGAGTGGAACCCCTTGCAGTTGCGGAAGTCCTCAGGATTCAAAATAGGCGCCCGCAAAGCCACATGCGTGCAGTCAATGGCGCCCTGCACCATGGGGAAGTCCGCTATTGCCGCGAAACCCTCTGCGCGCTCCCGCTGCTTCTCCGGTGTCACAGTGAAAGAGATGTACTGCCGCCGCCTTTTAAACAGGGCATCTGTTACTTGCTGGATGCAGCTATGCACCGCAAACTGGGAGATGTTGGCAATGTCCCCAGTTGCTGCCTGAAGGAGACGGTCACATAGAAATTCAGTGCTACTGTAATCTTGACAGCCACCGACAGAGAGGTCCTGCACCTTATCTGCGGCTGAAGATCTGCCTGAAGCAGGTGGCACAGCTCAGTTACCACCTCCTTTCTGAATCGCAGCCTCCTAAGACACTGCTCCTCCGACATGTTGAGGTAAGAGAACTGCTGCCTGAATACCCTGGCAGCGTAAGGTCTGGTGTGGCGACGTCTGTTGGCCCTCCTCCGTCTGGCCATTCTTGGCCCTCTCTCCCTCCATTTCTGTGCCCTTTCCAGATGGTCGCGCAGCAGGACGTTCCCCTCCAAAGCAGCCCCCATAATAATAGGTAACAAGAAATAATACAGGGTGTAAACGCTCACCAGCAGCAGGGTGATGGTCTGAAGGCTGAAGGTCCTCTGGCAGCACTGGGTCACTAGTGATATGGCTCTCAGAGTGCAACTCTGCAACTCTGAAAATCTCAAAGAAGTTGTGCTCCCAAAATGGCTGCCGCTTTTATACCAGTGCAGTCCCCTTTAAAGAGCACCCCCCTAAGCCCGAGAGCAACTGAGGAACGTTCCAGTAAGCTGTCCTTATTAGCGCCAGGTGGAACGAAGGGGCGCACCACTGAATTTCCGGTCCGGGGCGCCAAAAAGGCATTGCACACTGAAATGATGTCATGCTCTGCCTGCGCCCGCGAGCGGGCGCTAAGATTTAGCGCCGGCGCTAAAACCCACTCAATATGGCAAGAGGCGCTGGGTTCACTGCGCCCGGCTGAAAATTGGCTAACGCCCCACTTCTCGGCCTCTTTAGGCGCTAATCGCTGGCGCAACCAACCGAATTTCTCCCCCCTTGTGTTTGTAACACATTCACAAGCCTCAGCATGTCCCGGAGGCCTCCACAGCCAATTATATTTTGAAATGGGGTCACGGTTAAAGGAAAAAAAGCAAAGATTTGCATTTATATAGCACCTTTCATGACCTCAGGATGTCCCAAAGCGCTTTACAGCCAATTGCATACTTTTGAAGTGGAGTCACTGTTGTAATATAGGAAACACGGCAGGCAATTTGCGCACAGCAAGCTCCCACTAACAGCAATGTGATAATGACCAGATCATTTGTTTTTAGGTGTTGGTTGAGGGATAAATATTGGCCCAGGAGATCAGGAAGAGCTCCCCCTGCTCTTCTTCAAAATAGTGGGATCTTTTACATCCACCTGAGAGGGCAGACAGGCCTCGGTTTAACAACACATCTGAAAGATGCTGCTATGGATGTAAACATGACAGCAAATTTCCACACAGCTAGGATCAGATGGCTGACCAGTTAATCTGCTTTTGGTGATGTTGCCTGAGAGAGAAACATTGGCCAGGACACCGGGAAAACGCCCCTGTTCTTCGTCAAATAGTGCCATGGGTTCCTTTATATCCACCTTGACGTCCTATCCAATGGATGGCACATCCAACAATGCTGCACTCCTTCAGGACTGCACTGAAGTGTTGGCCCAGATTATGTGCTCAAGTCTCTGGAGTGGGGCTTGAACCCACAACCTTCTGACTCAGAGGTGAGAGTGCTGCCCACTGAGCCAAGCTCACACTTTAATCGCACCCTGGAAGAATGATATCTAAAGGGCTGAAGGACTTTTTTGATGCCAAGGAAGAAAAAATATCAATCTTCAAACTTTTAGCCTGTCAACTTTAACTCTGTGACCTCCAAGTTACAATTATATAACCCTTGCTTGACAGAGGCTAAATATCACTGGCGAAGGATTGCTGTGGTAACTGTGCTCGGTGAGATTTCCAGTACTGGGATTTTTAGAATACATTTCTCATTTCATTATAACTGACAGGAGAGAGTTTCCTCCAGTGAATTACAATATTGCTACACACAGATAGCATAGCAGCTCTTCCTCTGTTACACCTTTTTGAAAGTCATGTTGTTAGTCACTGTTTCCATTCTGAGATTTCCGTGTGTGTGTAGGGGGAGTTGGGTGTGTCTGTTCTGTATGTGTCTGTATTTGAATGCTGTTTTTGTGGTGTGTGTATGCTTGTTCTGTGTCTGTTCTGTGTGTATCAGTGATTGCTATCTGTATATCTGTGTTTTTTCTGCATGTCTGTGTTTGTTCTGCATTTTTAAAATTCATTCACGGGATGTGGGCGTCGCTGGCAAGGCCGGCATTTATTGGCCATCCCTAGTTGCCCTTGAGAAGGTGGTGGTGAGCCGTCTTCTTGAACCGCTGCAGTCCGTTAGGGAGACACACACAGACATAGAGCAAACACATAAATCCACACAGGCACACGCAGCTGCTCTACACACGGAAACCCACTAAGGAAACTAAATTGGATAGCTCTTTCAAAGAGCCGGCACAGGTAAAATGGGCCAAATGGCCTCCTTCTGTGCTGTAAGATTGTATGATTCTATAAAACACACTGGCACATAGAGAATAAAGTCACCGATACAAAGAACAAGCACACAGACACACAGAGAACAAACAAAAGGAGGGAGTTCCAGGATTTTGACCCAGTGACGATGAAGGAACGGCGATATATTTCCAAGTCAGGATGGTGTGTGACTTGGAGGGGACCTTGGAGGTGGTGGTGTTCCCATGCGCCTGCTGCCTTTGTCCTTCTAGGTGGAAGAGGTCGCGGGTTTGGGAGGTGCTGCTGAAGAAGCCTTGGCGAGTTGCCGCAGTGCATCTTGTAGATGGTGCACACTGCAGTCATGGTACGCCGGTGGTGGAGGGAGGGAATGTTTAAGGTGGTGGATGGGGTGCCAATCAAGTGGGCTGCTTTGTCCTGGATGGTGTCGAGCTTCTTGAGTGTTGTTGGAGCTGCACTCATCCAGGCAAGTGGAGAGTATTCCATCACACTCCTGACTTGTGCCTTGTAGATGGTGGAAAGGTTTTGAGGAGTCAGGAGGTGAGACACTCGCTGCAGAATACCCAGCCTCTGACCTGCTCTTGTAGCATGTGTGCCTTTGTTTGTTCTGTATGTGTCTGTGTGCTTGTTCTTTGTATCGGTGACTTTATTCTCTATGTGCCAGTGTGTTTTATAGAATCATACAATCTTACCGCACAGAAGGAGGCCATTTGGCCTGTTTTGCATGTGCCGGCTGACATGAATCAGTCATTCATGAAAGAAAGACTTATGAAATAATACTGAGCGGCCTGCGGGTGACGCTGTCCAGGGATAGTATAAATACTCGGGCACGGGCCCAGCTTGCACAGGACATTCTTAACAGGAACTAGTGAAGGACACAACTGGACCTCCGTGTTGTAAAACAGTTGATTAAAGCTTTGCTTAACGCTTAGACCAAGTGCCTAGTAGTTTTCTTACGTCACCGGCTCTTTGAAAGAGCTCTCCAATTTAGTTTCCTTCGTGGGTTTCTGTATGGAGAGCAGCTCCTGTATCTGTGTGGATTTGTGTGTTTGCTCTGTGTCTGTGTGTGTCTCTGGGATTGTGTGCTTGTGTACTTGTCCTGCTTGTATTGGCTCAGTTTTTGTGTATTTCTTCTGAATGTTTCTATGTGTTTGTTCTGTGTGTGTCTTTATCTGTGGGTGTCTATGTGTGTCTGTATCTGTGGGTGTCTATGTGTGTGTGTATCTGTGGGTGTCTATGTGTGTGTGTGTCTGTGGGTGTCTGTATCTGTGGGTGTCTGTATCTGTGGGTGTCTGTATCTGTGGGTGTGTACTGTATATAAGTCTATGTCAGTATCTGTGGGTGTCTGTATCTGGGAGTGGCTGTGTGCGTCTGTATCTGTGTGGATCTGTATCTGTGGATCTGTATCTGTGGGTGTCTGTGTGGGTGTCTGTATCTGTGTGGATCTGTATCTGTGGATCTGTATCTGTGGGTGTCTGTATCTGTGGGTGTCTGTATCTGTGGGTGTCTGTATCTGTGGGTGTGTACTGTATATAAGTCTATGTCAGTATCTGTGGGTGTCTGTATCTGTGTGGATCTGTATCTGTGGATCTGTATCTGTGGGTGGCTGTGTGGGTGTTTGTATCCGTGTGGGTGTCTGTGTTTATTCGAGGAGTTTTTGAATTGCCAGGCGAGCTCCTCCATGGAGATTGTGCACCTGGTGTGTGGACTGGGCACAGCCCCAATACACAGCACAAGATTAGCACCAGCACTTTCACAGAAAATGATGGGCTTTACCATATCTTACTGACACACTAAAAACACAGCTACATACAACATACAGATAAACCCACACAAAAAACCCTTGCATTTATACAACAACTTTAATGTAATGAACGAGGGTAGATGCTGGGAGGAGAGCAATGGAATAGTCAAGTCTGGAGGTAACAAAGGCATGGATGAGGGTTTGAACAGCGGATGAGCCGAGGCGGGGCGGGGACGGGCGATGTTGCGGAACTAGAAGTAGACGGTCTTTATGGTGGAGAGGAATATGGGGTCGGAAGCTCAGCTTGGGGTTGAGTAGGATGCCAAGGTTGCGAGCAGTCTGATCCAGCCTGAGGCAGTGGCGGGAACGGGAGGGGGGGGGGGGGACTGAAAATAGCGGCGAGGGTCGAGGGTAAAGTGTTTGTGGCATTGTCCTCATTAGTCACAACGTTAAACTGGGAGAAACTGCAGCGCATCCAAGGCTGGATGTTGGTCAAGCAGTCTGACACCACAGAGGCAGTGGAGGGACCAAGAGAGCTGGGTGTCATAGAAACATAGAAACATAGAAGATAGGAGCAGGAGTAGGCCATTCGGCCCTTCGAGCCTGCTCCGCCATTCAACGAGATCATGGCTGATCATCCAAACCCTAGCACCCGGTCCCTACACCGACAGCCATCCCACCCAAGCCCTATCCCCGTAACCCCGTAACCCCACGTATTTAATCACCCCTAACACTAAGGGCCAATTTTTATCATGGCCAATCAACCTAACCCGCACATCTTTGGACTGTGGGAGGAAACCGGAGCACCCAGAGGAAACCCACGCAAACACGGGGAGAATGTGCAAACTCCACACAGACAGTCACCCGAGGCCGGATTTGAACCCGGGTCCCTGGCGCTGTGAGGCAACAGTGTTAACCACTATGCCACCGTGCCATATGTGTGGAAGCGGACTCCATGTCTGCAGATGACGTTGCCAAGGAGCAGCCTGTAGATGAGGAAGAGGAGGGGGCCAAGGGTAGATCTTTGGAGGACTCCAGATATAACGGTGTGGGGGCGGGATGAGAAGTCTTTGGTGGAGATGCTGTGACTACTATTGGATGAGGAAGAGTGGAACCAGGTGAGGGCAGTCCCACTGAGCTGGAAAGAAAGACTTACATTTATATAGCGCCTTTCACAACCACCGGATGACTCAAAGCGCTTTACAGCCAATTTTTTGAAGTCACTGTTGTAATGTGGGAAATGCGGCAGCCAATTTGCGCACAGCAAGCTCCCACAAACAGCAATATGATAATGGCCAGATAATCTGTTTTTGTGATGTTGATTGAGGGATAAATATTGGCCAGGACACCGGGGAGAACTTTTCTTCAAAATAGTGGCCGCGGGATCTTTTACGTCCACCTGAGAGAGCAGATGGGGCCTCGATTTAACGTCTCATCCGAAAGACGGCACCTCCGACAGTGCAGCACTCCCTCAGCACTGCATTTGAGTGTCAGCCTAGCTTTTGTGCTCAAGTCCCTGGAGTGGGACTTGAACCCACAACCTTCTGACTCAGAGGGGAGTGTGTTGCCCACTGAGCCACAGCTGAAACACCCAATGGACAATGGAGGAGAGGCGTTGGAGGGAGATGGTGTGGTCAATGGTGCCAATGGCTGCAGATAGATTGACGAGGACAAGACATGATAACGCACCACGGTCACAGTCACACAAGATATCATTTGTGACTTTAATTAGGGTCGGTTCAGTGCTGCGGCAGGGTCGGAAACCTGATTCAAGAATTACCTCGGATTTACAGCACAGGACCAAGCCAGTCGGCCTAACTATTCTATGCTGATTCAAACTGGGTGTGGCGAAAAAGAGGGGCGCAGATTTGGGAGGCAACTACTTGTTCAAGACCTTTGGAGAGGAAAGGCACGCTGGAAATGGGGCGGTAGTTTGCAAGAACAGAGGGGTCAAAGGTGGGTTTTTTGAGGAGCGTGGCAATGAGGACAGTTCTGAAAGGGGGGGGCGCGGAGAGTACCTGTGGAGAGGGAACCATTCACAACGACAGCCAGCATGGGAGCCAGAAAGAGATTAATCTGAGTGACAAAGAAGTCCGTGAGCTGCTCGCACTGATTGTTGTAGCTGAGGGGGGAACAGAACAGCAGAGAGAGGTTTTAAGGCGATGGTGAAGAGAAGTGTTGGGCTATCTTCGCGGTTCAGGATGACCTTGGAGTAGAGTACAAGCAGAGACAGAAGGGGAGTATAGGTGAGCCTTGGAAAGAAGTAGAGATTAGCCCAGAAAGGGAGTGCAGGCAGGCCTGGGAGTTAAATATAGGCAGGCCTGGGAGGTGAATATAGACAGGCCTGCGAGGTGAATATAGACAGGCCTGCGAGGTGAATATAGACAGGCCTGCGAGGTGAATATAGACAGGCCTGGGAGGTGAATATAGACAGGCCTGGGAGGTGAATATAGACAGGCCTGGGAGGTGAATATAGACAGGCCTGGGAGGTGAATATAGACAAGCCTGCGAGGTGAATATAGACAGGCCTGCGAGGTGAATATAGACAGGCCTGGGAGGTGAATATAGACAGGCCTGGGAGGTGAATATAGACAGGCCTGGGAGGTGAATATAGACAGGCCTGGGAGGTGAATATAGACAGGCCTGCGAGGTGAATGTAGACAGGCCTGGGAGGTGAATATAGACAGGCCTGGGAGGTGAATATAGACAGGCCTGGGAGGTGAATATAGACAGGCCTGGGAGGTGAATATAGACAGGCCTGGGAGGTGAATATAGACAGGCCTGCGAGGTGAATGTAGACAGGCCTGGGAGGTGAATATAGACAGGCCTGGGAGGTGAATATAGACAGGCCTGCGAGGTGAATATAGACAGGCCTGCGAGGTGAATATAGACAGGCCTGCGAGGTGAATATAGACAGGCCTGGGAGGTGAATATAGACAGGCCTGGGAGGTGAATATAGACAGGCCTGCGAGGTGAATATAGACAGGCCTGGGAGGTGAATATAGACAAGCCTGCGAGGTGAATATAGACAGGCCTGCGAGGTGAATATAGACAGGCCTGGGAGGTGAATATAGACAGGCCTGCGAGGTGAATATAGACAGGCCTGCGAGGTGAATATAGACAGGCCTGCGAGGTGAATATAGACAGGCCTGCGAGGTGAATATAGGCAGGCCTGCGAGGTGAATATAGACAGGCCTGCGAGGTGAATATAGACAGGACTGGGAGGTGAATATAGACAGGCCTGCGAGGTGAATATAGACAGGCCTGCGAGGTGAATATAGACAGGCCTGGGAGGTGAATATAGACAGGCCTGGGAGGTGAATATAGACAGGCCTGCGAGGTGAATATAGACAGGCCTGCGAGGTGAATATAGACAGGCCTGCGAGGTGAATATAGACAGGCCTGCGAGGTGAATATAGACAGGCCTGCGAGGTGAATATAGACAGGCCTGCGAGGTGAATATAGACAGGCCTGGGAGGTGAATATAGACAAGCCTGCGAGGTGAATATAGACAGGCCTGCGAGGTGAATATAGACAGGCCTGCGAGGTGAATATAGACAGGCCTGGGAGGTGAATATAGACAGGCCTGCGAGGTGAATATAGACAGGCCTGGGAGGTGAATATAGACAGGCCTGCGAGGTGAATATAGGCAGGCCTGGGAGGTGAATATAGACAGGCCTGCGAGGTGAATATAGACAGGCCTGCGAGGTGAATATAGACAGGCCTGCGAGGTGAATATAGACAGGCCTGCGAGGTGAATATAGACAGGCCTGGGAGGTGAATATAGACAGGCCTGGGAGGTGAATATAGACAGGCCTGCGAGGTGAATATAGACAGGCCTGCGAGGTGAATATAGACAGGCCTGGGAGGTGAATATAGACAGGCCTGGGAGGTGAATATAGACAGGCCTGCGAGGTGAATATAGACAGGCCTGCGAGGTGAATATAGACAGGCCTGCGAGGTGAATATAGACAGGCCTGCGAGGTGAATATAGACAGGCCTGGGAGGTGAATATAGACAAGCCTGCGAGGTGAATGTAGACAGGCCTGCGAGGTGAATTTGGACAGGCCTGCGAGGTGAATATAGACAGGCCTGCGAGGTGAATATAGACAGGCCTGGGAGGTGAATATAGACAGGCCTGGGAGGTGAATATAGACAGGCCTGCGAGGTGAATATAGACAGGCCTGGGAGGTGAATATAGACAGGCCTGGGAGGTGAATATAGGAAGGCCTGGGAGGTGAATAAAAGCAGGCCTGCGAGGTGAATATAGACAGGCCTGTGAGGTGAATATAGACAGGCCTGGGAGGTGAATATAGACAGGCCTGGGAGGTGAATATAGACAGGCCTGGGAGGTTAATATAGGCAGGCCTGCGAGGTGAATATAGACAGGCCTGCGAGGTGAATATAGACAGGCCTGGGAGGTGAATATAGGCAGGCCTGCGAGGTGAATATAGACAGGCCTGGGAGGTGAATATAGACAGGCCTGGGAGGTGAATACAGACAGGCCTGGGAGGTGAATATAGACAGGCCTGGGAGGTGAATATAGGCAGGCCTGCGAGGTGAATATAGACAGGCCTGCGAGGTGAATATAGACAGGCCTGGGAGGTGAATATAGACAGGCCTGGGAGGTTAATATAGAAAGGCCTGGGAGGTTAATATAGGCAGGACTGCGAGGTGAATATAGACAGGCCTGGGAGGTGAATATAGACAGGCCTGGGAGGTGAATATAGGCAGGCCTGGGAGGTGAATATAGACAGGCCTGGGAGGTGAATATAGGCAGGCCTGGGAGGTGAATATAGACAGGCCTGGGAGGTGAATATAGGCAGGCCTGCGAGGTGAATATAGACAAGCCTGCGAGGTGAATGTAGGCAGGCCTGGGAGGTGAATATAGACAGGCCTGCGAGGTGAATATAGACAGGCCTGCGAGGTGAATATAGACAGGCCTGGGAGGTGAATATAGACAGGCCTGCGAGATGAATGTAGACAGGCCTGGGAGGTGAATATAGACAGGCCTGGGAGGTGAATATAGACAGGCCTGGGAGGTGAATATAGACAGGCCTGCGAGGTGAATATAGACAGGCCTGCGAGGTGAATATAGACAGGCCTGGGAGGTGAATATAGACAGGCCTGGGAGATGAATATAGGCAGGCCTGCGAGGTGAATATAGACAGGCCTGGGAGGTGAATATAGACAGGCCTGGGAGGTGAATATAGGCAGGCCTGCAAGGTGAATATAGACAGGCCTGCGAGGTGAATATAGACAGGCCTGCGAGGTGAATATAGACAGGCCTGGGAGGTGAATATAGACAGGCCTGCGAGGTGAATATAGACAGGCCTGGGAGGTGAATATAGACAGGCCTGCGAGGTGAATATAGACAGGCCTGGGAGGTGAATATAGACAAGCCTGCGAGGTGAATGTAGACAGGCCTGCGAGGTGAATATAGACAGGCCTGCGAGGTGAATATAGACAAGCCTGGGAGGTGAATATAGACAGGCCTGGGAGGTGAATATAGACAGGCCTGGGAGGTGAATATAGACAGGCCTGCGAGGTGAATATAGACAGGCCTGGGAGGTGAATATAGGCAGGCCTGCGAGGTGAATATAGACAGGCCTGCGAGGTGAATATAGACAGGCCTGGGAGGTGAATATAGACAGGCCTGGGAGGTGAATATAGAAAGGCCTGGGAGGTTAATATAGGCAGGCCTGCGAGGTGAATATAGACAGGCCTGGGAGGTGAATATAGACAGGCCTGGGAGGTGAATATAGGCAGGCCTGGGAGGTGAATATAGACAGGCCTGGGAGGTGAATATAGACAGGCCTGGGAGGTGAATATAGACAGGCTTGGGAGGTGAATATAGGCAGGCCTGCGAGGTGAATATCGACAGGCCTGGGAGGTGAATATAGACAGGCCTGGGAGGTGAATATAGGCAGGCCTGGGAGGTGAATATAGACAGGCCTGCGAGGTGAATATAGACAAGCCTGCGAGGTGAATGTAGGCAGGCCTGGGAGGTGAATATAGACAGGCCTGCGAGGTGAATATAGACAGGCCTGCGAGGTGAATATAGACAGGCCTGGGAGGTGAATATAGACAGGCCTGCGAGGTGAATGTAGACAGGCCTGGGAGGTGAATATAGACAGGCCTGGGAGGTGAATATAGACAGGCCTGGGAGGTGAATATAGACAGGCCTGCGAGGTGAATATAGACAGGCCTGCGAGGTGAATATAGACAGGCCTGGGAGGTGAATATAGACAGGCCTGGGAGATGAATATAGGCAGGCCTGCGAGGTGAATATAGACAGGCCTGGGAGGTGAATATAGACAGGCCTGGGAGGTGAATATAGGCAGGCCTGCAAGGTGAATATAGACAGGCCTGCGAGGTGAATATAGACAGGCCTGCGAGGTGAATATAGACAGGCCTGCGAGGTGAATATAGACAGGCCTGCGAGGTGAATATAGACAGGCCTGGGAGGTTAATATAGGCAGGCCTGCGAGGTAAATATAGACAGGCCTGCGAGGTGAATGTAGACAGGCCTGCGAGGTGAATGTAGACAGGCCTGGGAGGTGAATATAGGCAGGCCTGCGAGGTGAATATAGACAGGCCTGCGAGGTGAATGTAGACAGGCCTGGGAGGTGAATATAGACAGGCCTGGTTGTGAGTTAGTTAAATTGAGTGTGAGGCTTGTGCACGCCTAACAGCGGAAGTGCAGTCGTCAGCTCACACTGTCGTACACACCTCACACACTGTAAAGCTGCATAAAGCTTGTGGGGGGAGGCAGGAGGTGGTGACTGAACCTGGAATATGTTTTTTGGTTCATGGCAGGTTGAGGCTGTTGGGGAGGAGCGAGGCAGCATTCACAGGCCCGACTGGGCCCAGTGGAGTGGACGCTTTGTTTGGCACGGGCATTGGGCACGTGCGGAGATGATTGTGTGCGTTGGAGATGTGCGAGGCACTTAATTAAGGGTTTAGTCTATTAGACCCTGTGTGACGAATCCTGCTGGCTGAGCTGTTTTGTTCCTGCAGGCTTCTCTTCTGCCTCCTCCTGCTGCTGCTGCTGATTCTTATCTGCTCCTGGCCCCTTCGCAGGACAAATGTTGCTCAGAGCACAGCGGGCAACTGTAATCTTGGAGGCATTTGCCAGGCTCCACTGCAGCAACGTCCCCCCCCCTTTCCCCGCCTACTGACCCGTCTGGGCATTCTGAATTGCAGCTTGAGAATGCCATCTGATTGTACGCTCGACTACACAGCATTAACAGCACAGAAACAGGCCATTCGGCTCAACAGGTCCATGCCAGTGTTTATGCTCCACACGAGCCTCCTCCCACCCCCTTCTTCATCTCACTCCATCAACCTATCCTTCTATTCCTTTCTCCCTACCAAACAGCACTGTGGGAGTACCATCACCCCACGAACTGCAGCGGTTCAAGATGGCTGCTCACCACCACCTTTTCAAGGGCAACTAGGGATGGGCAATAAATGCTGGCCTTGCCAGCGACGCCCACATCCCATAAGCTAATTAAAAAAAATGTGCTTATCTAGCTTCCCCTTAGTGTCAGCTGTGGCTCAGTGGGTAGCACACTCGCCTCTGAGTCAGAAGGTTGTGGGTTCAAGTTCCCCGTCCAGGGACTTGAGCACATAAAGCTAGATTGACACTCCCAGTGCAGCGCCGAGGGAGTGCTGCACTGTCGGAGGTGCCGTCCTTTGGATGAGACATTAAACCGAGGCCCCATCTGCTTACTCAGGTGGACATAAAAGATCCCATGGGCACTATTTCGAGAAAGAGCAGGAGAGAGCTCCCCGGAGTCCTGGCCAATATTTATCCCTCAACCAACATAACAAAAACAGATGATGATCTGGGTCATTGTCACATTGCTGTGTGAGGGAGCTTGCTGTGCGCAAATTGGCTGCCACATTTCAACAGTGACTCCACTTTAAAAAAGTACTTAATTGGCTGTAAAGCGCTTTGAGACGTCCGGTGGCCGTGAAAGGCGCTATAGAAATGCAAGTCTTTCTTTTCTGTGTCTAAGACCCTGCCGCGGCTTCTGCAGTGGTATTGCCAGCTTATGGCTGCAGTGCGTTCCCTTGCCTGCCCCGTCAACCATCCCACCAGACTTTACAACAACAACAACTTGTATTTATATGGCATCTTTAACATAGTAAAACATCCCAAGGTGCTTCACAGGAGTATTTTAAAACAAAAAAAATGTTTTCACACCGATCCACATAAGGATAAATTAGAGCAGGTGACCAGATCTTAGGGCCTAGGCAACAGAAGGCACGGCCTCCAATGGTTGAGCGATTATAATCAGGGAGGCTCAAGAGGGCAGACTTAGAGGAGCGCAGATATCTCGGGGGGTTGTGGGGCTGAAGAAGATTATAGAGATTGGGAGGGGTGAGGCCATGATTTGAAAACAAGGATGAGAATTTTGAAATTGTGGCGTTGCTTAACCAGGAGCCAATGTAGGTCAGCGAGTGCAGGGCTGATGGGTGAACGGGACTTGGTGCGAGTTAGGACACAGGCAACCGAGTGTTGGATGACCTCAAGTCCATGGAGTGCCACGGAAGGAAGGAACCATGGGAGCTGCCCGAGTAACTTGACAATTCACGTGCGTCATTCGGTTCCCGCGGTTTCAGAACAACTGCGCTATCTGGGGAGTGGGAGACTTTCACAACAGGACACTTTTGGTAATGTGCCACTAATAAAGGTCTGCTCACAAATCTTTCCTCTCTGGTACCAAGCTGCCTTTTCTAGTGTACATAGTAGTGAGACTTCCACAAGTCTTGATCATTATTCAAAGTCACGATGTTTGGACTTCCTTTTCCCTTTGTTCTATAATAGGTGATCGCCCATCTAAGGCTCAACAACAACTTGCATTTATACAGCGACTTTAACATAGTAAAACGTCCCACGGCGCTTCACAGGAGCGATTATCAAACAACATTTGACACAGAGCCACACAAAGAGATATTCGGACAGGTGGAGGTAGGTTTTAAGGAGCGTCTTAAAGGAGGAAAGAGAGGTAGCGAGGCGGAGAGGTTTAGGCAGGGAATTCCAGAGCTTAGGCCTTGGCAACAGAAGGCATGGCCACCAAAGGTTGAGCGATTATAATCAGGGATGTAAAAGAGGCCATAATTGGAGGAACGCAGATATCTTGGAGGGTTGTAGGGCTGGAGGAGATTACAGAGATAGGGAGTGGGTGAGGCCATGGAGGGATTTGAAAACAAGGATGAGAATTCTAAAGTTAAGGCATTGCTGGACTGCGAGCCAATGTAGGTCAGCGAGTACAGGGGTGATAGGTGAACGGGGCTTGATGCGAGTTAGGATACGGGCAGCAAAGTTTTGGATGACCTCAAGTTATGGAGGGATTTTTTTAATTAGTTCCTAGAATGTGGGCGTCGCTGGCAAAGCCAGCATTTATTGCCCATCACTAATTGCACTTGAGAAGGTGGTGGTGAGCCGCCATCTGGAAGATGGGAGGCTGACCAGGAGATCATTAGAATAGTCAAGTCTAGAGGTAACAAAGGCATAGATGAGGTTTTCAGCAGCAGATGAGCTGAGGCAGGGGCGGAGCCAGGCAATGTTACGGAGGCGGAAGTAGGCAGTCTTGGTGATGGCGCGAATATGTGGTCGGAAGCTCATCTCGGGGTCAGACATGACACCAAGGTTGCAAACGATCTGGTTCAACCTCAGACAGTTGCCAGGCAGAGGGATGGAGTCAGTGGCCAGGGAATGGAGCTTCTGGCGGGGCCTGAAGACGACGGCTTCGGTCTTCCCAGTATTCAGTTGGAGGAAATTTCTGCTCACCCAGTACTGGATGTTGGACAAGCAGTCTGACAATTTAGAGAGAGTGGAGGGATCGAGAGAGGTGGTGGTGAGGTAGAACTGGGTGTGGTCAGCGGACATGTGGAAACTGACGCTGTGTTTTCTGATGATGCCGCCAAGGGGCAACATGTAGATGAGAAATAGAAGGGGGCCAAGGATAGATCCTTGGGGGACACCAGAGGTAACGATGCAGGTACAGGAAGAGAAGCCGTTGCAGGTGATTCTCTGGCTACAACTGGACAGATAAGAATGGAACCAGGCGAGTGCAGTCCCATCCAGCGGGACGAAATTAAACAAACTCTCCCATCATTGTGCGCCCATCCCTCTGCTTGTCTCTTAACGATTGTTTCTCTGGACAAGAGAAGGCCGAGGGGGTGACCTGATAGAGGTCTTTAAAAATTATGAAGTGGTTTGATTGGGTAGAGAAGCTGTTTCCACTCGGTGGGGGGGGGGGGGGGGGGGGGAGACCAAATCTAGGGGCCATTAATATATAATATGGTCATGAATAAATCCAATCAGGAGCAACATCTTTACTCAGAGAGTGGTGAGAATGTGGATCTCGCTACCACAGGGAGTGGTTGAGGCGAGTAGTATAGAAGCATTCAAGGGGCAGCTAGATAAGCTAGATAGGGGACACAGATTTAAGGTTTTGGGCAAGAGATACAATGGGGATGTGAGGAAAAACTTTTTTTACACAGCAAGTGGTGAGGACCTGGAACTCGATGCCGACGGAAGTGGTGGAAGCGGGGACACTCAATATTTTCAAGGGAAGACTGGATAGGCACTTGAGGGAAATAAACTTGCAGGGCTACGGGGATAGAGCAGGGGAATGGGACTGACTGGATTGCTCTGCAGAGAGCCGTCATGGACTCGATGGGTCAAATGGCCTCCTTCTGTGCCTCTATGACTCTAAACACCTGTGGGGGAGAAAGGAATAGAAGGTTATGCTGATCGGGTGGGAGGAGGCTTGTGTGGAGCAATTTTTTTTATTCGTTCATGGGATCTGGGTGTCGCTGGCAAAGGCCAGCATTTATTGCCCATCCCTAGTTGCCCATGAGAAGGTGGTGGTGAGCCGCCTTCTTGAACCGCTGCAGTCCGTGTGGTGAAGATACTCCCACAGTGCTGTTAGAGAGGAAGTTCCAGGATTTTGACCCAGCAACAATGAAGGAACAGCCGATATACTTTCAAGTCAGGATAGTGTGTGACTTGGAGGGGAACCTGGAGGTGCAGGTGCTCCAGTGCATCTAAACACCGGCATGGACCTATTGGGCCGAATGGCCTGTTTCTGTGCTGTTAATGCTGTGCAATTCTACGTAATTCTTCTGCTCATAAGTGGGCCATCATTGGGGATAGGCTTACGTGAATACAATCCATAATACCTCACACTCTGGGGAAATGGGTGAAGTCACTGGCCTTGGCAAATACTGCAGCAGTGAACTAGGAACATAGGAACAGAGGTAGGAAGAAAAGAAAGAAGTTAAGAGCTTGCATTTCTGTAGCACCTATGTGAAAATCTTTGAAGGTGGCAGGAAAGGTTGAAAAGGCTGTTAAAAAAAACATACGGCATCCTGACTTTTAAATAGAAGCATAGAGAACAAAAGCAAGGAGGGTATACTTATGATAGAGTAAACAGGAGGAAATTAGTTGAAGGTTTTGTATGCAGCGAGTTATTGTGGTCTGGAATGCATTGCCTGAAAGGGCGGTGGAAGCAGATTCAATAATAACTTTCAAAAGGAAATTGGATAAGTACTCGAAGAGGAAAAAAAATTGCAGGGCTATGGGGAAAGAGCGGGGGAGTGGGACTGGATGGATAGCTCCTTCAAAGAGCCGGCACAGGCACGATGGGCCAAATGGCCTCCTTCTGCCCTGTAAGATTCTGTGAGGGAAAAATTCGGTTGCTTTGTGCCTCCCATTAGCGCCCTAAGAGGGGCAAAGCAACTAGCGCCCGGGCGCAGCGCCGCCAATGCCTCCCGTGAAATTCAGCGGGAGGTTAGCGACAGTGCTAACCGTTAGCACCCCTCGGCACTGCGCCGTCGATGATGACGTCATCGCCATGCGCAGCGCCCCGCTTGCACCCCGGCCGCGATCTTCGGTAGCGCCCCGACTTACCACCGGACGCTATGTCCGACGGGGTCAGGGGGGCCTACCTGCGGCCGGGGCGGCGCTATTTAAAGGTGGGGTGCTGGGCGGCCATTTTGGTTGATGGCCGCCTGCCAGCACCTGCCTCCGCAGCCATCCCCAGCATCCTGACCCAGCCTCCCCGCGGAGTGCCGGCTGCGCATCATGAGCCCGGCACTTCTCTTGAGTGCCGGGCTCTTTTGCCGCCACTCCGATCCCCAGTGGCCCAGCTGGGTCACGGGTCGCGCTGCGCAAGGCCATTCCCCTTTAAGAAGGGGAGGAAGGCCTGCAGTACCGCGGCACGTAGCGCCGCAATATTCTCTCGCAGCGCCCCAAGAGGGAGGCGGGGCACTTCCAGTAGCGCCCCGCTTCCCTCTTGGGGCGCTACCACTCAATTTCAGCCGCGGAGCACTAATTTTTCCGCCCGGCGAAGTTAGTGCCCCAAAGGGGGCACGACTCAATTTTTCCCCCTGCGATTCTATGAAAGAGCGGGGAAATGAGAAATGTTTTGAGAAGGTTTTTGAAAGCAGGAAGGGGAGGGAGTTATGGAGGGCGATCCAATGGTTAAAAAAGTGTCATCATTGACCAGAAGCTCAACCGGTACAGCCATATCAACACTGTAGCAACAGGAGCAGGGCAGAGGCTGGGTGCTCTGTGATTGGGGGGGTGGGGGGGGGTGGCATAGGGGAGGAGAGAAGGGGTACCCTCCTGATCCTTCAAAGCCTCTCCACCATCAACAAGGCTCAAGTCAGGAGTGTGTTGGAATATTCACCTCTCGCCTGGCTGGGTGCAGCTCCAACACTCACGATGTTCAACACCATCCAGGACAGAGCATGTTGCTTGCCGGCAATACTGCCACTGAACTCCATATCCATCCCTTCCACCACTGGTGTACTGTGGCTGCTGTATGTACGGTCTACAAGATGCACCACACCAATCCACCAAGGTTACTCCAACAGCACCTCCCTCCCCTGCGACCCCTACCACTGAGAACAAACAAGAGCAGCGATTTTGTGGGAACACCATGACCTCCAAGTTCCACTCTAAGTCACACACCATCCCGACTTGGACACCTATCGGCTGTTCCTTCATCGTCATCGGGTCAAAATCCTGGAACTGCCTACCTAGCAGCAATGTGGCACCACAAAGACTGCAGCAGTTCA
This sequence comes from Somniosus microcephalus, assembly GCF_052327205.1. NCBI lineage: Eukaryota > Metazoa > Chordata > Chondrichthyes > Squaliformes > Somniosidae > Somniosus > Somniosus microcephalus. The sequence continues at coordinate 24,672 of NW_028225548.1, read as the reverse complement.
AAGAGAAGGCCCACCACCACCTTCTCAGGTTAGCTAAGATTGGGGCAATAAATGCTGGCCTTGCCAGCGAAGCCCATATCCCGAGAACCAAAATGGGGGAGAGAAGAGGATGGGTAACAAGGGTTAGACTGGTGTCATAAGAACATAAAAAATAGGAGCAGGAGTAGGCCATTCGGCCCTTCGAGCCTGCTCCGCTATTCAATAAGATCATGGCTGATCTTCTGCCTCAACTCCATTCATCGGCCCCTATCGCCATATCCCTGGATGCCCTTACTAGTCAGAAATCTATCGGCTTCTGTTTTGAATAAACCCAATGACTGAGCCTCCACAGCCCTCTGGGGTAGAGAATTCCAAAGATTCACCACCCTCCGAGTGAAGAAATTTCTCCTCATCTCAGTCCTGAATGGCCTACCCTTTATCTTGAGGCTGTGGCCCCTGGTTCTAGACTCCCCAGCTAAGGGAAACATTCTCCCAGCATCCACCCTATCATGCCCTGTAATAATTTTGTATGCTTCAATGAGATCCCCTCTCATTCTTCTGAATTCAAGAGAATACAGGCTTAGTTTACTCAATCTGTTCTCATACGACAGTCCCACCATCCCAGGAATCAATCTCGTGAACCTTCGTTGCACTCCCTCTATGGCAAGTATATCCTTCCTTAGGTAAGGAGACCAAAATTGTACACAATACTCCAGGTGTGGTCTCACCAAGGCCCTATATAATTGGAGTAAGACTTCTTTACTCCTGTACTCAAATCTTCTTGTAATGAAGGCCAGCATACCATTTGCCTTCCTAATGGCTTGCTGCACCTGCACATTCACTTTCAGTGACTCATGTACAAGGACACCCAGGTCCCTTTGAGCATCTGCATTGCCCAATCTTTCACCATTTAGGAAATACTCTGCCTTTCTGTTTTTTCTACCAAAGTGGATAACTTCACATTTATCCACATTATATTCCATCTGCCATGTTCTCGCCCACTCACTGAGCCTGTCGAGATCCCCTTGAAGCCTCTTCACATCCACTTCACAACTGACACTGCCACCTAGCTTTGTGTGATCAGCAAATTTGGAAAAGTTACATTTAGTCCCCTCATCCAAATCATTGATATAGATTGTGAATAGCTGGGGCCCAAGCACCGATCCTTGCGGTACCCCACTATTCACAGCCTGCCATCCTGAAAAAGACTCATTTATCCGTACTCTTTGTTTTCTGTCTGTTAACCAATTCTCAATCCATGCTAGTATATTACCCCCAATTCCATGTGCCCTAATTTTGTTCACCAACCTCTTGTGTGGGATCTGATCGAAGGCCTTCTGAAAATCCAGATACACCACATCTACCGGTTCCCCTTTGTCTGCTCCAGTAGTTACATCCTCAAAGAACTCCAACAGGTTTGTCAAACAGGATTTCCCATTCATAAATCCATGTTGACTCTGCCCAATCTTACTATTAGCTTCTAAGTGCCCAGTTATTGCAGCCTTTATAATAGATTCCAGCATTTTCCCAACTACTGATGTGAGGCTAACAGGTCTGTAGTTCCCTGTTTTCTCTCTCCCTCCTTTCTTAAATAGCGGAGTTACATTTGCTATCCTCCAATCTGCAGGAATCGTTCCAGAATCTATAGAATTTTGGAAGATGACAACCAATGCGTCCACTATCCCAATGGCCACCTCTTTCAAAACCCTGTGTCAGAGTTCGAAGGGGCCAAGCAGGGACATCGGACTGAAAGGGGTCACTGAGGAAAAGCGGGGCAAGGCGAGGGTGTGGAGGCATCTGCAGTTGAGGATAAGGATGGGCATATGAAATAAAAACAGACAACGCTGGAAATACTCAGCAGGTCTGGCAGCATCTGTGGAGAGAGAAACAGGGTTAACGTTTCAGCTCGATGACCTTTCGTCAGAACTGGAAAAAGTTAAAGTAACAGGTTTTAAGCAAGTGCAGGGGGCTGGGAAAGGAGGAGGGAGGAAAGAACAAAAGGGAAGGTCTGTGATAGGGTGGAAAGCAGGAGTGATTAACTGACAAAAGAGATGATGGTGCAAGGGACAAGTAAAGAAACAAAAGATGGGTCGAGAAGAGGTGTAAACGGCAACAGCGGATTCATTACCAGCAGCTGCTGGCCGAGAAAATAGGAGCAGTGATTATGATCTGAAATGATTGAACTCAATGTTGAGTCCGCTAGGCTTTCGAATGCCTCATTGAAAGTTGAGCTGCTGTTCCTCGAGCTTCTTGAACAGTGTAGGGGGATTTACATGTGCTCAGAGGAACCAGATGTTCAGGAAGCCGGGGCATTTGAGTGGGTAAGGACACAGGCAGTGCCTCTGTGAATTAGTTGCAACTTACGGAGCATGGAAGCAGAGAGGCATTAGGGAAATCGAGCCATGATGTGATAAAGTCATGCGTAACATCGCCCATCTCCGTCCTTGCCTCAGCTCATCCGCTGCTGAAACCCTCATCCATGCCTCTGTTACCTCTAGAATTGACTATTCCAACGCACTCCTGGCTGGTCTCCCATGTTCTACCCTACATAAACTTGAGGTCATCCAAAATTCGGCTGCCCATGCCCTAACTCGCACCAAGTCCTGTTCGCCCACCACCCCTGTGCTCGTTGACCTATATTGGCTCCCGGTTAAGCAACGCCTCGATTTCAAAATTCTCATCCTTGTTTTCAAATCCCTCCATGACCTCGCCCTTCCCTATCTCTGTAATCTCCTCCAGCCCCATAACCTCCCGAGATATCTGCGCCCCTCAAATTCTGCCCTCTTGAGCATCCGATTATAATTGCTCAACCACTGGTGGCCGTGCCTTCTGTTGCCGAGGCACTAAGCTCTGGGATTCGCTCCCTAAACCTCTCCACCTCTTTCCTCCTTTAAGACGCTCCTTAAAACCTACCTCATTGACCAAGCTTTTGGTCACCTGCCCTAATTTCTTATGTGGTCGGTGTCAAATTTTTGTCTTATAACACTCCTGTGAAGAGCCTTGGGACTTTTTACTACGTTAAAGGCGCTATATAAATACAAGTTGTTGTTGTTGTAGTATTGGGAGAGGCACATTCCATTCTAAGGCGTTCTGAGCAGAACTCTCAGTTGTACTAAATGAGCGCAGTTTGGTGCTACGGGTCACACCTACTCGTCAGATTATAACCGTCTTGCTTTCGTTTCAATAAGGAACCCCACAGCTCGCAGACAGAGGAGACCATCATTTCATTGGTCTGGGCAGGATTTAAACCCAGGTCGCTGAGGTGAAAGTTCATCATCTAACCTACTACGCCATTCCGTCTCCCTCATACTCAATCTCTCCTTTGCTTCCCGTTTCGCTTTTTCCAATTGCTCCACATTTTCTCTCCATCTGTTGTTGTTTTCCACCATTTTACTCCTGAATCTTGTCGCCTTGGCAACCATACCTTGCCACATTCTCAGTGAAAATGCAGTCCCGGCCTGTTAACTCTCTGCTTCCTTCCACCACATTCACTCACCTCGATAGTCACCGTCTCCCTGTCCAGCACAAACACCTCGCGGCTTCATCGCTTCCACGCTCGGCCTCTGCACATTCGGGGGTGCGGCCAGCGAGAACCACCAACAGTGAGCAATCACGTGACTTTAAACCAAGGGTCACGGCATAGTTGCCCACCAAAAGAGCAAAAGCAAGAGTGAGGGCAAGGGTCAAGGTACGGGTGAGGGTGAGGGTGAAGGGTGAGAATGAGGGTAAAGGTGAGGGTAAGAGTGCGAATGAGGGTAAGGACTGAGGGTGATGGTAAGGGTGAGTGTGGAGGCAAGGATGTGGTGAGTGTGGAGGGTGAGCGTGGAGGCAAGGGTGAGGTGAGTGTGGAGGGTGAGCGTGAAGTTAAGTGTGAGTGTGGAGGTAAGGGTGAAAATGCAGGTACGGGCGAGGTTCAGGGCAATGGTTAGATCATGTCTGAGGATGATGGTAAGGTGAAGGGCGAAGGTGAGGATGATGTGTGAGTGAGAGCGACAGTGAGGGTAAGGGAATCAAGGGATATGGGGATAGGGTGGGAAAGTGGAGATGTGGTATAAGATCAGCCATGATCTTATTGAATGGTGGGGCAGGCACGAGGGGCCGTATGGCCTACTCCTGCTCCTATTGCTTATGTTCTTATTAAAATGAAGGCAAGACTGAGGATAAAGGTGAGGGGGGAAAGGTGAAGGTGAGAATTGGGAGTGAACGTGAGGGCGCGGGCAAGGCTTAGGGTATGGATGAGGCTGAGATTGAGATGAGGGTGATGGTGAGGATGGTGATGCGAGCGGGATGAGGCTGAGGGCAACGGTGAGATGGGGATAGGACGAAGATGAGGGTGAGAGTGAAGATGAGAATAGGGGTGAGGGCAAGAAGAATGCTTAACCTCAGGGTGAAAGAAACAACGAAGGTGAGACAGGGACGGAGTTGACAGCGAGGTCGAGCGTGATGAGGTGTTTGAGAACAAGAGTGAGGGTGAGAATGGAGGTGTGGATGAAGACTGGGGTGAGGATATGTAAGTGATGATCAGGGTGAAGGTGAGGATGGGATGGAAGCCCACAAGCTGCGACAAGAGATAAGGCACTGGAAGCAGCTCCACACTGAGTGAGGAGCAATGCCCTCAGCATCTTCCTCGCCCAGCTTCCTCACCCACGATCTCTCCTGGTCCTGTAGAGTGGCTGAGCCTGTTATCTTGGTTCCTCTAATGCTGCTCCCTGACTAGGTCTGAAGAGAGTGGCCAGACAGTGACTCTCCCAATTCTATCTCCCTCGCTGTGGGTACCGACTGCCCTCTCCAAGGTGTCAGCCATGGCTCAGTGGGTAGCACTCTCGCCCCTGAGTCAGAAGGTCGTGGGTTCAAGTGCCACTCCAGGGACTTGAGCACAAAATCTAGGCTGACACTCCCAGTGCAGTACTGAGGGAGCGCTGCATTGTCAGAAGTGCCATCTTTCAGATGAGGCGTTAAGCCGAGACCACGTATGCCCTCTCCAGTGGATGTTAAAGATCCCAATTCTCTGGAGTTTGGGGCTTGAACCCACGACCTTCTTGACTCAGCAACGAAGAGTGCTAACGACTGACAGCAGTCCTCATTGCCGTGAGTTACGTTGTATAAGTGGCCCATGCGAGGGGCTCAGGGAAAGAGGCGACAAATTGGAAAAAAGACACAAGGTGCCGAAATAAGAACAGAAAATGCTAGAAAACACTCAGCAGCACTCGTGGAGAGAGAGAAAGAGAGTTAACGTTTCAGGCCGATAACCTTTCATCAGACCTCCTGTCAGGGAGAACAGAACTGTTACACCTATCAGGAAAGGATGAACAGGCTGGGTCACTTTTCTCTTGTAAAGGGAAGGCTGAGGGGCGATCTAATAGGGGTCTTTAAAATTATGAAAGGTTTTGATAGAGTGGATACAGAGAGAGTGTTTCCACTTGTGGGGAAGAGCAAAATCTAGAGGCCATCAATAGAAGATAGTCACCAAGAAATCCAATAGGGAATTCAGAAGAAACTTCTTTACCCAGAGAGTGGTGAGAATGTGGAACTCGCTGCCACAGGGAGTGGTTGAGGTGAATAGTATAGATACATTTAAGGGGAGGCTGGACAAGCATATGAGGGAGAAGGGATTAGGGAATATGCTGATAAAATGAGATGAAGAGGGAAGGAGGTAGGAGGCTCGTGTGGAGCTTAAACGCCAGTATAGACCAGCCTGGCATGACTGGCCTGTTTCTGTAACTCGATGTAACTCCATGACAACGTAGTCAGGTGGTGTCCCCTCCCTAAAGAAACCAATTGGTTAAGATACCTGGCCTGACAAGAATCTGATTGGTCAGTATTCGTCAGGTGGTGACACCCAACCATACAAGGAAGGGATTGGTCAGTATTCGTGAGGTGGTGCGTGTCTAGAAACCAATTATTCAGGTGGAGACTGTTATTTTACTGGTCAGCATTGGTCAATTGGTGGCCCCTGACCCTCACAAGAAACCAATTGGTCAAGTGGTGACACCTGCCCCTCCCCCCCTCGCCCTAAAGAAACTGAGTGGTCAAGATGGGTCAGGTGCTGCTGCCAAGAGACAGATTGGTCAGCATTACATGTGGTGACACCTGACTCCACAAGAACATGATTGGTCAGTGTTGGTCAGGTGGTGACGCCCAATGTTACAAGAAATGGCCCTCAATTTCAAACTCCGTCCTTGTAGTGGCTGTAAGGAAAGAGCAGACTGTTATTATGCTAGTCTGGTTTGGATTCAAACTCTTGTAAAGGGAAGGCTGAGAGGTGACCTAATAGAGGTCTTTAAAATTATGAAAGGTTTTGATAGAGTGGATACAGAGAGAATGTTTCCACTTGTGGGGAAGAGCAAAACTAGAGGCCATCAATAGGAGATAGTCACCAAGAAATCCAATAGGGAATTCAGAAGCAACTTCTTTACCCAAAGAGTGGTGAGAATGTGGAACTCGCTACCACAGGGAGTGGTTGAAGCGAATAGTATCGATGTATTTAAGGGGAGGCTGGACAAATATAAGAGGGAGAAGGGAATAGAGGGTTATGCTGATAGATTTAGATGAGGGAAGACGGGAGGAGGCTCGAGTGGAGCATAAATGCCGGCATGGACTGGTTGGGCCGAATGGCCTGTTTCTGTGCCGTATATCCTGTGTAATCCGATGTAATTTCTTCAACGTGCTGTTGGGCTGGATTATGCAATGGTTCAGCCTATCGTGAAACAGTTCCGTGTTGGTGTGTCTTTACCAAACCTCACGTACAGTCGCTCCCCACAATCCATCCCCTCAGGCTGGGCAGAAATTAAATGGGTGAAATTATAGACTAGGCTTGTACCCCCTCGAGTTTAGAAGATTAAGGGGTGATCTAATCGAGGTGTTTATGATGATTAAAGGGTTTGATGGGGTAGATAGAAACTATTTCCTCTGGTGGGGGAGTCCAGAACAAGGGGGCATAAATGTAAAATTAGAGCTCGATGGTTTAGGGGTGATGTCAGGAAGCACTTCTTCACACAAAGGGGAGTGGAAATCGGGAACTCTCTCCCTCAAAAAGCTGTCGAGGCTGGGGGTCAATTGAAAATTTCAGGACTGAGATTGATGGATTTTTGTTAGGCGAGGGTATTAAGAGATATGGAGCCAAGGCGGGTAGATGGAGTTAAGCTACAGATCGGCCATGATTTAACTGAATGTAGGAACAGGCTCGAGGGGCTGAGTGGCCTCCTCCTGTTCCTATGCTGCAGCGTCCTGATTAGCTACTCGTTCTAGCCCCGATGGAAAGGGATTTTCTGCCCCCCCCCCACATTCTTCTTCGCCCGTCTTATCTGATTAACTGGACCACGATCTCCCGCTTGACTGTCGAGCCCAAGCCCTGCTGTGTCCAGTCAAAGCCTGCATGTTCCTGGCACCCGGGCTGAGGATCTCTGAGATTGGCGAATCAGGGACCTCCAGCACTTGCAGCGGTTCATCTGGTGCCGGAATCCTGTATGTAGTGAAGAGCACCATCTGGTGTTTAACAGGGAGAACTGCCAGCAATCACATCTCATAAGCCCAATCATTGTCCTAGTACTACTTACAGTACTTACCATTTAGAGAACACCTTTAACATAGTCAGTTGTGGCTCAGTTGGTAGCACAGTCGCCTCTGACTTAAGCAGGTTGTGGGTTCAAGTCCCACTCCAGGGACTTGCGCACATAAAGCTAGCCTGACACTCCAGTGCAGTGCTGAGGGAGCGCTGCACTGTCGGAGGTGCCCTCTTTCGGATGAGATGTTGAACCGAGGCCCTGTCTGGTGGACGTAAAAGATCCCGTGGCATTATTTCGTAAGAGGAGCAGAGGAATTATCCTTGGTGTCCTGGCCAATATTTCTCCCTCAACCAACATCATTAAAACAGATTATCTGGTCATTATCACATTGCTGTTTGTGGGAGCTTGCTGTGTGCAAATTGGCTGCTGCGTTTCCTACATTACAACAGTGGCTGTACTTCATTGGCTGTAAAGTGATTTGAAACGTCCGGTGGTCATGAAAGGCGCTATAGAAATGCAAGTCTTTCTTGGAAAATGGCCCAAGGTGCTTCACAGGAGTGTAATATATGAAAGCTGATACTGGGCCAAAGGAGGGGTGACTCAAACAGGTAGGTTTTAATAAGGTCTGAAGGAAAAGAAAAAAGAAAGACTTGCATTTATATAGCGCCTTACAGCCAATGAAGTACTTTTAAAGCGTAGTCACTGTTGTAATGTAGGAAACGCGGCAGACATTTTGCACACAGCAAGATCCCAGAAACAAAAATGTAATAATGACCAGATCATCTGTTTTAGTGATGTTGATTAAGAGATAAGTATTAGCCAGGACATTGGGGAGAATTCCCTTGCTCTTCTTCTAAATAATGTCATGGGATCGTTTACGTCCACCTGAGAGATCAGACGGGGCCTCGGTTTAACGTCTCATCCAAAAGATGGCACCTCCGACAGTGCAGCACTCCCTCAGCACTGCACTGGAGTGTCAGCCTAGATTTTTGTGCTCAAGTCCCTGGAGCACGACCTGAACCCACGACCTTCTGACTCAGAGGCGAGAGTGCTACCCACTGAGCCACTGGCTGACACTAAAGGAGGAGAGGTTTAGGTCCTTGGCAACTGAAGGCACGGCCATCGATGGTGAGGCGAACAAAGTGGGGCATGCATAAGAGGCCAGAGTTGGAGGAACGCAGAGATCTCGGAGGGTTGAGAACTGGAAGAGGTTGGAAGGATTTGACACAGACTTTCCCCTCCCTGTCTCTGGAACCTCCTCCAGCCCTACAACCCTCTGAGATCTCAGCATTCAACACCACTTTTCTGCTGCCTTTCCCGTTCAAACGTCTCAAAGGTATTTTACAGATATTTCACATTGTTAGGCGTCGCTCAGTACCATGATTTGCTTACATAACACTTTCAAACAGAAATGAATTGAAAGAAAACAAAGATTTGCATTCGTATAGCACCTCAAGATCGTCACTAGTAGCCGTTCAAGAAGGCAGCTCACCACCACCTTCTCGAGGGCAATTAGGGATGGGCAATAAATGCTGGCCTTGCCAGCGACGCCCACATCCCGTGAATGAATACATTTTTAAAAATCCAATAGGGAATTCAGGAGGAACTTCAGGAGAATGGTTAGAATGTGGAACTCACTACCACAAGGAGCAGTTGAGGTGAAAAGCACAGATGCATTTAAGGGGAAGTTAGATAAGTACATGAGGGAGAATGGAATAGGCTATGTTGATAGGGTGAGATGAAGAGGGGTGGGAGGAGATGCGTGTGGAGCTTAAATGCCAGCATGGACCAGTTGGGCCGAATGGCCTGTTTCTGTGCTGTAAGTTCAATGCACTAGCCTGTGATTATCGAGCCCCAAAACTCCCATGAGCAGCACCGTGAGGGATGGGCTTGTAACAGCAGCCGACACAGCAAGATCATAGTTTAAAAAGCCACCTGTCCCCAGACGTTCCCTTTCCTCCTGAAACCTCCCCAACAAGATCCCAAGGCCGTGCGTTTAACAGCAAAGTGAGGAAATATTCAGCTCCCATTCCCTGGCGAACTCTGCCGCTCGCGTCTGAGCTGCTCGCCACACCTCAGCATGCACACGCAGGCACGCTGGCGGAACAGGCTGCATTCCTCTCACAATGCAAAGTGCTTTCAAAGCAAATCCGAGGGTGAAGAAAAACATACATTAAGAAGGGCCACATTCCACATATATTTGCATATATTTCCATGCATTAGCATAACTCTCCCATCACTTTGACAACACAGCCAACGATCAAGTTTTCATGTCATTTGTGTACAAGCAGCACATGGACTTTGAATGCTTGGTCTTTCAGAGACGTGAGAAGGTCATTTATATAACTACTCTGCTGCCTGTGTCCTAACTCGCACCCAGTCCCGTTCACCCATCACCCCCTGTGCTCGCTGACCTACATTGGCTCCCGATCCAGCAATGCCTCGATTTTAAATTTCTCATCCTTTTTTTTCAAATCCCTCCATGGCCTCGCCCCTTCCTATCTCGGTAATCTCCTTCAGCCCTTACAACCCCTCCGAGATATCTGCGCTCCTCCAATTCTGCCCTCTTAAGCATCCCGGATTTTAATCGCTCAACCATTGGCGGCCGTGCCTTCAGCCGCCTGGGCCCGAAACTCTGGCATTCCCTCCCTAAACCTCTTCGCCTCTCTACCTCTCCTTCCTCCTTTACGATGTTGCTTAACATCCACCTCTTTGACCGAATTTTGGGTCACCAGTCCTCATAACTCCTTAGGTGGCTCGGTGTCAATTTATTTCTGATAACGCTCCCGCGAAGGTCGTTGGGATGTTTCACTATGTTAAAGGCGCTATATGAATGCAAGTTGTTATTGTAGTCGATCTCCTGCAACCTTTGGGTGAAGCGAATTTAGAGGGCGGGGGGTAATTGTACCAGGGCATGCACATGTAATTCAGCCCCCAGTTTAAAGTCATACATTCTGTCCTTATTTTAATATAATACGTTGATTTGATATTATTTATAGTTAAATAGAAATCTCAGGACAATTTGGGAGGTAGAGTAGGTTGGCACCTCAAAGCTTTTCTGCAGTATAGGCTGAGGAGCTGGTTGACAGAACTGAGGCGCAACAGCATCAGGCATACCGAAAAATGAGGTGTCAACCTGGTGAGGCTACAACACAGGACTACTTGCATGCCAAACAACGGAAGCAACATGTGATAGACAGAGCTAAGCGATCTCACAACCATCGGATCAAATCAAAGCTCTGCAGTCCTGCCACATCCAGTCGTGAGTGGTGGTGGACAATTAAACAGTTAACAGGAGGAGGAGGCTCCAAAAATATCCCCATCCTCAATGATGGTGGAGCCCAGCACGTGAGTGCAAAAGACAAGGCTGAAGCATTTGCAACTATCTTCAGCCAGAAGTGCCGAGTGGATGATCCATCTCGGCCTCCTCCTGAGGTCCCCAGCATCACAGATGCCAGTCTTCGGCCCATTCAATTCACTCCACATGATGTCAAGAAACGGCTGAAGACACTGGATACTGCAAAGGCTATGGGCCCTGACAACATTCCGGCAATAGTACTGAAGACTTGTGCTCCAGAACTAGCTGCGCCCCTAGCCAAGCTGTTTCAGTACAGCTACAACACTGGCATCTACCCGGCAATGTGGAAAATTGCCCAAGTATGTCCTGTCTACAAAAAGCAGGACAAATCCGACCCGGCCAATTACCGTCCCATCAGTCTACTCTCAATCATCAGCAAAGTGATGGAAGGTGTCGTCGACAGTGCTATCAAGCGGCACTTACTCAGCAATAACCTGCTAACTGACGCCCAGTTTGGGTTCCGCCAGGGCCACTCAGTTCCTGACTTCATTACAGCCTTGGTCCAAACATGGACAAAAGAGCTGAACTCAAGAGGTGAGGTGAGAGTGACTGCCCTTGACATCAAGGCAGCATTTGATCGAGTGTGGCATCAAGGAGCCCTAGCAAAACTGAAGTCAATGGGAATCAAGGGGAAAACTCTCCATTGGTTGGAATCATACCTAGCACAAAGGAAGTTGGCTGTGGTTGTTGGAGGTCATTCATCTCAATCACATGACATCATTGCAGGAGTTCCTCAGGGCAGTGTCCTAGGCCCAACCATCTTCAGCTGTTTCATCAATGACCTTCCCTCCATCATAAGGTCAGAAGTGGGGATGTTCGCTGATGATTGCACACTGTTCAGCACCATTCGAGACTCGTCAGATACTGATGCAGTCCGTGTCTATATGCAGCAAGACCTGGACAACATTCAGACTTGGGCTGACAAGTGGCAAGTAACATTCGCACCACACAAGTGCCAGGCAATGACCATCTCCAACAAGCGAGACTCTAACCATCTCCCCTTGACATTCAATGGCATTACCATCGCTGAATCCCCCACTATCAACATCCTGGGGGTTACCATTGATCAGAAACTGAACTGGACCAGCCATATAAATACTGTGGCTACAAGAGCAGGCCAGAGACTGGGAATTCTGCGGCGAGTGTCTCACCTCCTGACTCCCCAAAGCCTTTCCACCATCTACAAGGCACAAGTCAGGAGTGTGATGGAATACTCTCCACTTGCCTGGATGAGTGCAGCTCCAACAACACTCAAGAAGCTCGACACCATTCGGGATAAAGCAGCCCACTTGATTAGCACTCCATCCACCACCACCTTCAACATTTACTCCCTCCACCACCGGTGCACTGTGGCTGCAGTGTGTACCATCTACAAGATGCACTGCAGCAACTCGCCAAAGCTCCTTCAACAGCACCTTCCAAACCCGCGACCTCTACCACTTAGAAGGACAAGGGCAGCAGACGCATGGGAACATCACCACCTACAAGTTCCCCTCCAAGCCACACACCATCCTGACTTGGACCTGTATCGCCGTTCCTTCACTGTCGCTGGGCCAAAATCCTGGAACTCCCTTCCTAACAGCATTGTGGGTGTACCTACACCATATGGACTGCAGTGGTTCAAGAAGGCGGCTCACCACCATCTTCTCAAGGGCAATTAGGGATGGGCACTAAATGCAGGCCTAGCCAGCCAGCGACGCCCACATCCCATCAATGAATAAATTTTTTAAAAGCATCACCAATGGCGGGGGGCATAATTACAGCGTGACCAGTTGACATAGGAAGTTTCCATTATAAATGTGAACAGAGGAATTTATAATGGAAAAAGTTGACACAAATGTGTGAGAGAAATGTGGAACTGTGTGGAAATGTGGAAATCATTCTCGTAAATCTTTTCTGTACCCTCTCTAAGGCCTTCACATCCTTCCTAAAGTGCGGTGTCTAGAATTGGACGCAATACTCCAGTTGAGGCCGAACCAGTATTTTATACAGGTTCATAATTTCCATGCTTTTGTACTCTATACCTCTATTCATGAAGCCCAGGATTCCATATGCTTTTTAACTGCTTTCTCAACCTGCCCTGCCACCTTCAACAATTTGTGCACATATACCCCTAGCTCTCTCTGTTCAGGCACCCCCTTTAGGATTATACCCTTTAGTTTATATGTCCTCTCCTCATTCTTTCTACCAACTTCGCACTTTTCTGCGTTAAATTTCATGTGCCACGTGTCCGCCCATTCCACCAGCCTGTCTATGTCCTCTTGAAGTCTATCACTCTCCTCCTCACTGTTCACCATACTTCCTAGTTTTGTGTCATCTGAAAATTTTGAAATTGTGCCCTGTACACCCACATCCAAGTCATTAATATATATCAAGAAAAGCAGTGGTCCTAGAACCGACCCTGGGGAACATCACTGTATGCCTTCCTCCAGTCCGAAAAAACAACAATTCACCACTACTCTCTGTTTCCTGTCACTTAGCCAATTTCGTATCCATGCTGCCACTGACCATTTTATTCCATGGGCTTCAAAATTACACAGAAACATAGAAGATAGGAGCAGGAGTAGGCTATTCGGCCCCTCGAGCCTGCTCTGCCATTCAATGCGATCATGGCTGATCATTCAAATTCAGTACCCTGCCCCTGCTTTCGCCCCATATCCCTTGATCCCCTTAGCCTTAAGAAATATATCTAACTCCTTCTTGAATATATTTAATGAATTGGCCTTGTAGAGAATTCCACAGGTTCACCACTCTCTGGGTGAAGAAATTCCTCCTCATCTCAGTCCTAAATGGCTTACCCCTTATCTTTAGACTGTGACCCCTGGTTCTGGACTCCCCCGCCATCGGGAACAGCCTTCCTGCATCTAGTCTGTCTAGTCCTGTTAGAATTTTAAAAGTTTCAATGAGATCCCCTCTCATTCTTCTAAACTCGAGCGAATATAAGCCTAATCGACCCACTCTCTCTTCATACGTCATGCCTGCCATCCCAGGTATCAGTCTGGTGAATCTTCGCTGCACTCCCTCCATGGCAAGAACATCCTTCCTCAGATAAGGCGGCCAAAACTGCACACAATACTCAAGGTGTGGTCTCACCAAGGCCCTGTACAACTGCAGCAAGACATCCTTGCTCCTGTACTCGAAACCTCTCGCTATGAAGGCCAGCATACCATTTGCCTTCTTAACCGCCTGCCGCACCTGCATGCTCACCTTCAGTGACAGGTGCACGAGGACACCCAGGTCTCGTTGCACTTCCCCTTTTCACAATCTATTGCCATTCAGATAATAATCTGCCTTCCTGTTTTTGCCTCCAAAGTGGATAACCTCGCATTTATCCACATTACACTGTATCTGCCATGCATCTGCCCAATCGCCCAACCTGTCCCAATCGTACTGGAGTTTCTCTGCATCCTCCTCGCAGCACACACGCCCACCCAGCTTTGTGTCGTCTGCAAACTTGGAGATATTACATCTAGTTCCCTCATCTAGATCATTAATATATATTGTGAATAACTGGGGTCCTAGCACCGATCCCTGCGGTACCCCACTAGTCACTGCCTTCCACTCGGAAAAAGACCCGTTTATTCCAACTCTTTGCTTCCTGTCTGCCAACCAGTTTTCTATCCAAGTCAGTACCTTACCCCAATCCCATGTGCTAGTCTCTTATGCTGGACCTTATCGAAAGCCTTCTGAAAGTCCAAATACACCACATCCACTGGTTCTCCCTTATCTATTCTACTGGTTACATCCTCAAAAAATTCCAGGAGATTAGTCAAGCATGATTTACCTTTTGTAAATCCATGTTGACTTTGTCCGACCCTGTCACTGTTTTCCAAGTGCTCTGCTATTACATCTTTTATAATGGACTCTAGCATTTTCCCCACTACCGATGTCAGGCTTACCGGTCTACAATTCCTTGTTTTTTCTCTACCACCTTTTTTAAATAGTGGGGTTACATTAGCTACCCTCCAATCCATGGGAACTGTTCCAGAGTCTATAGAATTTTGGAAGATGACCAGCAATGCATCTACTACTTCTAGGCCCACTTCCTTAAGTACCCTAGGATGTAGATTATCAGGCCCTGGGGATTTATCGGCCTTCAATCCCGTCAATTTCCCTAACACCATTTCCCTACAAATACTGATTTCATTCAGTTCCTCCCTCTTATTAGACCCTATGTTCCCCGACATCTCTGGGAGTTTATTTGTGTCCTCCTTTGTGAAGACAGAAGCAAAGTATGTATTTAATTGGTCAGCCATCTCTTTGTTCCCCATTATAAATTCCCCTGATTCTGACTGCAAGGGACATACGCTTGACTTTACCAATCTTTTTCTCTTCACTTATCTATAGAAGCTTTTACAGTCAGTTTTTATGTTCCCTGCCAGCCTACTCTCATACACTATTTTCCCCCTCTTAATTAATCCCTTTGTCCTCCTTTGCTGAATCCTAAACTGCTCCCAATCCTCAGGTTTGCTGCTTTTTCTGGCCAATTTATATGTCCTCTCCTTGGATCTTATGCTATCCTTAATTTCCCTTGTTAGCCAATGTTGAGTCACCTTTTTGTTTTATTTTTATGCCAAACAGGGATGAACAAATTCTGTAGTTCATCCATGCGATCTTTAAATGTTTGCCATTGTCTATTCACCGTCAACCCTTTAAGTAACATTCCCCAATCCATCCTAGCCAACTCGCGCCTCATACCATCATAGTTTCCTTTATTTAAATTCAGTACCCAAGTCTCTGAATCAACTACTTCACTCTCCATTTTAATGAAGAATTCTATCATATTATGATCGCTCCTCCCCCAAGGGGAATTGCACAACAAGATTGCTAATTAATCCTTTCTCATTACATAATACCCAGTCTAAGATGGCCTGATCTCTAGTTGGTTCCTCGACATACTGGTCCAGGAAACCATCCCGTATACACTCTAGGAATTCCTCTTCCACAGTATTGTTACTAATTTGGTTAGACCAATCTATATGTAGATTAAAGTCACCCATGATAACTGCTGTGCCCTTATTGCACGCATCTCTAATTTCCCATTTAATGCCATCCCCAACCTCAGCATTAATGTTTGGGGGTCTGTATACAACTCCCACTAATGTTTTCTGCCCCTTGGAATGACTCAGCTCTACCCATACAGATTCCACATCATTAGAGCTAATATCCTTCCTTACTATTGTGTTAATCTCCTCTTTAACCAGCAATGCTACCCCACCGCCTTTTCCTTTTTGCCTGTCCTTCCTGAATATTGAATGCCCCTGGATGTTGAATTCCCAGCCTTGGTCACCCTGGAGCCATGTCTCCGTAATCCCAATTATATCATATCCAGTCAGTGCTGGGTCCCCAACTCTTTACAATCTATATTAATGATTTGGAGGAGGGGACCGAGTGTAACATATCAAAGTTTGCAGATGATACAAAGATGGGAGGGAAAGTAGTGAGTGAGGAGGACATAAAAAACCTGCAAAGGGACATAGACAGGCTAAGTAAGTGGGCAGAGATTTGGCAGATGGAATACAATACTGGAAAGTGTGAGGTTATGCACTTTGGCAGGAAAAATTATAGAGCAAGTTATTATCTTAATGGCAAGAAACTGGAAAGTACTGTAGTACAAAGGGATCTGGGGGTCCTGGTGCATGAAACTCAAAAAGTTAGTATGCAGGTGCAGCAAGTGATCAAGAAGGCCAATGGAATGTTGGCTTTTATTGCTAGGGGTATAGAATATAAAAATAGGGAGGTATTGCTGCAGTTGTACAAGGTATTGGTGAGACCGCACCTGGAATACTGCATACAGTTTTGGTGTCCATACTTAAGAAAAGACATACTTGCTCTCGAGTCAGTACAAAGAAGGTTCACTCGGTTAATCCCGGGGATGAGGGGGTGGACATATGAGGAGAGGTTGAGTAGATTGGGACTCTACTTATTGGAGTTCAGAAGAATGAGAGGCGATCTTATTGAAACATATAAAATTGTGAAGGGGCTTGATCGGGTGGATGCGGTGAGGATGTTCCCAATGATGGGTGAAACTAGAACTAGGGGGCATAGTCTTAGAATAAGGGGCTGCTCTTTCAAAACTGAGATGAGGAGAAATTTCTTCACTCAGAGGGTAGTAAGTCTGTGGAATTTGCTGCCCCAGAAAGCTGTGGAAGCTACATCATTAAATAAATTTAAAACAGAAATAGACAGTTTCCTAGAAGTAAAGGGAATTAGGGGTTATGGGGAACCGGCAGGAAATTGGACATGAGTCTAGGTTCGGAACGGTCTTGGCCCTGTGGGTAGCAGAGCGGGCCCAGGGGCCATGTAGCCTGGTCCTGCTCCTACTTCTTGTGTTCTAATTCTGTGTTAGATTTCAGGAGATGGTTCTATTCACAGGGATTAGTGGAGACATCGAATAGGCTGCCAGCTAGGTGTCCTTCAAGAGTAAATTGGGCCTGTTCCTGGCTGGGGTGGAGATCACCTTTTATAGAAGGTAAGTACTGTAGGAAATACAGGGACAGAGTGATCTCCTGGACGTGTTTCGATCGCCTAGATGGGTCGGAGAGGAATTTCCCAGATTTTTTTCTCCCAAATTGGCCATTGGGTTTTTTAGCTGGTTTTTCGCCTCTCCCGGGAGATCACATGGGTTCGGGTGGGATGGAGAGTGACAGTAGATTTGAGGTTAGGATCAGATCAGCCATGATCTTATTCAATGGTGGAGCAGGCTCATGGGGCCAATTGGCCTACTCCTGCTCCTATTTCTTATGTTCTTATGTACATCTATTTGCGCAGCTAATTCATCCACCTTATTACGAATGCTCCTCGCATTAAGACACAAAGCCTTCAGGCTTGTTTTTTTAACACTCGTAGACCTTTTAGAATTATTGTTTACTGCGGCCATGTTTGATTTACACCCTTGATTTCTCTGACTTCCACTTTTGCTTTTCTCCTTCCTGTCTTTTGCTTCTATCCTTGCTTCCCTTTCCTCTGTCTCCCTGCACAGGTTCCCAACCCCCTGCAATTTTAGTTTAAACCCTCCCCAACAGCACTAGCAAACACTCCCCCTAGGACATCGGTCCAGCCCAGGTGCAAACCGTCAAGTTTGTACTGGTCCCACCTCCCCCAGAACCGGTTCCAATGTCCCAGGAATTTTAATCCCTCCCCCTTGCACCATTCTTCTAGCCACGTATTCATCTGAAATATCCTTCTATTTCTACTCTGACTAGCACGTGGCACTGGTAGCAATCCTGAGATCACTACCTTTGAGGTCCTATTTTTTAATTTACCTCCTAACTCCCTATATTCAGCTTTTAGGACCTCATCCCACTTTTTACCAATATCGTTGGTACCAATATGCACCACGATAACTGGCTGTTCACCCTCCCCCTCCAGAATGCCCTGCAGCCGCTCCGAGACATCCTTGACCCTTGCACCAGGGAGGCAACATACCATCCTGGAGTCTCGGTTGCGGCCGCAGAAACGCCTATCTATTCCCCTTACAATAGAATCCCCTATCAGTATAGCTCACTCGCTCTTTTTCCTCCCATCCCGTGCAGCAGAACCGCCCATGGTGCCAGGAAGTTGGTTGCTGCTGCCTTCCCCTGATAAGCCATCCTCCCCAACAATATCCAAAGCGGTATATCTGTTTGAGAGGGGGATGGCCACAGGGGACCCCTGCACTACCTGCCTGCGCCTACTACTCTGCCTGGTGGTCACCCATTCCCTTCCTGCCTGTGCAGCCTTTACCTGCGGTGTGACCAACTGATTAAATGTGGTATCCACGACGTCCTCAGCATCGTGAATGCTCCAGTATGTATCCATTCACAGCTCCAGCGCCGCAATGCGGTCTGCCAGTAGCTGCAGCTGGATACACTTCCCGCACACATGGGCGTCAGGGACACAGGAAGTGTCCCTATTTCCGACATAGTGCAGGAGGAGTATGCCACGGGGCCGAGCTTTGCTGCCATGACTTACCCTTTAATTAATTTAACTTAAATCGATACCACCAATTATACTACAATTAAATGATATACTCAAGGGCCCTTGATTCTTAGCACTCCCCGCTACAAAACAGAGACCTGAGAAACTATAACCACAAAATTAAGACCTTCTAAACTTTATAAACTATGAACCTTAACTGTCAAACTATAGAGTAGTATAAATACTCACCCAATCAGCTGCTTCCTCTTGCCCGTGTCACGTTTTGAATCATGACGTGGCTCTGGAACGCCGCCGCTGGTTTGCGAGATTGGTAAGCCTATGAAAAAAAGCCTGTGAAAGTGAGTTTAAATAGTCACTGAGTCTCCGCTCTCACCGCTCCCAACAATGGCCTATGAAAAAAAAGCCTGCGAAAGTGAGTTTAAATACTCACTGAACCTCCGCTCTCACCGCTCCCGACACCAGCCTGTGAAAGAAAGCCCGCGAAAGTGTGTTTAAATACTCACTGAACCTCTGCTCTCACCGCTCCCGACAATGGGCTGCTGGCAAGCCTATTATGTGGCATTTTTTGTTGAACGCCTTTTGGACATCCGTGTACACCATGTCAACCGTATCACCCTCATCAACCCTCTCTGTAACTGTTGTGTATGTATCTTTAAGGGAATAACTGGTCTCAGACTGCAGTACCGGCAGTGACCACCTCTGTATAAAAGGCCCTAGCAGGCTTCTGTAGATTCAGTTTCCAGGTTGTCTCCATTCAGTAAAGACTTGTTATAATCAACTCCTGCAGTCCGTGTCTCAATTATACACGGACATAATACTGGCAACGAGTAAGAAACGAACTTACCTGCAACTCGGCAGCACCTCAGACGACGTTGTTGAAGGTCGAAGCCAGAAGAAAGAAAAAAAATAATAATCCAAAGAAACTCGAGAAACGGGCGTCGACCGTGGGCAACCGCCCTCCAAATCATCGAATTGAAAAATGCAGGAGAGACTGTCGAGAGCCAGGCTTGGTCTCCAGTCTGTGGTTTCCCAGCTAATCAGGCTGGTGGCAGGTAGTGCACTGATCCTTCCTGGGCTGCGGCGGGCTAGAGCTCGATCGGGTGGCTCTGCAACGGGGCCGGGCAGCGAGTCGGAAAGCAAAGAGAGAGAGAGAGAGGGTGGAGCACACAGGGCGTGGCCGGTGCTTCGCAGCCGGGCAGCGTTCGGACCTAAGAAGAGGGAGGGAAGTGTCCCAGAGGGTCCGCTCCACGACGGGAACAGTTCTTCAATTAACGGAGCAAATATTGAAGTGCGATAGAAAAATAAAAATACCGCAGAGAGCGGCGTTGGCAGTAGCGATCGGGGAGGCGCGAAGACCATAGGGTGTCGCCATTACAGGATAGTAAAATAAATATAATCGCCAGCAACAGCGTTGGCAGCAGCAGCAGCGGCAGGAAAGCGCGGGAGGCGCCATCTTAACTCGGCGGGGAAGAAGGAAAAGCGCGGGAGGCGCCATTTTGATCCATCGGGGACGAAGGCAAAGCGCGGGAGGCACCATCTTAGATTTTCAAGATGCCAAAGACTGGCGATATCACTGCCTTCGATAATGCAATAGAAGACTGGACCACGTATGTGGAAAGAGTCGAGGTATATTGCGAGGCAAACGAAATAGCCGATGAGAAAAAGGCATCGGTATTGCTTAATTTAATGGGCGCAAGAACGTACGGCCTATTGCGGGACCAGATTACTCCAGCCAAACCGAAGGCGAAGAGTTTTAACGAAATTGTTGCTATCCTACAGGAACACCTAAATCCTACACCGCTGCTGATAGCAGAAAGATTTAAATTCCACAGGAGAAATCAGCATAAAAATGAGAGCAATGCTGATTACCTTACGGAACTACGCAAGCTATCAAAGCACTGCCAGTTCGGAGCAGGACTGGCAGATACCTTACGGGACAAATTTGTCTGTGGACTCCTGAGTGAAGGAACCCAGAAGAGGTTACTCTCAGAGAACGAGCTGACGCTAGATAAGGCTTTCAGCGTGGCAGTATCGTACGAAGCAGCAGCAAGGGGAGCTGCGGAAATACAACAAAAGCCATAGGAATACGGCACCCACGAAATGACATGGGGATTTGCAAAATGTTATCGCTGCGGCAGAACAAACCATGACCAGAAGGACTGCTGGTCCAAGGACAAAATATGCAGGCAATGCGGAAAGATGGGACACATTGCACGAGTTTGCAGGTCTGGGAAGAAGACCAACGACAACAAAAAGGCTACTAAGGAACCGTACAGGAAAGTACAAAAGATGACGGACAGTAGTTCCGAAGACCAGATGAGCGATAGTGAATCCGGGAACAAGAGACTAAGCTGTCTCAAACTTCACAACGTAATCGCAAAAGAGGATCACTGAACCATTTGGGTCACCCTCACGATAGCAGAGTCCCAAGTCAAAATGGAATTGGATACAGGATCAGCTCTAACCGTCATGAATCGACGAGACTACGAGCGGCTATTCTCACACATACCCTTGAGAGAGACATCCATTGTCTTGAGGACGTATACGGGGCAAAAAGTATACCCCAGAGGAAAAATAAGGGTGCCTGTTGAATACAACGGCAAGAAAATACGGAAATTGTATCTCTACATTCTGCAAGATGGTGGACCACCATTATTGGGACGTGAATGGATCAGAAAGATAAGTTTAGACTGGCACTCCATTCAGGCACTGACGGTGGCTGGTAAAAAGGATGACGACGTCACTCCTGGACGATTGTCAACAATCTTAGCTGACGCCAAAGAGGTATTTCAACAAGAACTGGGCACTCTTAAAGGTGTAACCGCCTCGATAAAAATAGAGGAGAATGCAATTCCCAAGTTTTTCAAAGCAAGACCGGTACCATATGCAATTCGCCCAGCCGTCGAGGCAGAGCTGGAGAATCTGGATAATACAGGCGTGTTATCTAAGGTAGACTGGAGCGAGTGGGCGACACCCATCGTTCCTGTCATGAAGAAAACGTTAAACAATAAGTCTGAGGAGCCAAGGAAGGTTCGCATCTGTGGGGACTTCAAGGTGACTGTGAACCCAGTCCTTCACACAGTACAATATCCTCTTCCAAGGACAGAAGATATCTTCGCCTCACTATCTGGAGGGAAGCGTTTTACAAAAATGGACCTAGCAGAAGCATATTTGCAGATGGAGGTTGAAGAATCCTCTAGGAAGTATCTCACGATAAACACTCACAAAGGTCTTTACCAGTATGATCGACTGGTATTCAGAGTAGCATCAGCTCCGGAAATATGGCAAAGAGCGATGGAACAAGTCCTGCAAGGGATTCCGGGGACTCAGTGTTAGTTGGACGACATCCTAGTGACAGGTGAAGATGACAGTGAACACCTTGCCAACCTAGAGCAGGTGCTCACTAGACTACGTGAACATGGGCTACGAGCCAATCGCCCTAAGTGCGAGTTTTTAAAGAAACAGATATCGTATTGTGGCCACGTGATTGATGAAGAGGGGTTGCATTAGTCCCCTGACAAAATTGAAGCGGTAGTTAAGGCTCCAGCGCCTGAAAATGTGTCGCAACTGAGGTCATTCCTCGGATTGGTGAATTACTACCATAAGTTTTTGCCGAATTTGTCCACAATTCTGCATCCACTGAACGCCCGATTACGAACGGGAGTAGCGTGGAAATGGAGCGATGAATGTAAGCGGGTCTTTCAGAAGAGTAAGGACCTAATCACGTCAAGAGAAGTATTGGCTCACTACAACCCATCACTACCGTAAGACTGGCGTGTGATGCGTCTCCCTACGGTGTTGGGGCGGTACTGTCACATAAATTCCTTGATGGTTCAGAGAGGCCGATAGCTTTTGCGTCACGCTCATTAACTTCAGCTGAGCGTAACTATGCCCAGATTGACAGAGAGGCCCTCAGCCTGGTGTGGGGGGTGAAGAAGTTCAATCACTACCTGCACGGTCAGAAATTTACTCTACTAACTGATCATCAACCTCTCGTCTCCATTTTCAACCCTCAGAAGGGCGTACCGATAATGACGGCACAACGGCTACAGAGGTGGTCCCTTTCCCTAGGGGCACACCAATATGACATCGAGTACAAAGGAACTAAACAGCATGGAAATGCTAATGGATTGTCGTGCCTACCGTTGCTGACAGTGGAAGAAGAACTGGCAGTGGATCCAGTGGAGTTATTCCACTCGACTATAGTCGAATGTCTCCCTGTGACGAATGCAAACATAGAAAAGGAAACACGAAATGACCCGACACTCTCCTGGGTCTATGATTTAACGGTGAAGGGATGCCCAGCACATGGCGAACCACTGCTGCCAGCATTCTCGCCGAGAAGAGAACAGCTGTCAGTGTGCAGAGGAACCTTGATGTGTGGATCCAGAGTAGTAATTCCACCCAAATTGAAGGATAGAGTGCTCAATGAGCTTCATGAGGGTCATCTGGGAGGGGTAAAGATGAAGAACTTAGCCAGAGCATTTGTGTGGTGGCCGGGAATCGATAGAGAAATCGAAGAGATGACCAAGAGCTGTACAGGATGCCAGAAGGTCCAAAACGCCCCACCACAAGCCCCTCTACATCCATGGGAGTGGCCCTCATCTCCATGGCAAAGGGTGCACATTGATTTTGCTAGTCCCTTTATGGACTCGATGTTTTTAATTGCGGTGGATGCACATTCAAAGTGGCCAGAGGTAATAAAAATGTCCTCAACCACCACAGAAAAAACTATCAGTCTTACGAACCATATTCGCCAGGAATGGGCTGCCTGAACAGATTTGCTCTGACAATGGACCACAGTTTGTGTCTGAAGAGTTCCGGAGGTTCTTAAAGAACAATGGTGTTAAGCATTACACATCCGCCCATATCATCCAGCCACTAATGGATTAGCCGAGAGGTTTGTTCAAACATTCAAGAAGGGATGGATGGGCGGCGCAGACACGATGGGCCGAAGGGCATCTTTCTGTGCTGTAAAACTCTATGACTCTATGACTCTAAGGCTATCAAGGCAATGTGTAATGAAGATATACCCCTACAACACAAGGTGGATAACTTCTTGTTTGCCTACCGGAATGCGACACATGCGGTTACCAACCAAACTCCAGCCATGATGTTCTTCAATCGAAGACTACGATGCCGCTTGGATTTGGTTAAGCCAAATGTCAGGAGAGATGTGGAGAACAGGCAGTTTCAGAATATGAATGAAAGGCCGACCAGGAGTTTTAAGATAGGTCAACCAGTTTTGGCCCGGGACTACCGCACAGAGAAATGGCAGCCAGGAACGATCTGTACACGGCAAGGACCTCTAATGTATACTGTGGACGTTGGAGAGAGCATTGTAAGACGCCATGCTGACCAGATTCTAGAGCCACTGGAAAACGTCAACTCCACACCACGATCTGATACACCTGGCGATGAAGCCGAAGTACCAATTGCATCTACCGCAGAATCGGTGATATTGGAAGCAGACGAACCAAACAACGACATTGATCCCGACTCAACCTTGCCAGAAAAACCTGATATCCCAAAGAGGCGTTGTCCAGACAGAATCAGGAAGCCTCCTCAAAGACTGAACTTATAATTGCTTAACTTCAACCAATGTATCTAGCAACCGTAATTGTAATTAGTTATTATTTAGTTGTTAAATGAATGTTATGTACTGTTTATCTAAAAGGGGAGGAATTGTTGTGTATGTACCTTTAAGAGAATAACTGGTCTCAGGCTGCAGTACCGGCAGTGACCACCCCTGTATAAAAGGCCCTAGCAGGCTTCTGTAGTTTCAGTTTCCAGGTTGTCTCCATTCAGTAAAGACTTGTTATAATCAACTCCTGCAGTCCGTGTCTCAATTATACACGGACATAATAGTTACCTCATCAAAAAGCTCAATCAAGTTTGTTAAACACAATG